>NC_134588.1:10000-612185 GCF_037038515.1 Microtus pennsylvanicus
AAACCATGATCAAAAACATAACCCGAACCCCAACGCGAAACTAAACCATAACCCATACACTAATCCAAAGACAATCATTAATACTAAACCCTAACCTGGAACCTAACACAAACCCATAACTCCATTACAAACCCAAGCTGTACATGTACCCTCGACCCCACTTCAAAAACCTGAAACTGATAACCTAACAAGACTGATAACCAATGAGCAATAAAAAAGAACATCAACATGAGCGAAAAACAGAAGCCACACCATAACACAAAACCTAACACAAACACAAATGCTGATTCAAAACCAAAAACAAAACCGTAAATCAATGCATGAACAAAAAACAAAGCACACAACCATATCTTAAACAAATCAAAAACCCTAAATCTAAAACATACCATAAACCCAAGCAAAGCACAAGAACAAAACACTGTCCAGAACCCAAACCCTTAACACAAATCTGAGGCAGAACTGGAAATCATAACTCTAACCCCTTAACCCTAAAACCTAACTCCAACTGTAACCCAATTAAAGATCCGCAACACCACCATCCTAACCCACTAGGCACTACCCATAGACCTAAATCCTGGCCCTAGCTCTAAGCCTTATCCACAAACCCTAGCCATAAACCTTATCCAAACCAAGGACCAAGAACAGAGTGTCCAGGTACCTGGCAGGACAAGCAATCATCTCGGATAGACATACTGGGTAAAATCCCCAAGCACCATCCAAATTGGTTTTTCATCTCTAGCTAGCTAACAAGAGATAGTTGCCTACATGCAGTCTACCCTAATACTCACCCCGCCCACTAAACCCTGAAAGCTGCTAACCCCATCCAACCCAAAAACTTACCTGTTTGCGCTCCAACGTGCTGCAACTCTGAAACAAATGGGTTACAATACAGAGAAAACAAACAGGTACATGAACAGCAACACAGCACAACGCCACACTCTCTGGAACATCGATAGTCAGACAAATATTTTGGGTCATCCTCAACCTGCCTCAGGTCAGAAGATCAAGAGAGCAAGTCCACAAACAAGCTGTGACTGCACAGAGTATACCAAAGGAGCAACAGGAGAAATGAGACACCCAAACCACAGAGCAGACCAAGAAAACTTCCCAAAGACTCAGACAGTCACTGAAACAATTTGAACAAGATGCAAAGACACTGCCAAGGTAAAATGAAAAGAAGTTGGTCGACTCTAATGCAATAATTTATACAACATCCTAAGGTCACACTGTAACATCAGAATCAAGTGATCACAGACCAGGCAGATTAGAAACAAAGGAAAAAAGGACTATAATTACGTAAGAAGATAACTTTATTGAGATGATAAATACATATAAAGTGAAATGAAAATCTAACTAAAAAACGAAGAAAAAAGCAACAGCTAAAATATGAAAAAAATTCAAAATCACACAAAAAAGCAAGATAATGAAGGGGTAAAAACCAGACTGCTGATGAAAATGGTTTAAGACCAAAGACTGAAATATAAGCCATAAAGAAAACAATAGAAACCCCAGATATGAAAATCAAGGAAAAAATGAACAGAAATGACAGAGGGAAGTACAACAAACAGAATAAAAGAAATGGAAGAGAGAATCTCGGGTTTGAAGAATGCTAGATCAGGTAATGAAAAAAAAACCATGAAACCTAACAAATTTTTAAAAAAACATACATAAAATGTGGGGAAACAACAGAAAACAAAATTTAAGAAAAGAGGGATAGAAGGCACAGAAAATATAATCAAGAAAATTACAAAACGAAACTTACAAAACTTAAAGAAGGATATCTTACCTTAAGAAGGAGGTATAAGAAGCATAAAGAAAAACAAATAAAGTAGATTAAAAAGATCCCCTAGTCATATCACAAAACATCAAACACAAAAGCATACAGAATAAAGAATATCAGGATGTGCAAAAGAAAACGGCCAAGTAACATATTTAGGTAAACCTATCAGAATTACTCCCAACTTCTCAAAGGAAACCATGAAAGCAAAAAGAGCTGGGATAAATGTGCAGCAGGCAATGAGACCTTGAATACAAATACAGACTACTAAACCCTCCAAAGCTTCCTTTCACCATTGGTTAAAAACAAGGTATCACCTCACCAAAAAAAAATTGTAAAAAGACGTATCAAAATTCCCACCCTTACTACAAGGAAAACACCAACGCAAGAATGAAAACTTCACACACAAATTCTAAAGCAAAAAAAAAAAAAAAACTCGCATCAGCAAAACTCTAACAACTCTCACTTAAAAATAACAGAAATTATCATCAATAGTCATTAATGTCTTACTATACATGTGCTCAAACCACATATAATGACACAGTCTAAGAGAATAGATAGGAAAACAAAAATCAACAATCTATTGTATACAGGAAAAATACCTCAACATCAAAGACAGACAGCACCTCAGAATAAAGGGTGTGGAAAAGGACCCAAGAAACAATCAGGAACGGCTAACATAATATCTAACATTAGATTTCTAACTAAAGTAAGTCAGAACAGTTGGAGAAGGCACTATATACTAATAACAAGTTCATTCTATCAAGATGAAGCCTCAATCATTGTCATACAAGTGCACTCACACATGTAAAAGAAACATGATTAGAACTCAAATTACTCATCAAAACCTAATCAATAATGGCAGGATATCTCAGTATTCCGCAATCGACAATGAACAGGTTAATCAGACAAAAATTTATAAGCAAAATAAGAGAACTAAGAGATGTAATGAATGAAATGGGCCTAAGAGACATCTTTAGAATAATACACCCAAACAGGAAAGAATATACCATCTTCCAGCACCTCATGAATACTTTTATAAAGCTGACCACACACTGTGCAACACAGAAAACATACACAGGAAAAAAATGGAGTAATACACTGTGTCCTATCAGATGACCACAATTTAAAATTAGAACTTGACAGCAACAGCATTCTCAGAAATCCTACAAAACAATGGAAATTGAACAGCAAACTACTGAACTACCCAAGGGTCAACGTAAAATAAAGACTTCCTAAAATTCAACAAAAATGAAGGAACATTATACCCAAACTTATGAACAATATGAAATCAGTGCTAAGAGGAAAGTTCCTAGCTCATACAGAAAGCTCACACAAGTGAGTTAACACATGTGAATGCTCTAGAACAAAAAAAACAGACATGCCCAGAAGGAGTAGAAAACAGAAAATAATCAAATTGAGGGATGAAATAATTTATATAGAAACAAAAATGCAATGAATCAATGACACAAAGAGCAGGTTGTTAGAGAAAATAAAGATAGACAAACCCTTATGCAAACTAATAAAAAAGACAAGAGAGAACATGCAAACTAACACAATCAGAAATGAATAGGGATATATGACAACAGACACAAAGGAAATCGACAGAACCCTTAGATCATACCACAGAAACCTGTACTATACAAAATTGTGAAACAGAAATGAAATGGACAATTTTCTGTCTAGGTACCATTTACATAAATTATATAAAGCATAGGTGAGCAATTTAAATATGTATATACTCCTAAAGAAAATATAAGCTCTCATCAAAACCAAACAGAGTATTCAAGGGCCAAATGGTTTTAATGAAGAATTCCATCGGAACTACCTATACCGCTCTAAGTGTTGCACATAATATAACCAGAAAGAACATTGCCTGAACTCTTTTTATGAGTATGCAGTAAGATTGATGTGAAAACAAAGACTCAACCGAGAAAGAGAATTAAAAAATAATCTCAGTAATGAACATGAATGCAAAAATACTCAATAAAATGATGGCACAACGAATCCAGGAATACGTTATAGAAACCTTCATGATCAATTCACCAGAGATGCAGGGATGGTACAACAGTCATAAATGCATTAATGTAGTCCATGATAGACATAAATATAAAGAATAAGTAATTATGAACAACCTAATGAGTAATAAATTAGGCACGTATCGCACTTGTCATAAAAGGCTCTCAGCATAGTCCATTAATCATACCTGGATTAATGTTAATGAAAATTAAGAAATATAATCTCCATGTCCAGATTTTACATAATGTACTCTAAAACATCAGCCATATATTTGGAAAACTTTTGAACAAATTTGGCAAAGTACTTCAATAAAAATTGGTCAATTGGGACACATATGGTTAACCTAGTAACAACTGCTCTGAAATATCACGTGTGATTTACTATGTGTCACTGGGATGAACCAAGACGAGAATAAAACTAACCGGAGGCCGTTTTCTGGCATTGATTACCTTCCACACAGCCACTACTGCAATACAGATCCACATTTACAAGATGATAGCTGCCTTAACCCAAACCCTAACCTTAACGGTAACCCTAACCCCAACCTTAACCCTAACCTTCAACCCTAACCGGAACTCTAACCGGAACCCTAACCCAGAACCTGAACCTTAACCCTAACCAGAATCACAGCCCTAGTCAGAATCCCAGTCAGAACCCCAACCAACAATCTCTAAAACCAAACCATAACACTAACCTGAACATGAACACAAATACAAACCCAAACTATGACCCTAAGCTAAACCCTAAACAATAACCCATAAACCATAAACAGAATTCCTACGCAAATCCTAACCCAAAATATAACCTGAAATGTAAACCATAACCCAAACCAGAACCTGAGCACTACACAGGAACATTAATGCAAACCCAAGCACAAACAAAAAACGTAACCCACTAATCATAACCAGAACACCAAACCATAACACCAGCCATAACCCCAACACCGACACCCAACCCATAAACCCCAACACTAATCCTAACCCTCTAACCATAAACCTTATACCAAAACCCTAACAATGAACGCCAAGACCAACTCAAATCTGGACCATGACAATTACCCAAAACTGCGACAACAACCTGAAAATGAACCGTAAACACTAAAAAGATGACTACCAAAAATCAATACCCCCTTACACAAACATGGACCAGAACCATAAACAAAAACCATGACAAAAACCATTAACCAAACACTTACTCAGATACTAAATGATAACAAACAACAAACAGGTTATTTTATGTAATAAAGGTAGACAAACCCCTACGCAAACAATTAAAGAGGATGAGAGAGAACATCCAAACTAAAACAATTGGAAATGAAAATGGATACATTACAACAGACACAAAGGAAATACACAGAACCCTTAGATCATACTATATAAACCTGTACTGTACAAAATTGTGAAGCAGAATAGAAATGGACAATTTTCTGGATAGGTACCATTTACATAAATTAAATAAAGCCTAGGTGAGCAATTTAAATAGGTATATACTCTTAAAGGAAATAGAAGTTCCCATCAAAAGCAAACAAAATATCCCAGGGCCAAATGGTACTAATAAAGAATTACATTAGAACTTCCTATACTCCTCTAAGTGTTGTACATAATGTAACCAGAAGGAACATTGCCAGAACTCTTATTATAACTAGGCAGTAAGATTGATGAGAAAACAAAAAGACTCAACCGAGGAAGGGAATTAAAAACTAATCTCAATTATGAACATGAATGCAAAAATACTCTATCCCATCCTAGCTTGCCACCAAGGACTCCTATCCATCTGGAGTGTGTTGATGTCCATCACCACAGTCTACTCCATGGTGGAGTAGATATAAGAGACTGCAGAGCTAAGAAAACTAAGAAAAGGCAAACCAAGAAAAAACCACAAGCACAGAGATAGCCGCAGCAAAGACCATACCAAGCAGGCAAGATTCTCCTAACAGGATTGGTACAAATGTGCATGCATTTATCTAAGAATACCTCCAAAAATTTGAAAGACAGCATGATAGTATGAAAAGTCAGGGAATATACAACAGGAGAATTTGAACACCCTAATCCAGAGGTAGTACATGAAATAGACTTTAAACATAAAATTATGAAAAATATAGGGACCATCAAAAAGAATGTAAAAAAACAACTTTAAACAAAAGGATGAGAAGAATGACAACAACTCTGAAGAAATGAGAAATCAAAGAAACCCTGGGAAAGAAAACCAAGAAAAAGCAATCAAAATGGTAATAGAAAGATTTCAAGACTTGAAAACTGTAATGGAGGAAAAGGATTCAACAAAATTAGAGAATAAATCTTTCCCAACCTAAAAAATGATATTCCTATTAAGGTAAAAGAAGCATACAGAACACCAAGTAGACTGAAACAGAAACCCTCAATGGCTAATAATAAAAACACAAAAGATACAGTATTAAGAAAGAATATTAAGAGCAGCAAATACTTTATACTCACAGCAGGAATATATCATCAGGATGAAGTATCAATACCAAATATAAATTTCAGTAATATAAAAGCACCCACATAACTAGAAATAAATTTATGCCCAAAACGACACTAATAGTAGGAGACTGCAGCACTCCTCTCTCAATAATGGACAGGTCAACCAGACAGAAACATAACAGAAATAAGAGGAATAATGGAGATAATGAAATAAATGGACTTCATAAATATCTGTAGAACATTCTGCCCTAATAGTAAAGCATATATCCTCTCACCTTCTCATAGAACCTTCTCGAAAATTGACCACATACATGAATAACAAAGTGAACCTTATATGACACAAAAAAATTTTGCAGAGGCAGGCAGATCTCTGTGAGTTCTAGGCAGGACTGGTCCACCAGAGCTACTTACAGGACAGGAACCAAAAGCTATAGAGAAACCCTGTCTTGAAAATACAAACAAAAAAATGGTAGGGGGGGTGATTCGGCTGGAGAGATGGATCAATGGTTAAGAGCATTGCCTGCTCTTCCAAAAGTCCTGAGTTCAATTCCCGGCAACCACATGGTGGCTCACAACCATCTGTAATGATGTCTGGCGCCCTCTTATGGCCTGCTGACACACACACAGACAGAATATCGCATACATGATAAATAAATTACCAAGAAAGTAAATATTTAAAAAAATTTTGCAAGCACATGAGCATTATCAGATGACCATGGATCAAAGTTGAAGTATAACAACTGTTATTACACCAAAAACCGACAAACTCATGGAAAGGGAACAGGCAACCCTCTAAACCGTACCTGGGTCAGGGAAGAAATAAAGAAATGAAAGTATTCCTTGAATTCAAAGAAAATAAAGACACAACGTAAACAAACTGAAAGTGGCGCTAAGAGGAAAATCCATCTTCTCAGCACCTCATGAAAAGGTCTATAAAGCTGACCACACTCTGGAACAAAGTAAACATACACAGAAAAAAAAATGGAGTAATACACTGTGTCCTATCAAATGACCATGACTTAAAATTAGAACTTGACAACAACAGTAATATCAGAAATCCTACAAAACAATGGGTCTGAAAAAGCATGAGATAAATCCGGACTAGCTGAACATAGCGGACAATGAGGAATACTGAGAACTCAAGAACTATTGCAGTGGGTTTTTGATCCTACTGCACGTACTGGCTTTAGGGGAGCCTAGGCAGTTTGGATGCTCACCTGGATAGAGGTGGGCAGTCCTTGGGCTTCCCACAGGTCAGGGAACCCTGATTGCTTTTCGAGCAGATGAGGGAAGGGGACTTGATCGGGGGAGGGGGAGGGAAATGGGAGGCGGTTGCGGGGAGGAGGCAGAAATCCCTAATAAATAAATAAGTTAAAAAAAATTAGCTATGAAAGCAAGCATTTCTGGAGCCACACTTTTATACTGAAGACGGTGACCTGAAGTCAAAGGTTCTTTGAGGGCTAGAGCAGTGATTCAGTAGGCAAAGCCCTTGCCAGCCAAGAAGGAAGCTTGAGCCTGAATGCCCAGAACCCACAGGAAAAACACCAGTACATAAGGTAGCCTGCCTGTAATCCCTGAAGGCAGAGTCAGGGGAAAAATTCCTGGAGATCTGACAGCCAAACTAGCCAAAAAAGCAAACTCCAGATTCAATGACTCACCTTAACACATACTGTGGAGAGCAACAACGGAGAACCCCTGATGTCAGCCTCAGGCATCCATACATGTGTGAACATGTATAACCATGTGAACCCCATTCCACATATACACACACCTAAGAATTTTCTCTGGATGTACTTTGTAGCGTTACTTGGGTAAGAATATGACCTCATACCTATTGCAGGATGATCTTAAAAAATAAACATGTGTAAAATGTCTGGCAATCAAGATCAGAGTTCTATTACCTTTATTATCAAAAAATCTTGGCCAGGCGGTGGTGGCGCACGCCTTTAATCCCAGCACTTGGGAGGCAGAGGCAGGCGGATCTCTGTGAGTCCAAGACCAGCCTGGTCTACAAGAGCTAGTTCCAGGACAGGCTCCAAAACCACAGCGAAACCCTGTCTCGAAAAACCAAAAAAAAAAAAAGAAAAAAAAAGAAAAACTGATAGATGTCATCCCTCCCTCGCCGCTTAAGTACAAACTCTTCCCTATAGCAGAACTACATCATAGGAAATGAATATATCAAATTGTATTTATACCCCCGGGCTCCACACAACATGAATAGTTTGTTGGGCACAAATTATAATGATCATACTTCCTGTTTCTTGGAAGTTTGAGAAATTACTACATCATCACTGATACTGCCTAGGAGAAAATGTTCTGCAAAAAAAATAATAGTCACTTTCAGCTTCTAAAATTTTAAGACATTTATCTTTGGTCATATATAAAATACTGACCACTATACGAAGTGAAGAAACAAAAATAAAAATATGAAACTTTTCAAGTAAGAGTCTGAAATGCCTATGAAAACAGGAGCATTTCTTCTGGGTAGGTGCTGGCTGCTTCAATATGAACAGTCTTAAACCCCGAACATTAAACTTCCATGGACGCAATACTAACTGCAGAGCTCACTACACTGAGTCTGGCAGTTCTATCATACTTAATTAAAAGTCCTAAAAATACCCAAAGAGAATACTCATGAAAAACACTACAACAAATAATCATGAAAAACAACAAATGCAAGAGGTCAATTTTTAAATCTGAAAAATTACATGGGGCTACTGAGAGAGCAAGTGTATTTGCCTTCATGAAGGATTTTTATTTAACTTAAACTCAATTCATTCTTCTTCTTCCCTGAGAATGTGGAGGGCATGGCCAAGCTTACCTTTGATCTCCGCATAACCAATAAGGAGGAAATAAGCACCTCTACCAGGAAAAGGAAGAGTGAAGAGATGCAGCAGAGCAGGGATCTGCAACTAGCTGACCATGTACTAACGACCCAGGTAAAAACTAAGATTTATGAAAGTGAGGGTGGAAAGAGTCCTAGGATCTAAGATGGCTCATATGGCAGGAACACCAGTGGATGTCATGCTCCCTGAAGAGGACACTGCACATGGGCATCTCAACGCTGGCAGTGTTCCCAAAGTCTAGAAGTGATTTACCCTAAAAGCATCAACTGCAAGCAATTTCTAAGTCTACTTTGCTTCTGTCCATGACGAGAACCAACTTGTTCCAAAATTCTATAAAATGTTTTTTCATGTTAAACTCTGCTGTTTCTGGGAATGCTAAAAGCTAGAACTCTTCACATATGTGGGAAAAGTTATATTTGGACCTTTCAGTTCTGTACCAGAAAAAAGAGACATTTTTAAAGAACTTTGCCACTGTGGCTGATTAAAAAAAAAAGGCTAACTTTAAACATGTTTAAAGGGCCTTGTTATTCTTTTTCCTTTTTGCTTGGTTGGAACTTGGGGCCACTCCCATGCAATTCAGGTGTTTATTACTTCTTGTTGTTTTGTCTGTTTGGATTTTTGGTTATTATTGTTTTTGAGGTGGAGTATCTCTGTGTAACCATGGCTGTACTAGAACTCACTCTGTAGACCAGGCTAGCAGCAAACTCACAGAGATCTCCCTGCCTCTGCCTCATGAGTGAAGGTTGTAATTTTTTAAAGATAATGAAAAATATGGCTATTTGTTTTATATCCCTGTAACAAAATACCTTCAGGAACATAAAATGACTAAAGGTTTCAGAGATCCATGATCAGATGGCTTTACAGTATGGGCCTCAGACAAGACAAAAAAGTAGTGGGTGAAGCACATAGCAGAGAAGGCTGCTTACTCAGCCAACAGACAGTAGTAACTGAGAGCTAAGAAGCCAGAGCAAGGCATCACTTCACAGAAATACCCCACGGAAGCTGCATCTCCCAACAGCCAACCAAACTGTTGTCCCATCAACCAGCTACTCCAGTGATGAGGTTAGAGGCTCTGGCATGTTCCTGCCTCCAAAACCCATCTGTTAACAAGCAAGCAGATAGCCTTCGGGTGTGACAATGCTTAATTTAAACCCTTACACCATGCTTCTAAGTACTAAAAACTTATGATTAAATCATGATGTTTGGTACCTAACTTTAAATACCTACAAAAGCATTTATGATGTCTTTCTTTAAACATCTGTGAAGCTGCACTACCTAAACATGCACAATAGAGACAGGCTGAAACCCTAGCCAGCAGATTATAAACCACAACTTCCCCAAGTTTGTGTCCATTAGACAACACAGATGTCCTTGTAGCCTGTATGTCAAAAATAAAGGTCCAAAATAAAGTTCAGTATGATATCTACTAACAATGGTAATACGTAAAGAGTATTTACTTTTGAATAACATTGTTAAACTAAACCAGGACTTTAATTTCTCATCACTATTAATATATAGACCCCAAAGAACCATGTTATAGTTGCCTGTGAATCTTAGGATTCTGCCTTCCAATGACCAATCACCAAAATCCCCATTACTAGATGTGACAACTAAAAGCTGAGTCCAGATATAGCTCTATGTCTCCTAGGACTTAAATAAAATCACTGCTGCTTTAGAAACCATGAGTTAACTTAAATGAAATTCTAAAAGTTGATCTAAGTGATTTTATGAAGAATTTAGATATATTAGTCAATATTACTAATAAATCCAAATCTTATAAATGGAGTCAATACCAATAGGGAATGTAAACATTCTAAAGAAGGAAAAAATTCAAAGCATAATAACAAGGACATGAATGCTGCTATCACATAATACTCATAATGTTTTCAATCTCGAAGCCTTCGGGTCCACAAAAGAAACCAACACCGCTAAAAGTCCACTATTTCAGGATGAAATCAGTGACGGCTTACGGCAAGTTGTCTAAAGGACAATTTCTGTCTTTGTGACACACACCCAGTTAATGTTAAACTAAAACAAACTCAGGTAGTAAGTGAACTAGGACAAAATATGCTTAAGACAGTATAAAATTCTATAAAGACAGTTCATTAATATGTCTAAGTTTCTTTCTCATTTCTCTTCAAAGGAAATGTGTCATAAAAATACACACAAACACACTACACACTAGACCAACACATACACACACGATACAAACACACTACACACACCATACTACACCAAACACATATACATACACACATCATACATACACTACACCACATGCACATACACACACCAAACACCTCCCACACACTATACCACACACATACACACCACACACACAATACACACCACACACATACATATATACACAATACACATCACACTAAACCACAAACATACACACATCACACATTCCACACTATACCATACTACATCACACGTACCACACACATACATATACACACCATGCACATAACACACACCTACACACTACACCACACACACATACCTACACACATCACAATACACCACACACACATACATACACATGACACACACCATACTACACCACACATACCACACTAAACCACACACACCATACACACACATGCACACACTATAAAGAATCTTAAGAAAGCAGTTAGACCTGGGCATGGGCATAGTGGCACACACCTTTAATCTCAGCACTTGAGAGGCAGAGGCAGGCAGATCTCTTTGAGTTCAAGGCCAGCCTTGTCAACATAGAGAATTTCAGAACAGTCAGGGATACATAGAAATCGTGTCTCAAAAGTACAAAAGGAAAAAAAAAAAACATCAGCAGCAAGTAGTTAGTTTAACCAATCCAGAGAATAAAGAAATTTTATGGAAAAATAAAGTAAAAATGAACACTGCCTAACTAAGGTTTTCATTAATCTTAAACATAGCCCAATTTCTTGCTATTTTTAGAAGAATTATTTATGTGTGTGAGTGCTTCTATTTTTGCATGTGTGCCTGCATGAAAGAAGAGGGCATCAGTTCCCATTACAGATGGTTGTGAGCCACCATGTGGGTGCTGGGAATTGAACTGAGGACCTCTGGAAGAGCAGCCAGTGCTCTTAACCGCTGACCACTCCTCTAGCCCCAACTCCTTGTCATTTTAAGGCAAGAGATACTGTTCTATTTCTCCTTAAACCTTACACCAAACAGAAAATAGCAAGGTAAAGCAAAAGTTTAAATCACAAAGATAACCACAACTCCTCAAGAATGGCCTGGGTGCCAAGAATGTAGAATCCAAAAATTGTGTATACAGAAGTCAAATCTATACTTTTTTTTTCAAAAACAATGGATCATGTCAAATCTTGAAAACATCACTTTTTTCTTTGCACATGAAAAATATGTACGTTAATAAGACCTAACAGGAGATGTAAATATCTGGGTAGGGCAGGTCTATAATCACAGAACTTAGGAGGCAGAGGCAAGTGAATGCATCAATCCCGAGCCAACGTGGGCCACACAGTAAGACCCTATCTCTGAAGAAAGACCAACTAACCAACAAGTGACCAGAGTAATCCCTGTAGCATTCTATAGCCATCTTCTAAGATTTCAAAGATCACTTTCAGACTGTTTATCTTCAGGATGATGCAGAAGGATCACAACAGCAAACATTTAGTTTATGATGGTAATGACAACCTCTGAATTACTTTTATTTATTTATTTATTTTACAGCCTGACCGCAGTTTCCCCTCCTTCCTCTCCTCCCATTCCCTCCCCCTCACCTCTGTGCCCCCAGTCTACTGTTTCTGCTGCATTACTTTTTAAGTTGTCTTTCCTATCCTTGTGAGCAAAATAAAAAACACAACAAACAGAGCTCACTCATTCTTTCTTTCCTTTAGCCTTTTCCTCAACTATTAGATTTCCCCAAACATACATGGAAATGTCCAGTATGAAGGAAGAAATGGAATGTTTTTACAATCGGTACTTAACCGGTAGCGATCCATTTTCATGATTCCATGCTGGGCTTAAAGTTGCTATGCACAGTTTTTTTTTTTGTTAAGATTTATTTATTATGTATACAGTGTTTTCCCTACATATATGCTGCAAACCAGAAGAGGGCACCAGATCTCATTACAGATGGTTGTGAGCCACCATGTGGTTGCTGGGAATTGAACTCAGCACCTCTGGAAGAGCAATCAGTGCTCTTAACCTCTGAGCCATCCCTCCAGCCCCTATGCACAGTTTCTTATGTTTGTTTTTCAGGCTATTTAAGACAAATTTCTAAAATGAATTTATGAGTTCAAGCAGTAAGACCTTTGAGAGAGTTACAAAAATTTGCATACTGCTTTTCAAAGCTAATAAATTGTACATTTTTATCTCTTTTGAAAAGGTCAAATCACTGCATCCTCAAAAACATTGGACATTTTTAGTGTTATAGTATTTGCGTTCTAATAAATAAAGTTTTACTGGAGATCAGAAGGCAAAGCAGCCACCCTAGTCAGCCCTACAGGCCAGGGAGTGGTAGCACATACCTTTAATCCCAGGACTCAGAAGACAGAGTTAGGTGGATCTCTTTGAGTTCAAGGCTACCCTGGGCTACACAAAATCAATCCACAAACAGATCCAGGTGGTGATGGTTCACACCTTTAATCCCAGCTTTTGGGAATCACACACCTTAATGGAGAGAGGTGGAGACAGGAGCAATATGACTGGGCAGAGAGTAGAATATTTTTTGTTCGTCTGAGAGTTGGTAGAGATAAGATCTCTCTAGTTGCTTGACTGCTTTGCTTTTCTGATCTTCAACTTGAACCCAATATCTATCTCTAGGTTTTTATTATTCGTGCAACAGAAATTTCTCTTCCTAAAAGAAAATCAATTTAAGCACCAAAAGGAAGACCGAAGGACTGTTGGGGGATATCAGGAACAAAGCCCGTGTCTCACCCATACTAAACAAATACTCTACACTGAGTCACAGTCTCAGTACTCAAATGTTTCATCACGAGTTTACACATTTTAAAGGTGACTGCATTTGTCTGTGCTTCAAACTGTACAAACTTTTAGTCACTTTTCCAGGATCCCCTAATATTAAGTTGCTATACCTCAACATAAAACTGCTGCTTGACATCCAGAAATTTAGTGTTTATACAGTCCAAAAAACCTTACTTACTATAACTTTCCCACTATTTTTATTATTGGAAAATTCTCTTCCATTTTGACATAGCTATTGATATAGTTTCAGTGCCTTTGTTAAAGATACTACACATTTCAGACATAGACCTCGGGGAAATAGAGTTGGAACTGACCTGCAAGCCTCCTTCCCAAGGACTAGCTCTAGTAGTACCTGAAGATGCTATGCAAGCTGCCAAAGGAAAAGAGCAATCAACATACCTACCCAGCTATAAAACTTATGAAACTCAGTGAACCTCTCTTTTTTTTCAAATAATTTATTATGTATACAATATTCTGTCTGTGTGTATGCCTGAAGGCCACAAGAGGGCACCAGACCCCATTAAAAATGGTTCTGAGCCACCATGTGGTTGCTAGGAATTGAACTCAGGACCTTTGGAAGAGCAGGCAATGCTCTTAACCTCTGAGCCATCTCTCCAGCCCCAGGAAGCTTGCCTCTAGCAAGCAGAACCTACCTGAGAAAGTGCTGCTATCAGCTGTGCTTAACTCTATTCTTTTCTATCTAGAATAACTTCCCAAACAAGGTAAAAAGAAAATGAGCAGATTTTATATGTCCATCTCCTTTGATCAACCAGACCTTGTGCAGCTGACAAACCACCCAGGACACAGCCTTTTCAACTCATGTTTTAATTTCCTTCTCTGCATGGGCTTGGAAGAACAGAAACAAGCAGAAGAGCAAGCCCTTCATGTGATTGTGCAGTTAGAGGTGGTTAACTCCTTCCTTCCCTGTCTCCCCTTTCCCTTCATAATGTTCCTACTAGAAACATGTAGAACAGGTCTATAATTTGGAAAGTTCTGAGTCAAGGTGTACACAGAATAGAGCTTCACACTTCCATGGTGTGCATGTGCACATACAGTTTTCTGCATACTGAGCTTACAAGGTATTGGTTTCTCATCATTTTATAGTTAGTAAAGAAGGTTTTTTCATATATATAAATTAGGTGATCTTGTTCCTTCAGCAGATCCAAGCCTCACCCTGGTCCAGCTGAAACAGTCACTGGTAGACAGGTTATGAAAGCATATGTAAGGTTTTTACTTTCCCTAGTTGCTTTGAAAACAAACCCTGGTTATAATCTAGGACATAGATGAGTGGTTCCCAACTTTCGTAGTGCTGTGACCCTTTAATATAGTTCCTCATGCTGTGTTGACTCCCAACCATAAAATTATTTTCATTGCTACTTCATAACTGATTTTGCTAGTGTTATGAGTCATAAGTAAATTATTTGTGTTTTCCAGTGGTCATAGACACTTAGACAACCCCTGAAAAAGAGTTGTCCAACTTCCAAAGGAATCACAACCCACTAGTTGAGAAATTCTGACCTAGACACTTCTTCCAACACCTTTGCCTTTCTAAAAATCTGTTTTTCCTGGGGCCCTCAGTTGCTTATGGGATGAGTGTGAGTATCTCCTCCTCCTTTTAAAATAGAAGCTTTGAAGTTTTCCACTATTGAGAGTGATGCTGGCTGTGGGAGAGCTACACATGATTTACAAAGTAGGAAATTCATACACCAGCAGTATTAGACTACTTGTGTAAGTCAATATCGTTCTCACATTTGCTAAAATTTAATTATTTAGGTCACTAACTAATTTATAAATAATCCTGACATTCAAGTCAAATTCTGTGACATGAAATCTGGAGCCCATGGTTTTACTTCTTATGGTAGAAGGAGCAAGCAGACAGCATTATGAGAAAAACAAAACCTGATTAAGCCTGAAACACAGGCTCTTCACTTCTGGAGAAAATGACGGACATATTGATAGACATGCATTCATCACGCTTAAACAAGGGAATGCAGAAGAAAACATGGAAAGGCATTTAATGCTTAATTCTGGTAAATCTTAGGAATTTCAATGCTTTCCTAATTTCAAAATCTAAGGAAAATTTTCCCAAAAAGAATGCAACCGAGGAAAACCACATTCAGTTATATGTGCTCTTAGTGAAACCTAATGTGGGTGAGCTTCTGAGTGCATTGTAGTCAAACGTGCTCATTTCCATGAGAAGATGAGTACCCCTCATAGCTGCTTAGAAAAATACGGAGTGGGGAAAAGTAAGACTGTTTTATTAGTTTACTGTGTCAAACGTTTTAATTGGGTTTTCTAACCAAACGGTGCACTGGCTAAAGTAAAAATTATGGAAATCATCAAGGTAACACAAAATCTCCTGTCCAGCTGTGGTACTATGTGCACTGTACCCCTGTGTCAGGCCCAAGGAGCTTCCCTGTCACTTCCATCTACGGTGGACACAAAATAAGGTGGGTGACCTCTATGACCACATTTTCAACACATCTGAAAGCTAAGCACAGTTCTCTCCTGAAGATACATCCAACTGTTGGGTTTATGATGCTTGCCACCAGGAAAAGTGCAGAGAAGCTACTATGGACGCAGATATGAAGAAAGGTATGTCTATATACTGAGGTTTCAACATATAGATATAGGAGTGGGAGCATGATTAATAAAAACTCAGAGACAGGTATTAGGGTTCAACCTGAAGACCAGAAAAGCAAAGCAGTCAGTCACTGGCTCTGACCTTAACCTCAGTCCGAAAATAGTGATCCTGCCTCCAGAAAGTCTCAGAATGAGACTGTGACTGTGAGCTGTCTCCTCCCATTTTATAATCATCTCTAATTCTGGGATTAAGGGCATGCACCACTACTGTTTGGTTTCTATGGTAAACTAGTGTGGCTATTGGGATTAAAGGTGTATGTCATTGTAACTACTGGGATTAAAGTATGTGTCATTTGCTGCATAGTCAGTAAGACTGGACAGTGTGGCTGTTTTACTTTTCCAAGCTTTATTTTTAAAAATACTAATAAAACGACACTACAGAAGTTTGTCTTAAGACCTAAGAAATTAGCTAAATGTGAAAACAGAAATTCTACTAATGAGGAGACCAAAAATAGTTCTCATGCACTAGTGTAAACTAAGAGATCCGTGGCCTGCCCTCAGTTCTCCACACCTGGTCAAGGGTAAGATATCCTTAGAGTTCACAATGGGAATTTTAATTTTGTATTGGTTTTTATGATAAAATGTATGCATCACCCCATTGTGAAATACATCTAAATAACTACCTCTAAATGAAGCACAGCCACACAAACTCCTGCCCAAAGCTCTAACTCTTTAGGTGCAAGGTATGTTACTTGGACAGGAATTAGTTGGGAAAATAAGATAATACCTAATTTAAAGATATGCTCACAGCAAGTTACGGGCAGAGAATATTCACTTACTAGGAATAGAAGTCAGTTAGCTATATAGCTGGCTCAGTGCATGGCATTCTGAATGGCATTGCATCAATTCTGCACACCAACATAGCATTAAGCACTGAAGGGATCCGTGAATAGCAGTTAAGTTAGCACAAACATTACCTGCAGCTTTATCCTGATAACTTACATTTTCACAGGTTGTGAAGGTTGGCCAGTTCTTTCACAGCCACTGTGCTTGGATGGCATTGCAGTATGGAACCTTTGCATATCATCTTTATATTTATAAATATCTTTAAATTGCAATGCAGTTAGCAATCTCTATCATTTGTATGCTAGATTTTTATGTAGATTGTTTTACCACTATTGGTGGTGGTGCTCTAGAGCAGTGGATCTCCACCTTCTTAAAGCTGTGACCCTTTAATGTAGTTCCTTACACTGTGGTGACCCCAAACCATATTTCACTGTGTACGGTTATTTTGTTTGTGTTTTAACAAACAAAGCTTGTCTGAAGATCGTAGTGCAAAGCTAAATCACTAAAACCCAGGGAGTGGGGGCTCACACCTTTAATCCCAGCACTAGGGAGGTAGATAGAATTAGACAGGACAATAAAGAGGGAGGAGTCAAGAGCACTGCAGTCTGAAGGTTTAGTGGAGACAGATACAGTCTGGAGATGCAGTCTGAAGACAGGATTGCCCCTTGGTTTGTGCACTGGTAGAAGTAAAAACTCTCTAGTGGCTGGCACTCTGCTTCTCTAATCTTCAGCATTAACACCCAGTATCTGACTCTCAGTTTTTATTATTAATAAGAATTAGAATTCATACTTACATCATTGCTACTTCATAACTACAATTTTGCTACTGTTAAGGATTGTGAAGAAAATATCTGATATGCGTGATATCTGATATGTGTCCACTGTGAAAGGGTCATTCATCCCCAGGAGGTCATGACCCATGGGTTTTTAACCACGAGCTGGAATCTTGTAAAGCAGCCTTCTACCACTGAGCTACACTCACCTGCCACACTTATTCTTATTTTCTTTCTTTCTTTTTTTTTATTTTTTTTTCGAGACACGGTTTCTCTGTGGCTTTGGAGCCTATCCTGGAACTAGCATTGTAGACCAGGCTGGTCTCGAACTCACAGAGATCCGCCTGCCTCTGCCTCCCGAGTGCTGGAATTAAAGGCATCGCCCAGATTTCTTTTTTTTTTTTTGCCTGTCCTGGAACTTGCTCTGTAGACCAGGTTGGCCTCAAACTCACTGAGATCCACCTGCCTCTGCCTCCCAAGTACTTGGATTAAAGGGATGCACTACCACTACCAGGCTCCTATTCTTATTTCCAGGGGCACAAACATTCAGGTTTTGTAATATCAGGGGATTATGAGGAACAACTTCTACTGTTCCACACAGTAGTACAATGACTACAGTTAACAAAAATTTAGTGAAATGTTTCCAAGTCAATAGCAGAGAGGATTTTGAAAGTTCCTGGCACAAACAAAAAAATATTGGAGGTGATAGATACACCAGTTACCGTGACATGATCATTAACACTGTGTACATGCATTGAGATAGCTCACAATACCCCATGCTATAACTCCTATGTAGCAAATAAAATCAAATATAGCCAAGAGTGGTCATATATATCTCAAACCGAATATTTGGGAGGCAGAAGAAGGCGTATCTTAGATCCAGGTCAGCCAGAACTACAACAATGAGACTCTTGTCCAAATAAATAAACTGCAACTATAAGGCTAGTGGAATGGTTTCAAACTGAAAGACGGTTGACATCTGCAAACAAAGTGGGGCACAATGAGTGTAGCATACCATTAACAGGCTCATCCAAGCAGTGGTTCCCCAGCCTCTGGGGTACTTCAATTCTCCTCTCCTGCATCCTTAATCTTCCATGGATATAACAGCACAGTTTAGCCCTAAGTTTAGGCAAGCAATAACGACTGACTTAGATTCAGCACTCACACAAGTAACAAAAGTTCAGAAAACAAGTGTTCGTCCAAAAATGAAGACAGACAGACAGGCCTTCCAAGAATGAGACGACTTGAGGGAAATGGGTCATATCTGAAGGACAGATAAACAATAAGCAGGGCAGGCATGAGATGTAACTCTGATGTCAAAGTGCCTGGGCACCTGGAAGAGGAGAAGGGAGTTAGGGGCTGGGGGAAGGAAGAGGAGGAAAACGGGAAGAAGGGGAAAGAGGAGGAGGAGGAAGACATAGCCTTATGAATCTCCACATGGTCTATTCAGAGTCAAAAAAATAAAGTAGGCAAGGCATGGTAGTGTATGCCTTTAATCGCAGCACTTGGAGGTGGCAGTGGGTGTCAGGCATAATTTTGCTGGAAGATTCTGAAGACCATGACACAAGTATCTCTAGGAGCCAGGCTACTAAGTATTTAAGTGCACTATAAGATTCATGTGTAACTTCCCAGCTACTGAAATTGATCACTAAACTAAGGAGACACATATCCACTGAGCCACTTTTCAGGTTATTTCAATCACACGGGCTTAATGAACATGCATAGAGCCAGCAATGCATTTTTAAGACTTTCTTCAGGTGAGGCAAAATACTGTTAAGAGATGAAGATGATGAGCAAGGAAATGGGGGAGGAGACTCGCTGACTGAGAAACAATTTTATCATTATTTCAAAATTAATCTTAAATTTGTAAAAGATATTTTAAGGAAGAAAGAGCTCAATGAACTAAATTGCTCTAAATGTATATTCTGATATGCATATGAAAGTAATGTGGTCCTCTCAATGATGTTTTCTTCATTTTACTGGCACACCTACAGATTTCTTACTCTCTTCTATTAGTATTTAAAACCAAATCTCACTTCTAAGACAAAGTGTGAGGTAGTCCCTTCTACTGCTAAATTATATAGAAGACAATTTTAATTATGTTGTCCTGTAGACAGAGCAAGGGTACCATTTGCTAAAAGTAATGGAGAAACTCAGGCACTAATTTCTAATAGGCTTCTGCTGTCACTTCCCTTGACCCTAGTTATCCTCTTCAGGGAGAAGGCAGGTGAGATTCATCTTGATTCACCCTGCTGTCAACCAAATGTGGAAAATTCTTTAAACACAGCTACTTTTCCATTTTGTCTACACACTGAAATCATCTGAGGAACATTCAAAACTTTAAACGCTCAAGTCACACCCCAACCATGCACATCATAATATCTAAGGGGTGGGTGGGGCCAGTCACCTATACTTTTCAAAGTGTCCAATATGGTCCAAGATGAAGCCAAGATTGATACCTGCTATGATGAATCGCCCCTCTTGATTTCGAGTGATTTTTGCCGTAAGTGAAATCAGAAAAGCCAACCTGGAGCAAGTCAGAACCACAGCCATGCACAGAAGGTACAGTGGGATCCCAAACAGGGGGATGGTACAGGTGCTGCGCTGAGCTCCACCAAGGGTTACCCCGCGCCTCACTGGAGGACCATGCTTTCAAACAGCTTGCCCTTCCAGCAAAAATAAGTCGGCTAATTTTAAAGGTACCATTGTCTGTATTTGTCTCTACTCATTAGAATTTTCTCCAAAAAAAAAAAAAAGGCAATTCTCTTGAGAAGGACAGAGAATGTGTGCACCCGGGCCCAACACAACCTACAGAGGAGCTCTAATCCCCCTGGCTGCCTAGAAAGCACCTGCCCCGCTCTAGGCGGGGAAGTACTCAGCCCACAGTCACTGCACCTTCCAAGCATTGCCTGCACCTGCCAAGCCTTGCCCACCCCTCCTACCTTCCAGCAGCTCATCCAAGCTGGTGACCTTCCGACTGCAGTCTATGGTGTAGATTGTGCGGACGCACTGAGGCAGGTTCACATTGTCAGAAAACGAGAGGGTCAGCTCTGTCAGAAGCGAATCAAAGGAACTGAAGCTATCATTGGAGATGGCAAAGACCAGGCCATTGAAGTAGCAGTCCCCATTCCAGTAGAAGCATGCCTTCTTGGCCTTCTTCTCAAAGCTTAAGGCCTGCAAAGTCCTCCTGCGGTAGAAGCTGCAGTGTGCACTGTGCTCCAGGCTGGGGGATAAGCCCATTGCCCTTGGGGCCAGAGCTGCTGCTGCCCCCTGAGGAGCTGGGAGGCCCTCTCCATGACCCTGGCAGCGGCCTTTTGTCCCGTTCTTCAAAATGCTACAGCTCAATGCTCCTGGTGCTGGCCATCAAGGTTGCTCAGAGAAAGCTCTCCACAAATAAATAAATTAATGAAGGAACGTCCCCACAGCCCCAGCCGTAGTGCGCCATGATCTGGGCGCTCTGGCCTTAAAGCATTGGGACACCTGGCCCGAGCACGTGGGCCATGCTTGCAGGTGGGCCCGCTCAGCCAGCTAAAAGCTGTCTCGGCTTGCAGCTGCCCTGCTCATTGTTCCGCGCACCCTCTCCGTCACCGCCGCCAGCTGGGGAGCCCCAAGCCCCCTAAGTGCCTCCTTCGCTGGGCCATGCCTCACACATAGCGCGCGGGCAGTAGGCCAGAAACCACTAAGTTGAAAGGCCCAAGGCTTGCCCTGGTTCGCGTCCAGCTCGCTATCCGGCGCGCTAAATGGAGGAAGCGGAGGGGATGGGATGGAGTGCGAGCGTGGGCGAGGCGCCTCGGGGCTGTGTCGCGCGGCCTGGGGTCCCGGGTTCCCGTCGCCACCTCGCCTGCTGCCAGGACCGGTCCATGTCCAATGAGCGGCAAAGCTGACAGGGATCCTCACGCCGCGCTGGGCCCCTGAGGGAAGAGCGCAGCCTCCTCCCACGGGCGCACGCTTACGGGCATTCGAGCTCGTGGCCGCCTGGCAGAGCCTGGATCCCAGAGGACTCCTTCTACCACTCTTGGGATACCACAAACCGCAAGGAGAGGGAGGTGGTGAGGAAGAGGGCGGCACGGCTTGAGGAGCAGCTGGACCTTTCATGGGGGCCCCGCCCTCCAGGCAGTGGGAGCTGCGTGCTCCTGGGCGTGGATGCGTGCTCAGCAGCTGTGGGGGAGGGGGGGGCTAGCATAACCAGGAACATTGCCAGAGCTCTTTTTATGACTATGCAGTAAGATTGATGCGAAAACAAAAAGACTCAAAAGAGGAAGGGAAGAAAAAACTAATCTCAATTATGAACATGAATGCAAAAATACTCTATCCAATCCTAGCTTGCCACCAAGGAATCCTATCCATCTGGAGTGTGTTGATGTCCACCACCACAGTCTACTCCAGGAGGGAATAGATATAAGTGACTCCAGAGCTAAGGAAACTAAGAGAAGACAGACCAAGAAAAAACCACAAGCACAGAGGTAGCCGCAGCAAAGACCATACCAAGCAGGCAAGACTCTCCTAACAGGATTGGTACAAATGTGCATGCATTTATGTAAGAATACCTCCAACAATTTGAAAGACAACATGATAGTATGAGAAGCCAGGGAATTTACAACAGGAGAATTTGAACACCCTAATCCAGAGGTAGTACAAGAAATAGATTTTAAACATAAAATTATAAAAAATTATAAAATTTATAAAATTATAAAAAATATAGATCATACCACAGAAACCTGTATTCCACAAAATTGTGAAACATAAATGAATTGAACAATTTTCTGGCTAGTCACCATTTACCTAAAATAAAATAAGGCTTAGATGAGCAATTTAAATAGGCATATACTCTTTTTTTTAATTTTTTAAATTTATTTATTTATTATGTATACAATATTCTGTCTGTATGCCTGAAGGCCAGAAGAGGGCGCCAGACCTCTTTACAAATGGTTGTGAGCCACCATGTGGTTGCTGGGAATTGAACTCAGGACCTTTGGAAGAGCAGGAAATGCTCTTAACCACTGAGCCATATCTCCAGCCCCCTAGGCATATACTCTTAAAGGAAATCGAAGCTCTCATCAAAAGCTAACCAAATATTCCAGGGCCAAATGGTTTTAATGAAAAATTCCATCAGAACTTCCTGTATACTCCTCCAAATGTTGCAAAAAATATAACCAGAAGGAACATTGCAAGAACTCGTTTTATGAGTATGAAGTAAGATTGATGCGAAATCATACAAAGAATCAACGGAGGAAAGGAATTAAAAACTAATCTCAGTAATGAGCATGAACAACAAAATACTCAATAAAACGATGGAAAACCAGATCCAGGAATATATTTTAAAAACCTACATAGTAAATTCAGCCTCATCCCAGAGATGCAGGGATGATACAACAGTCATAAATGCAGTAACACAATCCATGATATAAATAAACTTAAAAAAAAATACATGAGGCTCTCAGCATAGCCCATTAATCATGCATGGGATATTGGCACTGAAAATTAAGAAACAGCATAACCTGTATGTATAGATTATACACATTACAATTTCAAACATCAGCCATCTTTTGGAAAATTGTTGAGCATATTTGGAAAAATACTTCAATACAAATGGGTCAATTGGGGCCCATATGGTTAACTTTGTAACAATTGTTCTGCAATATCACAACTTGTGATTTGCTTAGTGTTACCAGGATGAATCAAGCCAATAATAAAAAGTTAACAGGAGGCCATTTTCTGGCATTGATTGCCTTCCACACAGCCCATAATGCAATACAGATAGCTGCCTTAAAACCTGTTCAGCTCTTTAAGGGCACATTTGTTGGAACAGCAGTATCTGGTTCTACTTGTAAAATTACCTTATTCAGTAATACTAATGTTACTACCTATGTGCTACTTACATATGTATTTTAACCTGGAAGAGTCAATTTCACTACTGGAATTAGTAGTAAAGATTTTCTATGATATTCATGTATTAATCCCTCTGTTAAGATTAATCCTCATCACTTATGACACTACAGCAACATACACATATTTGGCTGCCTGTAAACCTAGGTCATTCTTGGGCTCTAAGTTCTCTAGATCATCATGTTGTAGAATTCCTAAATAAGATATTGTAAAGGACAAATTGCATGTTAGATTTAGTAATAGATGTAATTCCTAACCTTATCGCTGTTGCTGCTAATGATTCTGTGACTGGTATTGCTTTACATACATCCCTGCAAACAAAGCATTTTGTAGGGCAACAGTATAAAGTTTATCAAGAACTGGACTCAACAAGCTCAAATACATGCTCTACCTCAGACAGAGATTGATGGACTTAAGCAAACTGTGGGATGGTTGGGAAAGAAATATTTATCTGTGCAAGAACTTATTACTTTGCCTTGTAATTGGAATTCAATAACTATTGGCATTACTGATAAAGCTCATAATGATTTTTAACATGAATAGAAGGTTATTCAACCTTATCTTTTGGGCAATGCTGCTTCTCAATCTCTCATTGAGCACTTGCGTGATGATATAGGACTTGCTTTTCCTAATCATATCCTGATTCAGATTCTTCTACCATTGCACACATTTATGATGATGCATTGACAGTATAATATGGAAAATTAGACCCTAAGGGATTCACACAAGGTATTAATCATACCTCTGTTAGTATGCTTATTGCAATCATTCTTATACCTTTCTATTTTTGATGATGTTTGTTTCAAATGCGGAAAATTTTCATACTTTATGGTTAATACTCCTTTTACCACAAATAAAAATCAAAAAAAAGGAAAATAATGAATGCACCAAACTACCTTAGAGTGCAGGCTACTCGTGGTATAAATGAGACAAAGTCGGGAAACGGTTGCATGAGAAAACAAGCATAGATGAAAGCAAACTCTGCCTATTTCTCAAATGTTCTCTCAGAATCTATACCATGGATAGAGTTGACATTTGAGCTCAGGTGTTCACACTCTACCAGTCACAAAGGAGTGCTTTGCTTCTGTATACGTGTTGCCTTGTTTCTATGTACTTATTTTCATTTTTATTACTGATATTAATTGAGGTATTGTTCTGGCAAGGAGAGGCAAGAGTTTATCATGACCATGTACGTGAGTACAGAGGGGTTTCAGAGTTGAGGTTGTGCTTTTGAGTATGTATAAAAAGCCATAATAAAGAAATCTTATTGTGCAGTTGTTTATACTCTGCATCCCAGTGTACTGATTTACAAGACAACCATATCAAGGGTCTACAATGCAGTAGATGTTGATAAGTGTCACCGGAACAGGGACCATAAAGAGTAAAAGTTAGGAAGTGTAAAATATTAACCAGATAAGTAATCCTCATTACAGGGTTACGGGACAAGCCAAATCTTCTCTGTACCTAGCAACGCTAAATCATTCAATAAAAACTCATGGGGTTCACGTTTATTTTTCTGATTTAGAAATGTGTGTGGAAATAATAAAGCCTTATAATTCTTTGGTATCCAGAAGGCACCTACTTGGTAAAGAATTAAAGCTAATGCTGAAAAAGCTATGAGATAGGGTGAGAAAGTACCTGTCTGTTTCTGGTCTATATAATTTGCGTTTTACTATCCTCAAAGAAAAGCAAGTGAAAATAACTGGCCACTGTGTCAAAACAGAAAGTAGTGCCAGCTGCACAAGTAATGACCATGCATAAAAAAAAAATCAAATATATGGCCTCTTTGTCAATGGGATCAGGAATTATATTGCCATCGATCTCCTTTTAAATTTGCTCATAGAACTTAACTTGGCCCATGATCCTAAGAAAATGGATTTTTTGAAAAAACAATCCATTTAAAATATTATTATTGGATACTTATCAATATCCTGCAGGCTCTTCGGCTGAAAATATATTTCCCATTGAATGGATTAACAAAAAGCATATATTTTCAAAAACAATGAGTTATAAACAAATGGTAGTCTATGGAATTCAACCACGATGTCTGACTTTCACAGGTCTAAACTTTTCTACTATCATTTTTGCATTTCCAAAACAATAAGTAGAATACATGTTTTAGATTAAAGAAGCTTTACAAATTCATGCAGTTTCTATTACTGGAACTTTGAATATCATTTACCCACAGAAAATTGTGGGAGTACTTACATTTTTAATGAATAATATTGTAGCTTTCAGGGGCTGGAGAGATGGCTCAGGTGAAGAGCACTGGCTGCTCTTCAAGAGCTCCTGAGTTCAATTCCCAGCAACCACATGGTGGCTCACAACCATCTGTACTGAGATCTGGCACCCTCTTCTGGTGTGCGGGCATACATCGAGCAAGCCAGAATGCTGCATACATAATTAATAAATAAATCTTCAAAAAAAATTTTAGCTTTCAATCCTTCACCTGATGCATTAACTATTTTTAATGATGGTTGAAAAACTAAGTGATTATTGGACAGAATATAAGTACTGGGTAGTACTTATAGATTACTCGTCCATACATCAAAATTAATGGACTCATGATGGCCCTTCTGTCAAAGAAGACAAATTCTCTCTATGGCAATTCTCTCTATGGAAGCGACCTTGATGACATAGGTCCTCATCCTAACCGTCATGGGGTCGGGTGAAATCTCTTGCCATCTTAGGTTCAGATTATTATACAGCAGTCCAGAATAGCTGTTATGGATGAACATCATTTTCCGGCCCTGATGGCTCTGCTATCTGTCTCTTCAGTTCGGGGATCAGATGTAAGTTAATGGGCTTATGTCACTAACCCAACAATGTTTCAGCCTGTCTTTTGGGTAGATACTGATGTGTTAGTGTATAACAATCCCAGTATCCTTACTCCTCCTTGGAATAATTTAACTCATCTGAATGATTTTAATGGGACTCCATATAGTTTTACTTATATGGATAAAAGGGAGCCAATACTATTTGGAAATGGTGCTTGGTTTTCAATGGGATTTCAGCAGTGGTCACAACCTATTATTAAAATAGGAAAATCTACTCCAAAGCCACAGAGAAACCCTGTCTCGAAAAACCAAAAAAAAAAAAAAAAAAAAGGAAAATCTAGCAATCATCCTCAAAGACTCTGAGCACAGTCCATGACTGAGATCTTGGATAGTAATTCTGAAAATTATGAATTTGCATATCCCCTATATCCATATTTTAAATATTATGTGTTAAAATATAAGCCATTTATATGGAAAATTTCTTTCAGAATATTTGGAAAAAATTCAAAATAAATGGATCAATTGTCGTACATATAGTGACTTTATTAACACTTGTTCTGAAAGGAATATTACCTCTTCTGATTTGATTATTGGTATAATGATGAATCAAACCAGTAATAAAACGGTAAATGGAAGCTGTTGTCTGCATGGGGAGATGGAAGAATCAGTGATGATCTTATTGCCTTATTCAGAGTGAAAGCTGCAAAACAGATGCATAATTGGCAAATAGTAGCTACCGTTAAACCTGTTCAGGTTTTAAATGGATCATTACTTGGAACACCAGTATCCACTTCTACTTATGTATTTACCTTATTTAGAAGTAATGTTACTGCTTCAGTGCCGCTATCATATGTATTTTTTTGAAAGAAACAATTGTCCTACTGCAATTAGTTTTAATGATTAGCAATTGTAGTCATGCATTAATTCCTCTATTCAGTTTTATCATCATCACTTATGATATTAGAGCAACATACACAAATTTAGCTGCCTATAAACTAAGGTCATGCTTGATATCAAAATTCTATAGATGATATTTTTGTTGAATTCTTCAATATATTGAAAAGAACAAAGTTCATGTTAGGTTCATTAAGAGCTTTAATTCCTGACTTTGTTGCTGTTGTTGATACTGCTAATGTGGCTAGTATCGCTTTACATACATCCTTGCAGACAAAAGACTTTGTAGAGCAATGGCATATTTTCATAAGCTGGTTTCAGCAGGTTTAAATATATGCTCGACTTTGAACAAAAATTGATGTACCAAAGCAAAAAAAAAACTGTATCGTTGCAGGAAGGAACTAATTAAATTACTTTGTGTTTCTTGTGATTGGAATTCAACCACTATTTGCATTAATAATTTGGATTATAAAGATTTTTTACAGGAATGGAATAATATTCCAGCTTATCTTCTGGAAAATGCCTCTGCTCAATATTTCAATTTTCACTTACATAGGACTTTTGTTAAATCATAACCCTCAAACATTGAACAAATTTTTGATGACAACTTGGCAGGTTTAGATCTTAAGGGATTCTTACAAATCATTATTCATACCTCCAGTGGTATGATTATCGTAATCATGCTAATACTTTTTTATGTTTGATTATGTATCAGTTTTATATTTGACTAAACATAATAATTGCATACTTTATGGTTAAAACACCATTTGAATTCAAATAAAAATAAAAACAATGAAATTGTGGAGACACAGAACTGGCTCAAAGTGCAGGCTCCTCCTGGGGCAGATGACATGACGCTGGGAAAATATTGTTTTGCAAACCAAAGGAGCAATGAAGTAAAAAGGAAGAAAAAGAGCAGGAGAAATGAGACCCCCAAACCACAGTGCAGACCAAGAACACTTCCCAAAGACTCAGACAGCCACTGTAACAATTTGAACAAGATGCAAGACACTGCCAAGGTAAAATGAAAAGAAGTTGGTCGACTGTAATGCAATAATTTATACAACATTCTAAGAGGTCACACTGAAACATCAGAATGACGTGATCACAGACCAGGCACATTTTAAAACAAAGGAAAAAGGACTATAATTACGTAAGAAGATAAGTTTATTGAGATGATAAAGACATAAAGTGAAATGAAAATCTAACTAAAAAACGAAGAAAAAAAGCAACAGCTGAAATATGAAAAAAATTAAAAATCACACAAAAAAAGCAAGATAATGAAGGGGGAAAAAACCAGACTGCTGATGAAAACGATTTGAGACCAAAGACTGAAATATAAGCCATAAAGAAAACAATAGAAACCCCAGATATAAAAATCCAGGGAAAAATGAACAGAAACTACAGAGGGAAGTACAACAAACAGAATAAAAGAGATGGAAGAGAGAATCTCAGGTTTGAAGAATGCTAGATCAGGTAATGAAATAAAAACATGAAACCTAACAAATTTTTAACAAAACATACATTAAATCTGGGAAAACAGAAAACAAAACCTAAGAAAGTGAGGGATAGAAGGCACAGACAATATAATCAAGAAAATTACAAAAGGAAACTTTCAAAACATAAAAGAATATATATTACCTTAAGAAAGAGGTATAAGAAGCATAAGGAACAACAAATAAAGTAGATTAAAAAGGTCCCAGTGTTACTAAAAGGAAAACACCAACGCAAGAATGAAAACTTCACACACTAATTCTCAAGCAAAAAAAACTCACTTCAGCAAAACTCTAACAACCACTCTCACTGAAAAATAACAGAAATTCTCATCTATTAGTCATTAATGTCTTACTATACATGCACTCAATCCACATATAATGACACAGTCTAAGAGAATAGAGATTAATGTACCATTCTCCTTACTTTTCTTTATCATGGTGCATTGTGGACCATAAGGGTCCGAAGTATTCATCCCCTCATCCTTAGACTTACCAGGGAGGCCTTCTTCCTGTGCGCGCCCAACCTCTCAGTATGTTCAGTTTCTGACATACTGTCCTGGACTTCTTCTAGGACGTTTCCACGAGGAGATTCAACGATCCGGAGCAAACATACCAGTGAGCCACTACATCAATCTCTTTTAAGAAGTTTTTCAGTCTGATGGGCAATTTTTATGTCTTTGATTTAACACCGACTCTAGTGCTGATAGCGGACTGTGAGGAACCCATGATGACAAGCAGGCACCAGCAGCTTATCTACGTCCGTCTTACATGTGCTGCGAAAACGAAAGTATCTGTGTGCAGCTCTTTTATCTACAAGAGACTGAAGCACAGTAAGGTCCTGCCCCTTACCGGGGCAAGCATACCAGTGAGCCACTCGATGAATGTCTTTTTCGAAGTTTTTCAGCGTCTGATGGGCAATTTTTATGTCTTTGTTTTAACACCGACTCTAGTGCTGTAATAACGGACTTCTAGGAGCCCTTGATGACAAGTAGGCACCCGCGGCTTATCTACGCCTGTCTTACAAGTGCTGCGAAAACGAAAGTATCTGTGCATGCCTCTTTTATCTACAAGAGACTGAAGCCCACAGTAAGGTCCTGCCCCTTACCGGAGCAAGCATACCAGTGAGCCACTCGATGAATGTCTTTTTCGAAGTTTTTCAGCATCTGATGGGCAATTTTTATGTCTATCTTTTAACACCGATTCTAGTACTGTGATAAGGTACTGCAGGAGCCCGTGATGACAAGCAGGCACCCGCGGCTTATCTACGTCCGTCTTACAAGTGCTGCGAAAACGAAAGTATCTGTGCATGCCTCTTTTATCTACAAGAGACTGAAGCCCACAGTAAGGTCCTGCCTCTTACCGTAGCAAACATACCAGTGAGCCACACGATGAATCTTTTTTGAAGTTTTTCAGCGTCTGATGGGCAATTTTTATGTCTTTGTTTTAACACCGACTATAGTACTGTGATAACGGACTGCTAGGAGCCCGTGATATCAAGCAGGCACCCGCGGCTTATCTACGTCCGTCTTACAAGTACTGCGAAAAAGAAAGTATCTGTGCATGCCTCTTTTATCTACAAGAGACTGAAGCAGACAGGAAGGTACTGCCCCTTACCGGAGCAAGCATACCAGTGAGCCACTCGATGAATGTCTTTTCCGAAGTTTTTCAGCGTCTGATGGGCAATTTTTATGTCTTTGTTTTAACACTGACCCTAGTAATGTGATAACGGACTGCTAGGAGCCCTTGATGAAGCAGGCACCCGCGGCTTATGTACGTCTGTCTTACAAGTGCTGCGAAAACCAAAGTATCTGTGCACGCCTCTTTTATCTACAAGAGACTGAAGGGCACAGTAAGGTCCTGCCCCTTAGCGGAGCAAGCATACCAGTGAGCCACTCGATGAATCTTTTTTTGAAGTTTTTCAGCGTCTGATGGGCAATTTTTATGTCTTTGTTTTAACACCGACTCTAGTACTGTGATAACGAACTGCGAGTAGCCCATGATGACAAGCAGGCACCAGCAGCTTATCTACGTCCGTCTTACAAGTGCCCTGAAATCTAAAGTATCTGTGCTCGGCTCTTTTATCTACAAGAGACTGAAGAGCACAGTAAGGTCCTGCCCCTTACCGGAGCAAGCATACCAGTGAGCCACTCGATGAATGTCTTTTTCGAAGTTTTTCAGCATCTGATGGGCAATTTTTATGTCTATCTTTTAACACCGATTCTAGTACTGTGATAAGGTACTGCAGGAGCCCGTGATGACAAGCAGGCACCCGCGGCTTATCTACGTCCGTCTTACAAGTGCTGCGAAAACGAAAGTATCTGTGCATGCCTCTTTTATCTACAAGAGACTGAAGCCCACAGTAAGGTCCTGCCTCTTACCGTAGCAAACATACCAGTGAGCCACACGATGAATCTTTTTTGAAGTTTTTCAGCGTCTGATGGGCAATTTTTATGTCTTTGTTTTAACACCGACTATAGTACTGTGATAACGGACTGCTAGGAGCCCGTGATGACAAGCAGGCACCCGCGGCTTATCTACGTCCGTCTTACAAGTGCTGCGAAAACCAAAGTATCTGTGTGCAGCTCTTTTATCTACAAGAGACTGAAGCGCACAGTAAGATGCTGCCCCTTAGCGGAGCAAGCATACCAGTGAGCCACTCGATGAATCTTTTTTCGAAGTTTTTCAGCGTCTGATGGGCAATTTTTATGTCTTTGTTTTAACACCGACTCTAGTACTGTGATTACGAACTGCGAGTAGCCCATGATGACAAGCAGGCACCCGCGGCTTATCTACGTCCGTCTTACAAGTGCCCTGAAAACTAAAGTATCTGTGCTCGGCTCTTTTATCTACAAGAGACTGAAGCGCACAGTAAGGTCCTGCCCCTTAGCGGAGCAAGCATACCAGTGAGCCACTCGATGAATGTCTTTTTCGAAGTTTTTCAGCGTCTGATGGGCAATTTTTATGTCTTTGTTTTAACACCGACTCTAGTACTGTGATAACAGACTGCTAGGAGCCCGTGATAACAAGCAGGCACCCGCGGCTTATCTACGTCCGTCTTACAAGTGCTGCGAAAACCAAAGTATCTGTGCGCGCCTCTTTTATCTACAAGAGACTGAGGCGCACAGTAAGGTCCTGCCCCTTACCGGAGCAAGCATACCAGTGAGCCACTCGATGAATCTCTTTTTCGAAGTTTTTCAGTGTCTCATGGGCAATTTTTATGTCTTTGTTTTAACACCGACTCTAGTACTGTGATAACGGACTGCTAGGAGCCCGTGATATCAAGCAGGCACCCGCGGCTTATCTACGTCCGTCTTACAAGTGCTGCGAAAACGAAAGTATCTGTGCATGCCTCTTTTATCTACAAGAGACTGAAGCCCACAGTAAGGTCCTGCCCCTTACCGGAGCAAGCATACCAGTGAGCCACTCGATGAATGTCTTTTTCGAAGTTTTTCAGTGTCTGATGGGCAATTTTTATGTCTTTGTTTTAACACCGACTCTAGTACTGTGATAACGGACTGCTAGGAGCCCGTGATGACAAGCAGGCACCCGCGGCTTATCTAAGTCCATCTTACTAGTGCTGCGAAAAAGAAACTATCTGTGCATGCCTCTTTTATCTACAAGAGACTGAAGGGCACAGTACGGTCCTGCCCCTTACCGGAGCAAGCATGCCAGTGAGCCACTCGATGAATCTCTTTTTCAGCGTCTGATGGGCAATATTTATGTCTTTGTTTTAACACCGACTCTAGTGCTGTTATAATGGACTGCTAGGAGCCCTTGATGACAAGCAGGCACCCGCGGCTCATCTAAGTCCGTCTTACAAGTGCGGCGAAAACGAAAGTACCCGAAAATGAAATTATCTGTGCGCGCATCTTTTATCTACAAGAGACTGAAGCGCACAGTAAGGTACTGCCGCTTATCTACGTCGGACTTACCGTACCTAACAGTCATAATGGTGGTTCCAAAATGATGATCAAAAGCCCTCCCAGAAGATCACTAAGGCCTCCATGCTACAAAATTAACTTTTAGCTTTTGGTGAGAGAAATTGAAAATACACCAGGAAATGGAAAGATCTCCCCATGTTCTTAGATAGAGAAAATAAACATAATAAATATGGCAATCTGTCCAAAAGCAATCTGTAGATTAAATGGAATCCATACCAAAACAACAACAAATTCTTAATGTCAGTTTAAAGAGCAATAATCAATATCAAAAAACCAATGATGGACAACATAATCCTGTACAGGAAAGTAAGTTCCAGAGGCATGACAATCCATCAACCTCCATTACAGAGATAAAGTATTGGAAACAGCTTGGTATTGGCATGAAAACAGACTTGACCACTGGAATCAAATCAAAGACATAGATAGTAATCCACACAGAAGTTCAGCTGATTTTTGACCAAGAAGCTAAAATTATACAATGAAATAAAGATCGCATCTTCAACAAATGGTGCTGGCATAACTGTATGTCAACATGTAGAGGAATTAAACTAGATAAATATCTATCAACATGCAAAAAACTAATGTCCAAAGTAATCTCCAAAATATATAAAGAGCTAAAGAAATTAGACATCAAAAGATGAAAATGTCTTACCTCCTGAGGACCGAATGGATATGGTTGGGAGGCTGCTTGTTTGCTCCGGATGCTCAGAACTACATAATAAGACAGAAACCACATTACTTGGAATCCTCATTGGACAATAGCTTAAGCGTATTTATGGGTAACTCATATCATAAATTAAAGCAATCTCCTTTAATCTGTATATTGTCTTCCCTTGTAAAATTCCATCATCTGTCTCCATACTAGCTATATTGCTTCTCTCTGACTCTGCCTTCTTTCTATCAACATTGACTTTCAATTTCCTGACTGGCTCAAACACTATCTGAAACAGATTTGTTATTAAGCAACCATATTCACAGCACAGACAGATGGGACTCTCATATCACCTTAAGCTGAAGAGAAAGCTGCTAACATTCTGCTTTCTTTCTCCTAATGTTAAAACCACATTTCTTCACTTTTACTTTTCCATTTCTAGAACCAACATTTTTATATTCTCATTCTTATGATTTATGATTGCCAACAAGTCTGCTGCAAAATGAGGAAATAAGAACTCCAGAATACAAAATGGAAGGCGACTGGGGCATAGGGGACAAAGTAGTGAGGGCAACTGTTGCAGGAGTTTCTTAATCACACTGAGCATGTACCCAAGCAAGCACGCCCTTTTGTCTGTGATGTCCCTTGCCAGCAAGTGGCTTTATCCCATCCAAGCTTTCCACCAAGGACTCCTATCTACCTGCAGGGTGTTGAGGTCCACCATCACAGCCTACTCCAGGGTGGAGTGGATAAAAGAGACTCCAGGGCTAAGAGAACTAAGAGAAGGCAGACCAAGAAAAAACCACAAGCACACACCTAGCCACAGCAAAGAGCGTACCAAGCAGCCAAGACTCTCCTAACGGGATTGGTACAAATGTACATGCTGTTATGACAGAATACCTCCAAAAATGTGAAAGACAACATGATAGTATGAGAATCCAGTGAATATACAACAGGAAAATTTGAACACCCTAATCCCGAGGAAGAAAAAATAGACCTTAAAATTAAAATTAGAAAAGAGATAGGGTCCATTAAACAGAATGTGAAAAACAACTGTAAACAAATAGAAGAAGAATAACAACAACTTTGAAGAAATGAAAAATCCAAAGATACCCTAGGAAAGGACACCAAGAAGAAGCTAATCAAACCGGTAATGGATAGAGTTGAAGAAACCCTCACCACATTGTAAAACACAAATGATACAGTATTAAGAAAGAATATTAAGAGAAGCAAAGGAAAAAGGTCTAATACTAACTTGTAGAAACAAAAATGACTTCTAACTTAAACCAATCAAAAGAAAATAAGATGGAAACTTTAAACTCATAGCAGGTATATTTCAAGGGATGAAGTATGAATACCAAATATAAATTTCAGTAATATAAACGCACCCACATTACTAGAAATAAATTTACACCTCAAACCACACTAATAGTTGGAGACTGCAGCACTATCAACAATGGATAGGTCAACCAGACAGAAACATAACAGAGAAATAAGAGAAATAATCGACATAATTAAATAAATGGACTTGACATCTGTAGATCAACCCAAATATTAAAAAATATACCCTCAGCATCTACAGAAACTTCTAGAAAATTGACCACATACTTGATAACAAAGTAAAGCTAATATGCCACAAAAAAATTTTGCGTAGGCATGAGGATCTCTGTGAGTTAGAGTCAGGCCTGGTATAGAACAGCTACTTCCAGGACAGGAAACAAAAGCTACAGAGAAACCCTGTCTCAAAAATCAAAAAAAAAATTAAGAAAAAAGGGACGGGGCTGTTTAGATGGCTTAGTGGTTAAAAACATTGCCTGCTCTTCCATGTCGTGAGTTCAATTCCCAGTAATCACATGGTGGCTGACAACCATCTGTAATGATGTCTGGCATATAACACCAGAAAGCAGACAAACTCATGGAAACTGAACAGTCAACTACTAAACCACGCCTGGGTCATAGAAGAAATAAAAGAAATTAAAGTCTTCCCTGAATTCAACGAAAACAAAGATACAACATAAACAAACCGAAAGCAGCGCTAAGCTCACATTAGACACCTAAAAGCACAACTGAGAGCTATAGAAAAAAAAATTCTTACCCAGGAGTAGAAGGCTGGAAATTATCAAATGGAGGACTCAAACAAACAAAATATAAACACAGAAAACAATCCAAAGAAGTCAATGAAACAAAGAACTGGTTATTTGAGTAAAAACAATATTCACAAATGGCTATCCAATGTAATAAAAAGTTACAGAAAGAGAACACGCAAATTAACAGGATAAGTAATGAAATGAGGGACATAACAGACACTGAAGATATTCAGAAATAATTATATCTTAACACAAAGGCCTATATGCCAAAGTTGGAGAATGTAAAATAAATGGACTTGTTTTTAGATAAATAACATATACCAAATTTCAATAAGACCAAGGGAACAATGTAAATAGATCGTGAAGTGGTGAGGAAATATAAGCAGCCAAAAAAAACCTACATACCAAGAAAAACACAGCACCAATTAGTTTTACTACATAATTTTACCAGAAATTCAAAGAGCTGATACCCAAACTCCTTAACGTGTGTCACATAATAGAAACAGAAGCTTTATATTAAGCAACAGTGGTACCATGACACTGAACGAAAAAATAAAAAGCCACCAAGATAGAGAATTAAAGAACAATCTCGCTCATGAACATCGACGAAAAAATTCCCAATAAGATTCTGAAAAACCTGATTCAAAAAAATAGGAGGCTTTATCACAGAGATACTGGGCCAGTTCAACACATGGAAATCCAATCAAATCTATCATATAAATACACTGAAAGAAAATGAAACCATATGATCATTTCAGTAGAGGAAAATAACAGTAATTATCAAAACTAGTCATTAATCTCTTAATATACATGCGCTAATTTCAAATATAATGACACAGGCTATGAGAATAGATAAGAAAACAAGAATAAGCCATCTGTTATACACAGGAAACTTACCTCAAACTCAAAAAAAGACAGTACCTCAGAGTAAAAAATATGGAAAAGGACCCAAGAAACAAGCAAGTGTGGCTATCCTAATATCTAACATTAGATTTCAAAATAAAGGTGTCAGAATTGGAGAATGACACTATATACAATGACACTATATATATATATATATAACAAGTTATATCTGTCTAGATGAAGTCTCAATCCTTGTCATTTATACCCATAATACAACTGCATTCACACATGTAAAAGGAACAGTATTAAAACTCAAATTACTCATCAAAACCTACACACTAATGGCAGGATATCTCAGTATTCCGCATTCGACAATGAACAGGTCAACCAGACAAAAATTTATAAGAGAAATAAGAGATGTAATGAATGAAATGGGCCTAACAGATATCTATAGAATATTCCACCCAAACAAAAAAGAACATACCATCTTCTCAGCACCTCATGAAAACTTCCACAAAACTGACCACACACTGTGTAACCCAGCAAACAAAAAAAAAATGGAGTAATACACTGTGTACTATCAAATCACCACGATTTAAAATTAGAACCTGAAAACAATAGTAATCTCATAAATCCTACAAAACAAAGGAAATTCAGCAAACCACTGAACCACCCATGGGTCAAGGTAAAATAAATTAAATACTAAAATTCTACAAATGTGAAGGATTCCAGCTGATGGACTGCCATGCATGCAGTGGGAGGGCAAGTGTCCAGGATAACACAAGGACTCAGGCCCAGGAGGAGGTGAGAACCACAGAGGGCGATGGGAGCCAAGGCTGGGGAAAACCTGATCCAGCCACTCCTGTCATGTGGCAGTGTGCCCCATCCAGGTTCAGTGTGTTGCTGAAAGCAGGCAGGGAGACAGGTCTGTGCACTGCCTGAGCTAAGTAGACAGGTACCCAGCTCTTCATGGGCCATGGGGAGATCTCACTGAAGCCAAGACAGAAAGAGGAAAAGCTGGCCCCAGAGACTCAGGAAACACTCCAGCTCTTCCCTCCCCAGAACTTTCATCACTGCGTCTTAAACTTCAGTCTATAACTGCAGCCCTGGCTAGTAAAATCTCTGAGCAGGACCATGTAGGACCATGTCATGGATTCCCCAGCACCTAGCATGTGTGTGAGCCCTGCCCCCTCCTTGCCAGATCTTTCCTTAAAGTCTGCTCAGCCTGTTTGTGGGGTTTCATCCTAAGTCAGGTATTTATAGTGACCAAATTCCTCTGTCACAGGAGTGGGGTCACTGTGCCATGGGGCTTCTGCCCTAGAGGTGGTACTGGCAGCTGGTGTAAGCTGAGGAAAACTCTACACCATTTGGAAAGAGGAGCGGTCTTTGCAGCCAAGCCCTCCTCCAAACCAGGGACCTGAATTCTCCACCTGCCACTGGCATGCACTGAGTCACTGCTGTGCCTCTCCTAGCACCTAGTCTGGGAGAGAGCTGCTCTGGAGGGATTCAAGGTCCGGGTGCCCACTGTAAACTGCTCTGATGTAGATGGATCCCTCCCTCCCATGTTCATGTGCACAACCATTACCTCCTCGGAGTTCCAAATCATCTTTATGATCCTCAGGGAGACCAAATACCCAGTAGGGTCTCTTGCCTCCCCCAGTCCCCAGCAACTGCTCATCTGTACATTTAGCACTGTGGAGGCTCCCATAGTGGGACCATTCAGCATTTAGCCTCTACTGAGCAAACTGCTTTTTATACTCGTCTATGTTCTGGCATTATCAGAATCTCATTCCTTGCTGTAACTAAACAGTCTTCAATTATGTGAAGCCGGCAGGCAAATGGCAGGTGCTTTTAGGAGAGAAAGCGCCAGTTTAAGAGATGCTTTCAAAAGGGAGGAAAAGGTAGTTGATATGTGTATCGTCATTTTCTTTCTTTACCAGTGTATGCACATGGGCCCTAGGAATAACCACTGCTGGGCTGGAGAGATGGCTCAGTGGTTAAGAGCACTGGCTACTCTTCCAGGTCTTGAGTTCAATTCCCAGCAACAACATGGGTAGCTTACAACCATCCATAATAAGATATGGTGCCCTCAAAAAAAAGATATGGTGCACTCTTCTGGCCTTCAGGGATACATGCAGGCAGTACACTGCATAATAAATAAATAAATAAATAAATAAATAAATAAATAAATAGTCTTATTTAAAAAAAAATATGAAGGAACATTGTACCCAAACCTGTGGAACACTATGAAATCAGTGCTAAGAGGAAAGTTCATAGCTAATACAGAAAGCTCAGTGACTTAACAGCACATATGAATGCTCTAGAACAAAAAAAGCAGACATGCCCAGAAGGAGTAGAAAACAGAAACTAATCAAATTGAGGGCTCAAATAAATTATTTAGAAACAAAAAATGCAATGAATCAATGAGACAAAGAGCAGGTTACTTGAGTAAATAAAAGATAGACAAACCCTTATGCAAACTAATAAAAAAGACAAGAGAGAAGATCCAAACTAACACAATCAGAAATAAAAAGGAATACATGACAACAAACACTAATGAAATCCACAAAATACTTAAGAGCAAACAACAGAAACCTGTACTACACAAAATTGGGAAACCTAAAAGAAATGGACAATTTTCTGGCTAGGTAACATTTACCTAAATCTAATAAAGCCTAGGTGAGCAGTTTAAATAGGCATATACTCTTTAATGAAATAGAAACTCATAAAAAGCAAACAATATATCCGAGGGACAAATGGTTTTAATGAAGAATTGCTATACTCCTCTAAGTGTTGCACATAGCCAGACCTCTTTTTGAGACTACATTAAGATTGATGACAACCACACAAAGACTCACCCGAGAAAGAAAATTAACAATCTCAATAATGAACATGAACACAAAAATACTGAATAAAATGATGGAAAACTGAATCCAGGAATACATTTTGAAAACCTTCATTAACAATTCAGCTTCATCAAAAAGATGCAGGGATGGTACAAAATTCATAAATGCATTAATGTACTCCATGATACAAATAAATTTAAAGAAAAATACGCATGAACAACCTATGAAATATTAAAGTAGGCACATATCGTACTTGTCATCAAAGACTCTCAGCATATTCCATTAATCATACCTGGGATAATGGTACTGAAAATTGAGAAACAGCATAACCTGTATGTACAGATTATACATATTATAATTTCAAACATCAGACATCCTTTATAAAATTGTTAAACAAATTGGGCAAAATACTTCAATATAAATGGGTCAATTGGAGCCCAAATGGTTAGCTTAGTAAGAATTGTTCTGAAATATCACCACCTGTGATTTGATTAGTGTTACCAGGATGAATCAAGCCAAGAATAAAAAGTTAACAGGAAGCCATTTTCTGACATTGATTGCCTTGCACACAGCCCATAATGCAATATAGATCCATATTAGGAAGATCATAGCTGCCTTAAAACCTGTTCAGGTATTTAAAGGCTCAGTCGTTGGAACAGCAGTACCCGCCTCTACTTATATATTTACCTTACTCAGGAATACTAATGTTACTACCTATGTACCTCTAACATATGTATTTTTAGTTAGAAGAACCAATTTCAATACTGGAATTAGTAGTTATGATTTTCAATTGGATTCATGTATTAATTTATCTGTTAGGTTTAATATTCATCATTACTTATGATACTACAGCAACATACACACATTTGGCTGTCTGTAAACCTAGGTTAGTGTTGGGCTCAAAATCCTCTGGATATTAATGTACAATTCTTTATCTAAATATTGAAAAGAACAAAGTGCATGTTAGATTTTGTAATAGAGAAAATTCATAAACTTATTGCTGTTGCTGCTAATGCTTCTATGTCAGGTGGGCAATGGTATAAAGATTCTCAGGGACTGGACTCAGCAAGCTCAAATAGATACTAAACCACAGACAGAGATTGATGTGCTTAAGAAATCTGTGGGATGGTTGGGAAAGAAATATTTATCTGTGCAAAAACATTTGTGATTGGAATTCGACAGCTTTTGGCATTAATGATTAAGCTTAGTGAATTTTTACATGAATGGAAGGTTATTCATATTTATCTTTTGGGCAATGCTGCTCCTTGATCTCTCATTGATCATTTACATGATGTTATAGAACTTACTTTTCCTAATCATTTCCTGATTCAGATGCCTCAACTATTGCACAAATTTTTGATAACAAAGTGACAGGACAATTTGGACAAATTAGATGCTATGGGATTCATACAAAGTATTCCTCATACATCTGGTGGTATGCTTATTGTAATAATTGTTATTCTTTTCTATTTTTGATTATGTAAGAGTTTCTTTCAACCAAATGCAGAATATTTACATACTTTATGAATAAAACTCAATTAACTTAAAAATCTAAAAGGAGGAAAATATGGAGGCACAAAACTAGCTTAGAGTGCAGGCTCCTTGTGGCACCGATGAGACAAACTTGGGAAATGGTTGCATGAGAGAACAAGCATAGATGAAAGCAAACTGCCTATTTCTCAAATGTTCTCTCAGAATCTATACCATGGATAAAGAATTTGTTTTTGAGCGCAGTTGCTCACACTGTACCAGTTAAAAAGGAGTGCTTTGCTTCTGTATACTTTTTGCATTGTATCTTTGTACTTATTTTCACTTTTATTACTGATTAATTGAGGTATTGTTTCTAGGAAGGCGAAGCAAGAGTACACACGTACATGAGTACAGAGGTTTCAGAGTTGAGGTATCACTTTTTAGTATGTATAAAACGCCATAGTAAATAAATCTTATTGTGCAGTTGTTCATACTATGCATCACTGTGTACTGATTTACAAGACAACCATACCAAGGGACCACAATGCAGTAGATGTTGAAAGGTGGTACCAGAACAGGGACCATAAAGAGTAAAAGTTAGGAAGGGATTTAAATTATAAACCAGATAAGTAATCTTCATTACAGGGTAATGGGACAAGCCAAATCCTCTCTGTACCTTGCTATCCTAAAGCATTCAATAAAAACTCATAGGGTTCACATTTCTCTTTCTGATTTAGAAATGTGTGTGGAAATAATGAAGCCTTAAAAATTATTTGGTATCCAGAAGGCACCTAAGATATAGATACTTGGTAAAGAATTAAAGCTAATGTTGAAAAAGCTCTGAGATAGGGTGAGAAAGTACTTGTCTATTTCTGGTCTTATAGGGTTTATGAGCTTTACTATTTTCAAAGAAAAGCAAATGAAAATAACTAGCCACAGTGTCAAAAGATAAAGTAGTGCCAGATGCACAAGTAATGACCACGTATAAAAAATTCAAATATTTGGCTCTTTGTCAATGGGAGTACATGACATGTAACTCCAGCATACAGAGGCTGGGAGGAAAGCTGCTAACAATAAAACAATTCCATTCAGGATAGCAAGGGCAGACCTAAAAATTTCAAGTCCTTTGCAGTAATAAAAGTACATTTGAGGTACCATTTTTGTTCCAATTTTCTTCTCCATTGTTGTGATTAAACTCTATCCAAAAGCAACTTAGATAATGAGATTTATCTGGTTGATATCCCTAGATCATAGTCCATCCTTGTGGGAGCTTAGGGTGGAAACTCAAGCTAATAAATGAAGACAATACATGGGGAAACATTGCTTCCTACCTTTCTCGTTTGTCTAAGCTAGTTCTCTTCTGCAGGTCCACTTGCTTAGAGATATTGTCAACTCAGTGGAAGAGCCTTCCCACACTTTAAATCAATACAATTTCTCTCAGATGCAGCAATTAGATGTTCTCATCTATGCACACCCTCAACTGATGCTTCTTCAGATAACCCTAGGCAATGTCATGTTGACAGGTGAGGCTAATTAGGAAAAAGGCAATAATATACAAGGAGGTTTTAAAGATCGAAAGTAAATGTATTAATCACATCCAATCACTTAAACAGCCAAAGCCCAAACAGCAACTGGAAAACAGAAATGTCAGGGAATGGAAAGAGGAAGGCCTCTAAGAACAATAAATAAAAAAAACTAAAACCAACTCTCCACAGAAACTTCTCAAACCAACGAAAACATAAAGAACTTTTAACATGAAATTTTCTAGATACAAAATTGTTGAAGGCCGATCATTTTCCAGAGGAACAATCAGATGATAATAAAATTAACATTATAGATTGCAGCACTCAAAAAATGAGACATAAAGACATAGCCTACAAATATAGACTATAATTTCTTAAACAGAAATGACAGGATTCTAATCAAAATCAAACTACCAGAAATCAATGACGATAACTCATCCAGTACACCACATTCTTGGGAGAGATTCACTTGAAGCCTTCTGAGGTTTTAACTTTGTAGAAGATATTGTGACTACTAAAAGGATATCATTCAGCCAGGCAATGGTGGGGCACACCTTTAATCCCTGCACTCACAGAGGCAGGTGGTTCTTTGTGAGTTTGAGACCAGTCTGGTCTACAGAGCTAGTTCCAGGACAGGCTCCAAAGCCACAGAGAAGCCCTGTCTCGAAAAACCAAAAAATAAAAAATAAAAATAAAGAAAAAAATAAAAGGATATCATTCTATTATGATAAAGAATAGGATGTCTGTTAGGGTCACTTAGACAACATTTTGCTTACTATTGTTGTGTCCAGGTGGCATGCAATTATTGAGGAGGGGGCAGACCACTAAAATCTATTACACCAGAAGCAAAGTTGATTCCAGAAAAAAAGGAAAAAACCTCCATGGGGCACACAAAGCTTATCAGTTATATCTGATCACCACCTGAGATTGGATTTCTATATCAGTGGCGATGGGAGATTTACAAACTACCCTATTTATAGCAAGAAGCAAGCATTATGCATGAACAAAAGAATTTTTATAACCTTGAGGTAAAGCTCAGGTACTAATTGCTTTGTTTGTTGTTACCATTTCCAATAACAGGGTTTTTCAGTGAAACTAGGGTTTGCATTTAGCCTATTGTTTCTCTCTGCCACTTTCTGGTGGTCTTTATTGAAGTTCTGTAATCCCTTGATACTGACAGTTTTGCATGTCAAGACAGGGTATGGGACAATGCACAATAAAAAAGTCATGTACATCCCTTAATTTAAAAGTTAACTCAGCATTTCTAAAAACTGAAAAATGCAGCTGTTCTAGAATTATTATACTTTCATGGCACACAGGTTGTGAGCCTATAATGGCCCCTTGAGCACCATGTTAGAGGTCTTTGACTGAGAAGTGGGTCTTTTGGCTGGTTGTAAATCATGGTTGTCTCATTTGTTATAGGAATGTACCTTAATGGCTTATTAATCTTGGTGAACAAACATTTGCATCTCATGATACTAATATCTAACAGGCATGGTTAGCATACTACTTATCTTTGGGGAATTTGGGATGCAGCCCTCCCTTACTTAAATTCTACTGTGTGACTTAATGTCTCCTAAGAACTGGTAAATCCTTATACCATTAATGCTACTATCAATTATGCTCTACTTCAATTTAGCAGTGGAGTGCTACTCTACACAGGAGAAACCATTTACAAGCTCCACAAAATTAACTACAAATGGATCCTAAACATAAATGTTAAAAGTGCAGAACTTCTGAAGATACTGTGGTCTCCGAGTTTGGAAAATTTGGTGATATCTCTCCACATGCGGCAAAATAAGTACTACAGCCACCACCATTTGCAGCTGCCAATGCTCTGCTCAGTGCAGACACAGCCCAGGCAGTGAAGTTATTCAGAGACTGCCATGGAGAGTTGCAAGGATCACTTAGGACTACTTACTTAGGATAAGGCAGAAACACTAAACTCTTTGTCCACTGGCTCCCAACCAATCAGGGGAGGACTGAACAGATCAGCAGCACTCCTCAGCAGGCTAGTTTATGGACAGTGGCCCCTGACCCGCCAAGCACAGCCACTCTAAACGTGGGAAGAGCAGCCACATGCATTAAGCCCAGCCACTCCTCCCACCTGGGGACATTGGCCCCTTACTCACCTTGGCCCATCACTCCTCCAATCTGTGGAGAGCAACCACTCATTCACCATGGTACAGCTGACAAACTCTCTCCCCACAAGGGAACCCAAGACACAGTGCACAAGAGAGACTGTGATTTCTTCAGGAAGTGATAAACCGGGAGTCCTTGCTCCCTGAAGAACCCATCCATTTGACTGGTGGAGGCTCTGATTGGTTAGTGAGGTCTGAGTGTCAGAATCAGGTGAGCAGAAGGTCCCAGCAATGGCTGCTAATCAGACCTATCCCAGATTGACTGTAGAACTAAGTCAAATTCAACAGCAAGTCTCTTGCTAATGTAAATCAATGGGTTGGGTTTTAAAAGGAAGTATACAAATTCAGAAAGGGGCTAATCAGACAATGTTGCACAAGAGAAACATTGGGTAAACCAGTGGTGTTAGAACTGATAACCATAGTTTTCACCCTTCTGTGAAATGTCTTGGGTTCTGAGGACCCAGACCAGCAATGGAAGAGGTTGCTCAGCTTCCATGTAAAATGTTAGTCACTGAGTGCTGTAATCTAACACATGGAGTTGCATTCAATTGTCTGTTTCTCAAACATCTCAGCTGACTTAACTTTATCCAATCAGGATTGTACATATCTGCATAGATCTGCTCATTGGAAACTGAATACTCAGTAGTTCAAGCTCCCCTCCCTAAATTGCACACCGACGAATTCTGTCTGTCTTCACTCACATGGAAAGAATTAATACATGCAGGGAAATTATAGAGAAAGTCACTCATCATGCCCCATCAGTCAGTCCTTCTTTAAAATGAAGACCCCTGCAGCTCACTGCCTTCAAGTTCAGTCTGTGACGTGGCTATTATCTGTTTTCTCAGAGCAGTGTTCCTCCGCTTCTGGTCTGAATGGAGAAGACAGGCTCCATAAACAAATCCTTTCTCTGTTCTGCAATGGACAGTCCACTATGTACTCAAACTGGCAATTTCAGAATGCTGTGGTGCTGCAGACATGCAATCCAAGGTTTAGAGTGTTTAGGCAGGAAGACAAGAAGGGCAATGCCTTGTGGGGCTACACACAGGGTTCAAATATACTTCAATCAACATAGGAGACCTTGACTCAAAATTTCTTTTCATAAAGACTAGAAATGCCAATGTTCTAGAATTAATATACCTTTATGGCACAACAGGACTTAATGGGGTTATGACACTGGCATGGTCTCTTGAGCAGCATTAAAAGGATGTTTTTTTAATGGAGGAATGGGTGTTTCTGCTGTTTGTAAAACAGGGCTGTCGCCTTTGTTTTGGGAATGCAGCTGGTTAATCCTAGGGAACAAACATTTATGTCTTATACTAATCACGAACATGTGCAGTTAGCATACCATTAACCTTTGGAGGATTTGGGATGCAACTCTCCCTTATATAAATTCTACTTTGTGACTTAATATTTTCTAAGAATTTATACCATCAATCCTAGTCTTATCACAGTAACAGTGGAGTGCTACTCTATAAAGGAACTACTGTTTACAAGCTCCACAGAATTAACTACAGATGGATAGTAAACCTAAATGTTAAATGTTCAAAGTGCAAAACTTCTGGAAGATACTAGAGGGACCAGGGCTCTCCGACCTTGGCAAATCTGTGTTACATGGGGCTGATTTCATAAAGGATATTTCAAAGCACAGTCCCGCTCCCTGTGCTCTGCACAGATGCAGTCAGGAGAGTGCCAGTCGGCCCAAGAGATACAAAGAACATGCAGGACCACTCAGATCATGCTGGAGCACACTGGATGATGCAGGACCAGGCAAGAATATAAAGAAATCTGCATCTGATCACTAACTACCACATAGCCAGGGGAAGATGAACCACACTGGCTCTCGTAGCTCAGCAGAGAACTTATACATGAAAATCGTAAGATTATTCAGGAATTCCATGGGTACGATTCAGATAAAACTCTGACAATTACTGCCCTAAGCTTCACTGAGCTCAAGAGTATATTGCTGAGCTTCAAGACCTGAGAGCCAGCCATCCAGAACTGTAAAATGTCTCATTGCACTATTTAGCCACATGGTGGCAGCACGCGTCTACTATACTGTCGCCCGGCAAGAGACTCATAAAGAAGTAGCAGTCTGAGAAGACTAAAAGAAATATTGACTAGGCAAAAATGCTACATTCAGGGAACAAACACTATAGAAGTCCATAGGACAATGAGAGGAACTGCATCCCAGGAAGCCTGTAGCCAGGTGATAAGGCTAAAAGAGAGACTGTTCACTCAGGCCTTATCACCACCTAAGACTCTCTCCACTGAAAGTCTAAGCTATGATGAAGAGAGCATGGACCTTACAGCCCTCTCCTACTTATCACTTTTTCCTGTTTCTGGTCTGCCTGGTCCCACAGAAAACAAGAAATGTTTCTGTTTGGTTTTAATTTTCTGATCACCCAGATGTTTTAAATGAGCAAAGGATTCTGTTCCAGGTTGGTATAAATAGGAGCTGATATTTATTTCAGGTAGAAAGGACAGCTTAGTTACATCAGTCACTGCAATAGGGGTTTGTTCTGAATCCCAACTAAAGAGAGTTCTTTACTATAGGTTATAACCTATAGGCAGAGAGCCTTGTGTCTTCTTATTATTTCCCCAGGCTCTTTTGAGCCTTCCTGATGACAAAGAGGGGAAAGACAGTTTGAATAATTGCCCTGCAGGGAGACAGGCCATCTCTTCAACAGTATAATTAACTTTTACAGGGAGGAAGGCAGAGTCTGTGGCAGTTGAATCAATGCTATGGACCTATCAGGACAGCACCAGCACCAGCAGAGAACTTATACATGAAAATCGCAAGATTATTCAGGAATTCTATGGGTACTATTCAGATAAAACTCTTCCAATTACTGCCCTAAGCTTCACTGAGCTCAAGAGTATATTGCTGAGCTTCAAGACCTGACAGCCAGCCTTCCAGAACTGTAAAATGTGTCATTGCACTATTTAGCCACATGGTGGCAGCACGCGTCTACTATACTGTCGCCCGGCAAGAGACTCATAAAGAAGTAGGAGTCTGAGAAGACTAAAAGAAATAGTTGGACTCAAAATATCAGGTAAAAGCTTTTGTAAACAGTCACTTTAAATGTATCCCAAAGAGCACGACAAAGTGAGTTTGGTACAATCACGTCATCTAAGAGAAAAGGCCCTCTCCACCACACATTTAACAATGGCTCTTCCTCCACCAGTGACTAGGCATTCAGGGAACAAACACTATCGGATGCGCCAGTGACTAGGCAAAAACGCTACATTCAGGGAACAAACACTATAGAAGTCCATAGGACAATGAGAGGAACTGCATCCCAGGAAGCCTGTAGCCAGGTGATAAGGCTAAAAGAGAGACTGTTCACTCAGGCCTTATCACCACCTAAGACTCTCTCCACTGAAAGTCTAAGCTATGATGAAGAGAGCATGGACCTTACAGCCCTCTCCTACTCACTTTTTCCTGTTTCTGGTCTGCCTGGTCCCACAGAAAACAAGAAATGCTTCTGTTTGGTTTTAATTTTCTGATCACCCAGATGTTTTAAATGAGCAAAGCATTCTGAACTCTTAAGTCATCAGCTTCAGTCAAACATTTCTTCTCAGGTAATCCACATTTTAACAAAAGAAGCTAGGAGCAGGCATCCTGGCTTTTGTTAAGGGCAGAGGCAGCTTTTCTGCATAGCTACATGATCAGCTCGGACCGGGCTAATGGCTTTTGTGCCATATCGAAATATGGGCCCACAATCCACTCTCTCTTATTAATTTTAATAAACCCTTTGCTTCTGCAACAAGACAGATATGTCGCGCCTGACTTGGGCAAAGTCCTCATTTACCCAAATTTTCCCGTCATTGGAGCAGGCATCTTTTATGCAAGCCCCTGTCTTAGGCATCTGGGGAGAAGCCTCAAACCCGTCATTGACTGCCGACCTCTGTAAAGAGATTAGTGGAGATAAATAAATTTTTCAGGCCCTGTGTATCAGCCATATCTTGTTAGGATGCATCACAATGCTTTATGTATAATTATGCTCCCAAAGACTATATTCTCCTATCTTAAAGGAGAGTAGAATCACCTGAGTTGAAAATGTTTCCTCCGCTGGTACAGAACATCATTCAGAGTTTACTTTCTCAGCATGCATATCAACTCCACATTTAGTCAATCTCTTTCAGCCAAATCTCAACCGCAGCAACTCACAATCATGATTTTTCCACATCATCAGTCAATACCGTTCTTTAGTTTTCTAATATCGTAACTTCATGTTTAGCAGGTAAAAACCAGCTCTCCCAATTTTCATAATTTCATGTTTGGCAGGTCAAAACCAGCTTTCCCAATTATTGATAATTTCATAATTAGCCAGTAAATACCAGCTCTCTTAATTCGTAATTGCATGTTTAGCCGGTCAGTACCAGCTCTCCAATTATTCATAATTTCATAATTTTCTTTACCATAACTTTATATGAACTTAAAATGACTGGAAACATTCAAAAATTGCTCAAATATAATATGCTTAACCATTGGAGAAATGCAAATCAAAACAACTCTGAGACTACATCTTATGTCTTTAACGTGACCAAGATGAAAAACCCACAACTTATGTTTAAAGGAAACTCCTCCACTGCTGTTGAATTCTCAGAAAATTAGGCAACAAACCATTAAAACTCAGCTATCTCTTCTGGGCCTATATACAAAAGATGCTCAACCATACAACATGGACACGTGCTTAACCATGTTCATAGCAGAATTACTTTATCATACACAGAATCTGAAAACAACTCAAATGAATCTCCTCTACATATATCATGAACGATATACTCATAAATATCATAAATATTTTTGAGTAACTCTAATCACACAAATTGAAAAACTTGTATAACAAGAACTTTAAATCTCTGAAGGAAGAAATTTAAGCCAACAGAAAATTGAAAGATTTCCTATTCTCTTGTAAAGATAGCACCAATCATAGCAAAATTGACAATGTTATTGAAAGCAATCTACAGATCTAATGCAAATGCCCATTAAACTTGTAACAAAATTCTTCAGACTTTGAAAAAACAATCCTTAACCTTGTGAGAAAAGACAAAAACTCAGGCTAGCCTGAAAAATCTTAAAATCCTGTACAATCAAGGAACTTCTGAATGCATCACAATCTCTGACTTTAAACTTTACTAGAGACACAGTACTGAAATCAATCCACCTTGGATACGAATTCACTTGCCTACAAACAGCAGACTATTAACAAAAAGGCAAACTTGTGAAATGAAAAAGCATTTTAACCTGCTTACCTCAGAGGCTACTTTAATTTAAATCTGGCTTTTGTCTTTCAGTTGAAGCTGCGCTGCACAGCAAGGAGTAGAACACAGGCTCTTTCTCTGTTTGACTGCCTTCCTGAGCTCTGGCGGGCAGATTTTTAACTAGGTGCCAGGGCTCAAGTCACATCTGCATCTAGCAGTCAGTTAGGCCCTGAATTAGCATCTCTATAAGACACCTTCCAAATTACAAAAGAAAGGGAGCACCAAACGTCTGAACTCTTAAGTCATCAGCTTCAGTCAAACATTTCTTCTCAGGTAATCCACATTTTAACAAAAGAAGCTAGGAGCAGGCATCCTGGCTTTTGTTAAGGGCAGAGACATCTTGTTGGCCGAGCTATGTGATCATCTCGGACCAGGCTAATGGCTTTTGTGCCATAGCGAAATATGGGCCCACAATCCACTCTCTCTTATTAATTTTAATAAACCCTGTGCTTCGGCAACAAGACAGATATGTCGCGCCTGACTTTGGCAAAGTCCTCATTTACCCAAATTTTCCCATCATTAAAACAGGCATCTTTTATGCAAGCCCCTGTCTTAGGCATCTGGGGAGAAGCCTCAAACCCGTCATTGACTGCCGACCTCTGTAAAGAGATTAGTGGAGAGAAATATACTTTCCAGGCCCTGTGTATCAGCCATATCTTGTTAGGATGCATCACAATGCTTTATGTATAATTATGCTCCCAAAGACTATACTCTCCTATCTTAAAGGAGAGTAGAATCACCTGAGTTGAAAATGTTTCCTCCGCTGGTACAGAACATCATTCAGAGTTTACTTTCTCAGCATGCATATCAACTCAACATTCAGTCAATCTCTTTCAGCCAAATCTCAATCGCTGCAAATCACAATCATGATTTTTCCACATCATCAGTCAATACCGATCTTTAGATTTCTAATACCATAACTTCATGTTTAGCTGGTCAAAACCAGCTCTCCCAATTTTCATAATTTCATGTTTGGCAGGTCAAAACCAGCTTTCCCAATTATTGATAATTTCATAATTAGCCGGTAAATACCAGCTCTCCGAATTATTCGTAATTGCATGTTTAGCCGGTCAGTACCAGCTCTCCAATTATTCATAATTTCATAATTTTCTTTACCATAACTTTATATGAACTTAAAGTGACTGGAAACATTCAAAAATTGCTCAAATATAATATGCTTAACCATTGGAGAAATGCAAATCAAAACAACTCTGAGACTACATATTATGTCTGTAACAGGACCAAGATCAAACTCACAACATATGTTTAAAGGAAACTCCTCCACTGCTGTTGAATTCTCAGAAAATTAGGCAACAAACCATTTGAAAGCAATCTACAGATCTAATGCAAATGCCCATTAAACTTGTAACAATTCTTCACAGACTTTGAAAAAACAATCCTTAACCTTGTGAGAAAAGACAAAAACTCAGGCTAGCCTGAAAAATCTTAAAATCCTGTACAATCAAGGAACTTCTGAATGCATCACAATCTCTGACTTTAAACTTTACTAGAGACACAGTACTGAAATCAATCCACCTTGGATACGAATTCACTTGCCTACAAACAGCAGACTTTTGACAAAAAGGCAAAATTGTGAAATGAAAAAGCATTTTAACCTGCTTATCTCAGAGGCTACTTTAATTTAAATCTGGCTTTTTTCTTTCAGTTGAAGCTGCGCTGCACAGCAGGGGGTAGAACACGGGCTCTCTGTCTGTTAAGACTGCCTTCCTGAGCTCTGGCGGGCAGATTTTCAACTATTTTTTTATTTTAACTTGTAAATCATAAAATTAGGAGAATTTCTGAATCCTCTCCTCTGTTCTATAGACTGTGTGAGGTTAAATTTGCTCTCTAAACTTACTTTTGCTTCTCCTTGCCTTTTACTTACAGGTGGGTTAGATTAACTGGCTACACTAAGCACGTGGCACCTCAATCTCTGCAGCAACTTGGTGATTCTTAGGCCAAAAGTCATTTTTCCTTCACCTTTTCTACCCATTTAGCAAGCAATAAAAGTGACAATTCTGGGTCTATCATGCTTGCAGATTCTCAATAACTCTGCCATTGTTCTGCTCCACTTTAACTTAGTTACCAAAATATGTAACTGAATAATTTTTCCTTATCCCACATCTAACTTATTTACAAATTTTTACTCCCGATTTAAATTTTGTCCCGCTTTCTCTATTTTACATCTCTAGTTCGGAGCGCTCACTACTCACACATCCACCGATTGCTTCTCTCGTGGGTTTCTCACGTCTGGTCACGTCTTCCTTGCTTTTTGGGGAGCGCCGGATTAGACAATTATGTCGGGGCCCGTGAGGATCCAACATAAATTCTCTGATTCCCTAACCCGGCCGAAACGGAGTCGCGAGGAAAAGAACCGACACAGCTTACACCGTCATCATGGAAAAGGCCAGATAGCCCCTGTTTATTGTCCAAACGTTTTATATACCCACACCAAATTGAGCGGGGGAGGGGGGAAAACACATTATGCCATCACCTAGGCAACCAGGTGCCTGGGGTCAAGTCACTTCAGTCAGGTAGGCCCTGAATAAGCATCTCTATAAGACACCTTCCAAATTACAAAAGAAAGGAAGCACCAAACATCTGAACTCTTAAGTCATCAGCTTCAGTCAAACATTTCTTCTCAGGCAATCCACGTTTTAACAAAAGAAGCTAGGAGCAGGCATCCTGGCTTTTGTTAAGTGCAGAGACAGCTTGTCTGCAGAGCTACGTGATCAGCTCCAACCGGGCTAATGGCTTTTGTGCCATATTGAAATATGGGCCCACACTGAAAGAACTGTAAACTTCCTACTACTGGGGCTCATTATTCCCACCCAGAGTCCATCAATAGCTAGGACCACCTAGCTGGGATTCAAGACAATAGCAGTTACCACAATTCCATAATGGTAGTTAGTGTTACCTCTTCAGAGGAAGGTGGGATAAGAACTGGAGGTAGAAATCAACTATACAATTTAGGGAAGAAGAAAAACAACTCTCATGGCTCTTTATTGGCTCCCTATTTGCTCACAATCTACTACCCACTGGTGTTCTTGATTGTTAGGCTTGCCCAGAATCCCTCAATAGCTAGAATTGCCCAGCTGAGCCTCAAGCAGTTCCCCAACTAGATGAGCAGAAATCAAATGACTAAGCCAGCACAGCCCTTCCCAGCTCTGCCTTTCCACCCTAGGGGAACACAGGGTTCTAGTCTGGAATATTGGCATTTTAGTAGAAACTCTTCCAGTCTCTGAGAGCACTTCCTGTTCTTTTCCAAAATATGGTGTTACTTGTATGTTTTCCATTACAGAGTCACTGACCAGAGTAATAAACCCTTTCCCTTATAGCTCAGATATTCTGAAGCCAAACCTAGGTCACATGCAAACAGCAACCCTTGATAAAGCAAAATTCATGATTTTTCTAATTTCTGGAAAGCTTAGAGGCAAGAAAGTGGTGACATAAATGATGTAATTAAAATCCACAAAAATTAATCTAAATAGGTGAAACAGGTTTATGGTCATGTGCTTCAAAGTATAGTGATTTATATTAGAGGATATCAAGGATTAGTAACACGTTTTATCTCTGGCTGTGCATCTTAAATATGTAAAATAACAGTTATTTTAGGCAGGGGAACATTTCATCCAGTTCTATTTTTGTAATAAGAATAGTGCAAGTACTGAAATTTGGTTTCATAAATTTGGTTCTTTATTCTGATTCTTGATTCCTTAATCTGTGGATGCAAGAAAGGGTCAGTTAGAACATTTAGGAATCATCTAAAAATGATTGACTCACTACCTATTTCTTATGTGAGCTATGGTCTAAGAGGGAAAGCTTTCATGCTCCTTCTTGCCAAGACCTCTCTGTGCTGGGACTATACATGATTTAGTTTGTAAGGGAACACAATTCTTACATGAGTCCCTCTGGAGATAAGGTGGCCAAATAACTCTGATTTTATTTATTTATTTATTTATTTATTTATTATGTATACAATATTCTGTCTGTGTTTTCTCTGATTTTCTACAATATCCTACTCTATACACTGAGTTGCAAGACAGCCAGAGATTCATAATTAGGCTATTACTTAAGATAAAAAAATAGAAAAGAAAAAGAACAAATTATTAAGAAAAGTAATAAACATGGTATTTTTTGGTGACACTAATTTGGAACGGTGATGAAAATATAAGGTGATTAATTTATCCTTGGGGTCCTAACAAGTTTAGATAGATGACAAGGGATATACAAAACTAAGTTAATATAACTAAGTCATATAATGAAAGCATTTCGATGTCTGAAACCCTCCTGTGTCTCCTGTAAGGTGGTCAGATAAGGAGTAAATGTTTAAGTAAACATGGTCTCACCTGAAGGATTCAGTCTTTTTCCACAGTGAAATTCCCAGGGAAACTCAAATTAAATAGTGTCTATTAGTTCAGTAGTTGTTAGCCAAAGGGAGAAATTTAAATGTATCTTAGAATATCCTTATTCTTGCCAGGCAGACAAGTACTGGGGATTGATGGGATGGAGACTAAAGAGCTTTACATTCCTGTGGAGACTGCAAAATGGGGGCTGTAAGATACTGTCACTGATAGTTACAGGAGGAGCCAAAAAAGTAAATAATGGAAGACCTGGAGGAGGCTGAACCACCATAGTAGTTCAGGACACAGATGGTGCCAACCCACTGAAATGCACCTTATGCACTGCTCTTTGGCATTTGATCCTAGGGCTTTGCAAACAATTCTTTCAACCACAGCTCCATGTAAGTATCTGATTAACTTAGCCTTACACTTACTTCAGTTCAAGTCTCAGGATCTCCACACAACCTGGATGTCATCTGGTCACCATCATTCAAAACTCCTAACTAGAGATTTTGTAGTCATCAGGGAAACACAATATGATTCCATTCAGATAAAGTCAGACTACATGCCTGCAAGTTCCTTTTCTCTCCTTCAGAGGAAGTAAAACCTCAACCTGGGGTCCATCTGACATGCGAGCTTATGGGTTCCAATAGATGTCTATTAACCATATTGGAGACAAACTCATTATTTTGACTTTGGTTAAATGGTCAACCATCTTTTAAAGTAATTTATTGTCAGTTTCCATCCTGATTATTTTTGTACTTTACCACCATTGTATGGAGTTTTTGTGCCCCTAACCATAACCTCTGAAAGTAGCTTGCTGTCATACAGAGAGAACCAAGAGGTGAGTGACCAGCCACCAGTTATGAAAACACACTTTCATGGCCTTTCATAGTGAGGCAAAAACCTGGACCTCTAACCTGACTGCCTCAGTTTCTCTAGCCAGTCAAAAGGAGAGATTCTTGCAGGTAGGCTGGATCAATACCCACTCCAATCCACTAGACCCCCACAAGCAACAAACACCATCCTGCACCCAAACTCACCTATCCTGCAACCTCAGTGGTACTCTGAAATACAATACTGAGAGGACCAAGAGGTGAGTGAACAGCAACCCAGCCGGGGGCATGACCAACCTGACCCCAGTTATCTAGACATCCAGCAGAAGAGGTTCCTGCTGAGAGGACCAAGAGGGGAACTATAAAACACAAGCTGTGAGAGCAACCCTGGAGAACAGAGCGAGAGGATGCTAAAGGAGACCTCAGTGGCTGCCTGAGACAAAGAGCAGACCAAGAAGAGTTCCCAAAGACTCAGACAGCCACTGAAAGAAGTAGACGAGCAGAATAGAAAAGATGGAAGAGAGAATCTCAGGGGTTGAAAATAGCTATATGAAATAAATTAATGAGCCAAAGGAAACATTAAACCTAACAAACTCTTAACACAAAACATCCAGGAAATCTGGGAAAACATCAAAAGACAAAACCTAAGAATGATAGGGATAGAAGGAGAAGAACTACAGCTCAAAGACACAGAAAACACATTCACCAAAATCATAAAAAATTAAGGAAGGATATTACTACAGAGATAGAAGAAGCTTAAAGAACACAAGGATCAAAGTTAAGTACCCAATAGCACAAAACATATAGACTAAAGGCAAAATTTTGTGAGCCACAAAGGGAAAAGGTAAAGTACCATATAAAGGTAGATATATCAGAATTACACCTGACTTCTCAATGGAAACTAAGAAAGCCAGAAGGTCCTGGTCAGATGTGCTAAGAGACCACAGATGCAAGCACAGATATCTATACCCAGCAAACCTTTCAATCACCATCGATGGAGGAAACAAGATAGTGCATGACAAAACCAGATTTACACAATATATATCCTCAAACCCAGCCTGACAGAAAGTACTAGAAGCAAGCAACAAGGAAGCTAACTTCACCCACAAAATAAAATCAAGCAAAAGATAACCTCAGATCAGCAAAACCCAAGGAAAAGAAACACACAACCACTCCCACTGAAAAAGAACAGGAACCACTGGTCATTAATAGCACTTAATATCAATGGTCGCAACTCACCTATAAAAGGACACAGGCTAAAAAAAGTGGATAGGAAAAGAAGATCCAGACTTCTGTTCTATACAAGAAACACACCTCAAACTCTAAGACAGACATTAACTAAGTAAAGGATTAGGAAAAGGTTTTCTGATTAAATGCACATAAGAAACAAGAAGGTGTAGCTATCCTAATATCTAGCATTATATTTCAAAATAAAATAAATAAAAAGAGCTGAAGAAAGACAGTTTATACTCATAACAAGATAAATCTATCAAGCTGAAGTTTCAATCCTTAACATTAATGCCCCTAATACAAGAGCACTCACATATGTAAAAGAAACATTACATCAAAATCTGCACACTAATAGTAGGAGACTTCTACATTCCACTAACCACAATGTTAGTTTGGTCTACCAGAAAAAAAATTTACAGAGAAATAAGGAAACTAACAGATGGCATAGATGAAAAGGAATTAACAGACATGTACAGAACATTTCACTTAAACACAAAAGTATACCTTCTTCTCAGCACCTCAGAACCTTCTGTAAAAATGACCACATACTCCATAGCAAATCAAACATCTGCAGATATGAAAAAATTGGAGTAACACTATGTATCTTATTGGATCACCAGGTTTAAAGTTAGAAATTAACAACAATACTATGAGAAATCATACAAATTCATGGAAATTGAAAAGTAAACTATTGAACCACCCCTGGGTCATAAAAGAAATAAGAAAGAAATTAAAGACTTCCTAAAATTAAAGAAAAATGAAGCTACAAAGTACACAAACCTATGGGACACTATGAAGCAGTGCTAAGAGGAAAGTTCATAGCACATAAAGAAAGTGGAGAAACACTTACCCAAACTCTTATGCAAACTAATATAAAATCAGAGATAGAAAATCCAAATTAACACAATCAGAAATAAAAAGGGATAAATGACAACAGACATCAAGGATATCCAGAGAGTCCTTAGATCATACTACAAAAGCCTGACTCCACAAAATTAGAAAACATAAAAGAAATGGACATTTTTCTGGTTAGGTACCATATACCAAAATTAAATCAAGACCAGGTGAACAATTTAAGTAGACCTATAAACTATAAAGAAATAGAAGCTATCATAAAAAGCCCCACAAACAAAAATATCCCAGGGACAAATAGTTTTAATGCAGAATTTTATCAGAACTTCCTACACTCCTCAAAGTGTTCTCCAGAATAGAACCAGAAGGAATATTGAAAACTCTTTTTTATGAGACTACAGTTACCCTTATCCCAAAACCAAAGACTCAACCAAGAAAGAGAATTAAAAATTAATCTCACAGGGGCTGGAGAGATGGCTCAGTGGTTTAGAGCATTGCCTGCTCTTCCAAAGGTCCTGAGTTCAATTTCCAGCAACCACATGGTGGTTCACAACCATCTGTAATGAGGTCTGGTGCCCTCTTCTGGCCTTTAGGCATACACACCAACAGAATATTGTATACATAATAAATAAATATTTTTTAAAAATAATAATCTCACTTATGAACATAGATATGCAAAAGTACTCAATAATATGCTAGCAAACTAAATACAAGAACACATCAAAAAAATCCTTCATTATCAAGTCAGCTTGATCCCAGAGATGCAAGAATGGTACAACATAAAAAAAATCTATTGATTTAATCCATCATGTAAATAAAATGAAAGAAAATAACCGTATGACCAACTCATTAGATGTTGAAAAAGCATTTAACAAAATCTGATACACCTTCATGATGAAGATCTTGGAGAGATCAGTGGTACAAGAAACATATCTAAACAATATAAGAGCACCTGTCAGAATGGCAATATAAGAGCACCTGTCAGAATGGCTAAGTCCAAAAACACCGATGATACCATAAGCCAAAGAGGATGTGAAATAATTATTCAGAATACAAACTTGTGCAACCACTTTCAAAATCACTATGGCTGTTTCACAGAAAACTGGCAATCAACATACCCAAAAATCCAGAAATACCACTCTTGGCATTATAACAAAAAGACGCGCAATCATACTACAAAGATATATGTTCAACTATGTTCATAGAAGCATTTTTTGTAATAGTCAGAACCTGGAAACACCCTGAATACCCCTCAACTGAAGAATGGATAAAGAAAATGTGGAATTCATATAGTTAGATTACTACTCAGTGGTAAAAAACAAAGATATTTGAAATTCTGCATGAAAATGGATGGAACTAGAAAACACTGTCCTGAGTGAGGTAACTCAGACCCAAAAAGATGAATATGGTATTATGTACTCATTCATAAGTGGATATTAGCTATAAACAAAGGATATTGACCCTATAGTTCATGATCCTAGAAGCTAAGTAACAAAGTAAACCCTAAGAAAAACATATAGATCCACTTGGAAATTCAAAATATACAAGATCAGCCACAAATTAGAAGATAATAAGGGGTGTCATGGTAAGGCTTGGGGATAGGAAAGAGAATGTTGAAACAGGATTAATAGTCATGTAATTCAGTAACTAGGGATTTATATTAGGGCACATCAAAGATTTCCCAAACCGTTTATCTCAGGGTGTATATTTAAAACCAGTAAAAACAGTCCTGTTAGACAGGGCCACATTTTACTCAGATCTATTTTGGTTGAACTACTGTAACTATAGCAATTTGGCTTTATGACAAGATATGTTTTTGATCCAAATTCTTGATTATATGGCATGTGGAAAACAAGAAATGGCCATCCGGGACATTTATGGAGTGTCTAAAATTGATTACCTAATTACTAATTAGGTAATTACTACATAGCTAAACACTGCTAATCTCAACTACTGTTGAAGTAGGAACCTTCTCAACCACTGTCCTTTCTCTCACTTTCTGCACTGTGAATCTACCAGCTTCAAGCTTGACCTATGTACTCAGTTCTTGCACAGATTATTTTTCCTTTACAAGCAACAATAAAAAACAGAGATACTGGAGGTCACTCACTACCTGGTCTATTTATCCTTTTCACAGACCAGTCAAGTCCTGAAGGAGTTGCAGGACTACCTACCCAGCACTGGGCAGCAGAAGGAGGGTTAGGAGTTTAAAGCAATTATCAAGTACATAGCATGAGGCAACAACATGTCCTACTAGCTTGCATAGGATCCAATCTTATGGAGACCCTTTTTAAAATTTAATCTCACATGACTTTAGCTTATTTCAAGCTGCCAGTAAACTATCCAGCACACAGTGGTCTAAATTCAGAGACTTTGACTAACTCTGACCATTTAGCTGAAACCACTGTGTGCGGTTCAACTGCAGCTTCCTTGTCCCAGATGTTGACACTGCATATACAAACTATCAACCTCAGCTTCCTCCTTCCAAGAGAGCTAAGGCTGAACCAGAGACTGCATTTCTAAAACCTTCTAGGCAAGACTCAGACTAGTCCTTGAACTAGATTTGAGCATTTATTACATAAATTGCACTTTTCTCCCATAAATCTTAGCATTTCAAGTGAAAAACTACTCTGGATAGTCAATGTAGTGATTTGATCTCTGAATAAGCTGAGGCTCAAATGGCAAACATAAGGAACAACAGCAAAAATGGATTTGCTGACAGTTGGCTTCAAAAGGAAACAGTTAAAATAACAGCAGCCTAGTGGGCAGCCAGCAGCCTTGGAGGCTCTTACTACTATTCTCTTCCTAGGTAAGGACACAGGCACAGTGTCCTTTACCAATTACCCACAATTACAAGCCTCCAACTACAATTCCAAGGCTTGTTCTCTTGTTGGAACTCACCTGCCACCTGCCAGTGCACCCTGTGGCAGAGCATGGGACCAGGAGGAACCAAGGTACCATGGAGACGGGACTATCTACAGAAGCATTCCCTGCATCTTTGCTTCTGTGCCTTCAGCATTTCTTTCCAAGGCTCTATTCAGGAAAAACCTTACTGAGAAGTCAAGGGTTTCAGTTTTCCTTACCAACACTGCTGCTTTATTTTTGTCAATTCAAAGTTCACTAAATTTACAAACCACATTTTAGGGACTCTGACTTGTAACACCTTAAATCCATCCATTGCCAAATACTCAACTAATACATAAGTTCCTCTGGGATTTGGCTCTTTGTTTTTGTTTACATGGCACTGGACTAAACCCAGGGACTCACACATGCTAAGCAATGACTTTACCACTGAGCTATATATTCTCTCTGATTGAGTCTGGCCCCTGGTAACTCAATTACAGATTACCTAAGCAAAATGCCTGAAGCCAATGTGATGTCAACAAATGCCAGCGGAAACTGGTTTTAGTTTAGAATACAAGGAAAACAAATGTAAAAAATTATCATGCTAAATAGTAAAGAAACAAAAACCAGGCATGCAGACTCTTGGCTGCTTCCTTCTGAATGAGAAGGGTGAAGTGCACTAACAACCATCATGTACTATCCTTCAGAAAAGGACAGTTGGGGTCACCTCAAATCACCCAACCATTATTCCTGTGTGGCAATTCAGACAACATCACTTCAGACGCTGTTAATTATATGCCGGATGATGACAGATGTGCTCCTTCAAACTATGTACAGATCTAAATAGGGAATCAGGCAGCTGTGGGAGAGTCATAAAGAATACATGGCAGTATAAGAAATTACAGAGAAACTAAACTAAATAATTATTCCACTCACAATGACAGGTGCATCAACATTTTTGCTAACAAAAGAAAAATTCAGACATTTCACAAACCTCTGTTAAAAAAATTCTGAAAACCATTTAACCTAACCTATTATAATTTATTTGACACATAGATCTTTCCTGAAGGGGTCGGAAGCATTTACAACACCAAACACTAAATCTCAAACTTTGAACTGAGCCCATTTGGTGTGTTATAAGCAAAGTTGTATGGCTCACAAAAACTACAATGCTCCAGGGTATGAAATTATGCTGCACTAGTGAGGAAAGATTTCTTGTCTTTCAAAACAAATTTAAACCACACACACACACACACACACACACACACACACACAGAGCAAAGGATCTTCCAAACTTTTATAAAGTAGTCCCTATCTGCTATGGAGTTGCTCATTCCTTCTTTTTCTTTCAACCAAGAAAACCAAGAAAAATAATAAAAAAAGCAGAGATAGAACATCCAAATTAACACAATCAGAAATGAAAAAGGATACATGACAACAGAAACTAAGGAAATCCAGAGAATCCTTAGATCATACTACAAAAACCTGTACTCCACAAAATTAGAAAACATAAAAGAAAATGACAGTTTTTTGGTTAGGTACCATATACCAAAATTAAATCAAGACCAGGTGAACAATTTAAATAGACTTATAAACTACAAGGAAATAGAAGCTATCATGCAAAGCCTCACAAACAAAAATATCCCAGGGACAAATGGTTTTAATGCTGAGTTCTATCAGAACTTCCTATACTCCTATGAGTGTTCCCCAGAATAGAACCGGAAGGAACATTGCCAAACTCTTTTTTATGAGACTACAGTTACCCTGATCCCAAAACCACACAGACTCAACACAGAAAGAAAATTAAAAAATAATCTCACTTATGAACATAGATATGCAGAAATACTCAATAAAATGCTAGCAAACTGAATCCAAGAACACATCAAAAAAATTCACCATGATCAAGTCAGCTTCATCCCAGAATGCAAGAATGGTACAACATACAAAAATCTATTAATATAATACATCATGTAAATAAACTGAAAGAAAAAAACCAGTAGAACAAACCTAAGAATAATAGGGACAAAAGGCACAGAAAACATATTCAAGAAAATTATAGAGCAAAATTTTCCCAACTTAAAGAAGGATATCCCTATGAAGGTACAAGAAGCTTAAAGAACACCAAATGATTGGATAAAAAAAATCCCCTAGCCATATAATAATTAAAACACAAAACATACAGAATAAAGAAAGAATATTGAGAGCTGCAAAGGTCAAGTAACATATATAGGTAAACATATCAGAATTACACCCGAATTCTCAATGGAAACCAAGAAAGCCAGAAGGTCCTGGGCAGATGTGCTGCAGACACTAAGACACCACAGATGCAAGCAAAGATATCTACCCAGCAAACCTTTCAATCACCATCGATGGAGGAAGCAAGATATTCCATGACAAAACCAGATTTAAACAACACATAGCCACAAACCCAGCCTTACAGAAAGTACTACAAGGAAAACCCCAAACCAACAAAGCTAACTTCATGCACAAAAACTCAAGCAACAGATAACCTCACATCAGCAAAACCCACCTGCAAAGACATTGTATCCAATAAACCGAAAAGTAGTTCACAGATTAACAGCAACAAGAAAAATAAAACCAAAGTAAATAATGAAGCATATAATTCATTTTTGGGAACTTGATACCTCAAAACAAAGATGTTGTGTATAGTAAATTTGCAGCATAAAATAAATACAATTCAATGACAATTTCCAACAATTTATAACAGAAAAGCTGATTACAAAGCTACATTCATAGTGGAAACACTCAGAGTGATCAATAAGATTATAAAAAAATAGTACAAAGTTTGACATAATATGACTTCTTGCTGGAAAGTGGTGGTGTACATCTTTAATCCCAGCATTTGGGAGGCAGGCACAGGCAGATCTCTGTGAGTTCAAAGACAGAGAAAGCCAAAACTCAAAAAAAAAAACTTACATCAAAGCTATAACAATAGTTAATGTGAACAATATTTAAGATAAATTTAGAAAAATATTTAGAAAAATAGAATACTTAAATTCTACCTTGTGTTAGGAATACTTCCTAAGTGAGCTCTCTGACAACGCATAAATTCCCAAATCAAATCAATCCAAATTAAGAAATATCCAACACAGCTCCGCCAACCACGTGGCCTCTTAGGTCAAAAAGATGGAGATTGAATGACCAGCCTCCCAATAGAAACGGATCTCCACCTCAGTCAACCCCAATCCCACAGGATTGACTGCAACCTGACTCAAATTCCCAGCGTGAGCTCACAACTTCAAAAGGAAATCCGAAAAAGACAAAAATAAGTACGAATGGGTCCCCCCCAAACCCTGCAGCATAGACAAGAAAAGGAACTCACCAAGATGCAGCAGCTGAAGCACAGAAGCCGGTTGTAAGCGGACCTGCCCTAGCTCAGGGAGGGGTCAGGACCTGGCATGCTGGGATTTGAAGTCCAGACCAGGCCTGGTGGCTGGGATAGATGTGAAGGACTGGGGCCTAAGCTCACAACCTAACACTTTCTGTGACTTTCTAAGTTTCTCCTAAGAACTGGTAAATCCTTATACCATTAATTCTATTATCAATTCTACTCTTTTACATCACAGTTTAGCAGCGAAGTGCTACTCTACACAGGAGAAACCTTTTACAAGCCCCACAAAATTAACTACAGACGAATCCTAAACTTAAATGTTAAAAGTGCAGAACTTCTGAAGACCCAGGAGAGACCACAAGTCTCCGACTTTGGCATATTTGGTGATATCTCCACATGCAAATATATAAGCACTATAGGCACCACCATTTGCGGCTCCCAAAGCTCTGCTCTGTGCAGACACAGCCCAGGCAGTGAAGTTATTCAGAGGCTGCCAGCAGGGAGTTGCAAGGATGACTTAGAACTACTTAGGATGAGGCAGGATGAGGCAGGAACACACTAAACTCTGTTTGTCCACTGGCTCCCACCCAGCCAGGGGAGGACACACCACACCAGACGTAAGCCTCAGCAGGCCGCTCCACCTAGTTTGGGAACAGCGGCCCCTCACCCGCCAAGCCCAGCCACTCCTCCACACGTGGGGACATCAGCCCCTTACTCACCTTGGCACACCACTCCTCCTGTCTGTGGAGAGCAAACCCTCACTCATCACGGTGCAGCTGCCAAGCTTAAATGCTCTCTCCCGACAAGGGAGCCCAAGGCGCAGAGGAGGAGAGAAACGTTGATTTCTTCAGGAAGAGCTAAACTGGAAGCCTGGCTCCTGGAAGAACCCTCCCATTTGACTGGTGGGTCTGCTGGGGTCTCTGATTGGCTAGTGAGGTCTGAGTGACAGAACCAGGTGAGCAAAAGGTTCACAGCGCAGCATTCCCAGCACTGGCTGCTAATTATAACTCAACAGCAAGTCTCTTGCTAATGTAAATCGGTTTTAAAAGGAAGTATGCAAATTCAGAAAGAGGCAAATCAGACAATGTTGCACAAGAAATACACTGGGTAACTCAAGTACATTATAAACAAAGTCCTCAGTGGTGTTGGGACAGATAACCAGTTTTCACCCTTCTGTGAAAAAGTCCTGGTTTCTGAGAATCTAAAACAACCCTTTTCCAAAGGCACTGGCCCCACATCTTTACCAGCTCTCCCAAGTGTATTCCCAAGAGATCTGTTATTGCTTTATACATCAGGGCCTTAGAGAAACCTCCCAAAGCCTAGGCAGATTGGCAAAGTCAGAGATGTGATGACACAGAATTAAAATAAAACTTATAAATCTACAGAATATTGACAGAATAACTCAACTACTTTTTATAAAACATTTCATGAGATGAGGGAATAATTTCTTGTTTAAGATACTGGTCCTATCTTTGGGCAGTTCTGCCTTTGTTGTAGATCTATCTAACATGACGCTGCAGTGAAAATAACATCAAATATTTCTTCACTGGTTATCCCTTCAGTTCTTTGCTAAAATTTCATGGCTCTGGATCCTATGTGCATTTCCTGTAGATAGATATTCTTCCAGTATTTCAGAGTTGCTTCTTGAAAAAAAAAGCCTACAACTTTAAATGTGTATTTGTAAAGCATAAAGTCTTATAGATATGGTCTGACTGTGTCAGGGTACAACAGAGCTAACGTTTGCCTTATTCAGAATATTACCATTTTAGTCACCATATCAACACTACTTTAGACTAATAGTTGAATGTTTTGCAATAGCTAAAACATGGGATGAGGAAATGATAGGCTGCAAATAGCATCCAAGGTTTTAAACTTAAGAGTTTAGCATCCTTTTGATGGGTCAGTGGTGGTACATGTCTTTAATCGCAGCATTAAGGAAGCAAAATCTGTAGATCTCTGAGGCCAGCCTGGTTTACAGAGTGAGTCACAGAACAGTTGGGACTACAGGGAAAAACACTGTTTATAAAACAAAAAAAGAAAGAAAACATCTTTTTCCTGGATCCCAATTGAAGAGTTATTAAGACAAAACATCTTTTTTCCTGGATCCCAATTGAAGAGTTAATAAAACAAAATGTCTTGAGATTAAGTGGATCTAGTATAAATCATGGCCCTCCCTCAGTAGCCAGTGTCTTGCAGCACTGGTCTGGTGATGCTAGGACTGCGGCACCTCCAAATTCCCGGTCTACTGGGAATTGGGACCCTGATAATTCCAATTGGACCAAGCAGCCAGAAGCACTTGCCCCTCCCCCACTCCCTCAAACCCTCACTACCCACCCCACCTGCGAGCAATGTTCTCCACATTTCTCTCCTTCCCCACCCTCACCTACCGCCTCCCTAGCAAACCGGAAGTTGAAGGTCAACTTCTTCCTTTCCCCCCTCCTTCCCTACCTCCCCCTCCTACCACAACTTCCAATCCTTGGATCCCCTGTTCACACTGAGCTAGCCCCTCCCAATCCTCCCCTGTCTCCTCCTATACCAGATCCCACCATAATTCTGTTCTTCTCTGCCCTCTTCAGGAAGTGGTGGGGGTCAATGGTGCAATAAAAGTCCATATTCCCTTTTCTCTTCCGGATATCTCTCAGATAAAAAAGTGGCTGTGTTTCTTTTCTACTAATCCTTCTGCTTATATTAAAGCAGTTATCTGTTATCTGTCCCAGACCTATGTTCTAGCCTGGCATGACTACTACATCATCCAAGCTTCTACTCTCACTCCTGAGGAGCCACGTAGAATTCAGGAAGCACTGAGACAATATGCAGACCAGACTCGTTTGGTAGACAGTACAGTCTCTATGGGGGAAGTGGCCATGCCGGCCAGAGAACCACATTAGGATTACAAACCTGGCCAAAGCACTGACAGAGGCAGGACATCATGGTTCTTTGCCTCCTTCGGGGTATGGAACTGGTCTCAGAAAAAGTAGTTAATTTTGACAAACTTCAAGGGATTACACAGCTAGCTGATGAAAATCCAGCCATTTTTTTAAAAAATCGGTTCCAAGAGACCATAGGAGCCATAGTCTTGGCTACCCATTTTATTTCTCAGTCAGACCCAGATATTAGAAAAAAGGAAATGGTGAAAATGGCCCTTAAATATATATATATATATTTTTTTTTTTTTGGTTTTTTGAGACAGGGTTTCTCTGTGGCTTTGGAGCCTGTCCTGGAACTAGCTCTTGTAGACCAGGCTGGTCTCGAACTCACAGAGATCCACCTGCCTCTGACTCCCGAGTGCTGGGATTAAAGGCGTGCACCACCATCGCCCAGGGGCCCTTAAATATTTTAGTGCATGTATCAGTTTGTATTAGAAAGGCCAATTTTCTTTAGGTTTACTTCAAACAACTTTGTTGCAAGTGTCAAAAGAAAACCAAGTAGAAGCAATCCAGTGTCAGACAAGCGCACAGAATGCTTTGGCTGTCTGCCATGTTTCATCACAAAGTGTTTAGATCTTCCAAACCTGGATATTGGTATGGGGATACCTAGGTCTTCTGTATGAAAGCTTAGATTATTCTAGGAAAAGGGATAAAAGCACAAATTCCATTAATGTTTTTGGAGAGAAGGAGAGGGAAGATACACTACTCTAAATCAGCCAGGCAGAAGCCTCATGACTATAATCATGACCCTGGGAGGCTAAAGCAGCAGCTTCAGGAGTTCAAGGGTAGTCTGGGCTTCTTGGCACTCTGTCTCCACAAACAAAACCAAACCAGAAAACTGTCTGGGAAGAAATAAAAAGTAAGGAATATAAAGATGAATAAAAATAATAAGACAGAAAACACAGGACAGTATTAGCAGGGTATTTCAGGAATAAGTCAGACCCTGAAAATCAGCATTTATTTTACCACAGGACTAAGCAGCATTTGCTGGTACCATGTGCACTGGGCTGGCTAGGAAAATGGGAGGACTCATGTTTTGTCTCCAGAGGCTAGGGCGGCTCACAGGCTGTGTGCTCACATTGCCTTGGTGTAAGTCACAGGGAATTTGGACAAAGTGTTCCACTGGGGCAATTTCCTCCTGGAGTTTGGGTTCTTGTTTTGCTTTTGGCCCTCACTTCTCCATTCCTCCTTGTAGATCTGGTTCAGGTTCACCCAGGTTTCATTTATTCCAGAGTGGGAGCTGCCCCCCTAGCTCCCAAACTGAAGCAGGGCCCTATCCGTGTGACTACTAATTGTTTTCCTACTTTTTCAAAGTGAAGTTGAAATGTGGTCACAATGGCCTGTGATGGTGTGGGTTGCTCAGCTCCCATGCGGTGGAAATGTCAGTGAGTGACAGAATCCAGAGATCATACATTTAGTTCTCCACTAACTAGGCTGCTGAAGCAGCTTAAACCTTCTGTGTGTCATGTGGGGGAAGCTAGTATGAAGATCTTTTTTTGGTTTTGTTTTTTGTTTTGTTTTGTTTTTTGTTTGTTTGCTTTAGTTTTTGAGACAAGGTTTCTCTGTAGTTTTGGTGCCTGTCCTGGAACTAGCTCTTGTAGAGCAGGCTGGCCTCGAACTCACAGAGATCCACTTGCCTCTGCCTCCCAAGTGCTGGGATTAAAGGAGTGCACCACCACTGCTGGCGCTGGCTTCAGTTTGAAGATCTTAATAACATATTCTCCAAAGTTGATTTTGAAGTCTATTTGCCCTTTTTTAATCTCATATAGTACACAAAATCAGAAACTTGGCTCTCATTTTTACAAAAACAGGAAAGCAGGGAGGTGGCTGTATATTTGGGAACCTCCTGGACTCAGAGACCACCTCTGAGGGCTGAATGGCACCTGATTTCTGCCTTTTTTCCATTGGTGCTAAGACAGCCTCTGGGACCAAACATGGAATCTGTGTGGATTGGAAGCAGTAACTGTACATTTCTAATGAAAATTATCCCATCTATAGCACTGCCTTTTCCAAGAATCCCTGGCAGAAACTGACTGGATCAGCGAGAATGGATCGTGAGAGGAGGACCCAGTCCTTCACGCCTTCTGTCCACAAATTTACATTGCTTTCCTCCAGGAAATTCCATCCAGCTCTGTGATGGATGCTTGAGAGACTCAGACCCACACGTGACCCCAGGTCACCAGAAATGGAACTGGAACTGCCCAGGAGGTGAAACCAACCCTGAAGGAGCAACCCAGAGGCACCGTGAGAAGGCTGGGTCCAGCCTGTCCACAATGAACAGCATCAACTACAGAGTCCCAGAGAATGAGATGCTGCTGCACCTGGGAGCCAGAGGAGACCACCCTTCTTCTTCCTCCCTCCCTCCCTCCCTCCCTGCCTTCCTTCCTTTCCTCCATTCCTGTAAACATTCCCTTTACCACCACAGAAAAATCTCCAAACTAGGATGCCAATTCTTTAGATATCAAAAAGGCGGGAGAGGTTAAGCTCACTGGGTAGAGTTAAACACAGAAAACAAACAACGCAGCCATTAGGCTCGTTGTCCCCTCCCACCTGGCTGTGCTGGTGCACCCTCAGCCCCTTGTCCACCCCCCTAGTCCTCCCCTCCCACCTCCCACTCCCCACCCCTCCCCCGCCTGGCTGTGCTGGCACACCCTCAGCCCTCAAGCTGCCTCTGCCCACTTTGGCCCAGGATGTAGGGAGCTACACTGAGCATTTTCCTATGAAAATCAACCCAGGCCTTGGATATTTACTTGAATTTTTGTCTGGAAGCCGATCTATCTTCCACACCACAGCCCGGTAGGTGCTCTCATATTTTGCTGACCCCACAGTGACCTGAATGACAGGTTCGGATTCAGGTTCCTGTAAACTCCCCAGACATGCCCGACGGTTCATTTTGGCTTTCAGGGATTTCTGCCTCTGAAGGTTCCTGGTCCAGAGGGCCTTGATCCATTGGGCTGGGACAGGAAAGTGAATCATAATATTGTCACAACACCTCAAGGAACTGGCATGGGGTGACCTCTGAGGCCCCGGGGTCATGTTGACAAAGGCCTGAAGTTCCACGTAAGCCCCCTGTACAGCCACTGTGGACTTCACGGAAAAGGGAAGCTCATCCCCTTCATACGATGTTTTAAACCGCATCAGTTCAAAACGGCAAGCATCCAGAGGGACAAATTTAATGATTCTGGACTGTTTGAATTCTTCAGCTTTCACACATGCATGGAAATGGTAGTTAAGAATCTCGATCCTCCTTTTTTCTGGTTCTTTCTCAAAATAGCATTCATCTCGTTTCTGGAGTTCAAGGTCATTCAAGGTTAAGAAGCATTCTGCCCCCTCCCCCCTCCCCCCCCACCCCGTTCACAAAGCAGAGGCAGGAGATCTGAGTCATTACAGCCCTGTCAGCCAGTTTCCCGTCTTCCTTGCTTACTCTACCCCAAAAGTTGTCCACAATATCCAGGTAAATTTCTTGTTCCTCATAGTTCTTCTTTGGTTTTGCAACAGCTGGCTGCTTTATCAGCTCTTCCTCCACAGTAGTCAGGAACTCAAGGAAATCCCTATGCTCCATGATCCCCAACTTCAGCATCTGTTCTACATCAGGCTCATGAACCACCTCCGTCTTGGAATGGTATTTCCTTTTCTCTGAATAAGACACATGTTCCACCTTCATGGTGTGGATTTTCCCCCCATATTAAAGTTCTCGAGTTTGGGTTCAGAAAGTCTGCAATGTGGATCAAGCTGGAACTCTTTGAACGGCTTTTCCAGCCCCTCCTCATAGTACATTTGCAGAAACCCTCCTGGCAGAACCTTTAGGAAAATGGGTCCCCACTGCCTGGAAGACATCATGTTTTTCTTCTCAGGAATCCTCAGCATGAAGGACCATCCAGCTTTGGACTGACTCCGGAAGAGCGTGTGTGGCACAAAAGAAGAAGCCATGTCTCCAGCACTCAGATTCCTCATAGACACATTTCCCAGAGGGCCCTGGGTCTCGGCCGACTGCAGGTGTTCTAGATTCTCACAGATGTAGTTGAGTGAGCACTGGTTAAGGCTTTTTTGATCCATGGGAACTTCCTTGTCCCTTGAGGAAAACAGCTTTCTGCTTGCCAGGGAGTCAAAGGGGAACTGAGAAGTGCTATCTTCATCTTTCCAAAATGGGCTGGAAAACGCACAGTCATCTCGAAAAGACTCAAACTGTAGCACCTCCCCGCAGGCCCGCTGAGGGCTGCTGTCATCTTCAAGACCAGCTCTGGGAGGCAGCTGGGAGCAGGAGTGCTCACTGGGCAGTTGTGCATGGGGTAAGCTGCTTGGCTTGGTGAGTGACAACGGAGGACCTGCTCCTGCTGCTGTTGTCAGGAGGCTGCTTGAAGAACATTCTGGAATAGGATAAAGCACATGAGACCCTGCTTTAGGGATGCCGGGGAAGCCCGGGAAGTCTTTGGTGAGTATAGAAAGAGGAGAGTTGCTTGGAGGTCCCTGGCTGAAGTAAAAGTCAACCATGGGAGAGGATAGGGGGTGCTGCTGGTGGAGGAGGAAGCACTAGGAAGGTCCCTGAGGCCAGGCAGGTTCAGCTTCAGTCCATTTGGTCTGCAAACACCTTGGGTCTCCAGAGAGAAATCCTTCGCCTTCTGAGAAGAAGGAAAAGCAGGGTCATCGTCGAAGGTGACCCAGCCGCCTGGGTTTGTAGAACACATCTTCAGGGCGGGCTTGTGGTCTGGTCAAAGAGTCAGGGACATTATCTCTACAAAGGGGAAAGACAAAGTCAGATAAAGTAAGTGCTAAAAAACAAAATACAGTGGTGCACACACCACCCAGGACTCGGGAGGCAGGTGGATCTCTGTGAGTCTGAGGCCAGCCTGGTCTACAGAACAAGTTCCAAGACAGGCTCCAAAGCTACACAGAGAAACCTTGTCTTGAAAACAAAGCAAAACAAAAAAGCAAGATACACCTGGCAGTGGTAGCACACGCCTTTAATCCCAGCATTCGGGTAGCAGAGACAGGCAGATCTCTGTGAGTTCAAGGCCAACCTGGTCTACCAAGTAAATTCCAGGGCTATGGCTGTTACACAGAGAAACCCTATTTCAGAAAGAAAGAAAGAAAAAAGAAAGAAAGAAAGAAAGAAAGAAAGAAAGAAAGAAAGAAAGAAAGGAAGAAAGGAAGGAAGGAAGAGGAAAAAGAAAAAAACTTTACAAGTAGCCATTCTTGACAGATAAGTGAACAAAAACAAGAAGCCTAACTCTATGGGTCCCCCAGAGATTTGCTTTAGTTAAGAACACATCATCCAAAAACGAAAAAGGAAGGAAGGGAAATGGAAATCAAAGTAGAGTGGGGAGGTCAGAGGCCAGAGTGTGTGTCTGAACTGTCCCCCAGAAGAGACCAGACTGTGTGTCTGAACTGTCCCCAAGAGCACATGCACTGGAGGAAAAAATGTCCTCAGTCCCTGACACAATGGAGACTTTAGGAAGGAGAGCCTAATGGAAGGAAGTTGGGTCACTGGAGGGTGGACTCCTTAGGGGAATATGGGAATCCACCTTCCCCCTGATGCTGTGAGGTGGCTGGGTTACCTCCTTTCCGTACTCCCATTATGATGCTCTCGAAGCCATGGGCCAGTTGGCCATAGACTTATACCTTTAAAACCATGAATCAAAACAGATCCTCCCTTCTTTGTAAGTTCGTTATCTCGGGTATAATGTTGCAGTGACAGAAAGCTAACTAACACAGGAGTCACACTACTACCAGACAAAATAAACTTAAAGATGAGAAGTTACACCACCAGGCGTGCTGGCCCACACCTATTAATCCCAGCATGTGGGAAGCTGAGGCAAGAGGAACCTAATTAATTCAGTCAGCCTGAGCTATGCAGGTGAGTTCAGCCTGGGCTATGGGGCAAGCCTCAGTCTCATAGAACAAAAAACAAACAGGGGCTGAAGAGATGGCTCAGCAACTAAGAGCACTGGCTGCTCTTCCAGAGGACCCAGGCTTGTTACCCACACCCACAGGTGATTCAACCAATTCCCTTTTCTGACCTCCATGGGCACCAGGTATGTATGTGGTGCTCATACTTGCAAGTAGGCAAAATACTCATACACCTAAAATAAAAAAATAAAATATTTTAAAAACAAATAGCTGGGAGGTGGTGGTGCACGCCTTTGATCCCAGCACCTCATAGGGAGAGGGAGGCGGATCTCTGAGTAGGAGGCCAGCCTGGTCTACAGAGTGAGTTTCAGGACAGCCAGGGCTACACAGAGAAACCCTGTCTTGGGAAAACAATAACAATAATAATAATAAACAAGTTACACACACAAAAGGCACACTGTATACCAACAAAAAGGTCAATGCGCAAGGAAGATAAAATGACTGTCATAGAACCCAGCATCAGAACCAAGAGAAAGAAAAGCAGACACAGACAGACGTGAGGGAGGCCGAGACAGCTGAATTTATCTTTATAATAGAGGTAGTACACAGATGGATGCTAATGTTTTCACAAAGAAGGTTTCAACAACCCTGCCTCACCCCACCAAATGAGCCTACCAGACACATACACAGCATTCCAGCACCTTCTTAAGCACACACAGAACACTTGCCAGAGTAGGTTACAAAACAAGCCTGAAATTTAGGAAGACTAAAATAATGTAAGTGTCTTTGCCTACTATAAGGCTGGAAAGCCCTAGAAATCAACAGCCAAAGGAAAACTGGAAGGTTCACCAGTATGTGGAAATTGACAAATAACCTAAATAACATGGCATAGTCACACAGTTTCAAAAAGAAAATGTGTGTGTGTGTGTGTGTGAACTAGAAAATACTGTGAGACAAATGAAGATGAAAACACAGATCTCTACAATTCACAGTGAAAGCCATGCTAACAGGGAAGTCTATAGCAATTATGCCTACATAAAAAATAAGGGTAAATTCTCAGAAATTACACAGCTTTACACTTGAAGAAGCTGGTCAACAGATGGGCTAAGATAAGGCTAGCAGAGAAAAAGTAACAACCAGGGCAGACGTGAGGGAGATGGAAAAGCAGTCAGATTTTGATAGTCGGTCTTGTTGAAAACTGATAAATCTTTAGCTAATTTAGTGGGGAGAAAAGGAAGATTCCAAATTAGAAACAAAAGGCATTGCAATGAAAGTCATAAAAACAAAGAGGCTTAAGAGCCTATGAGCAGACCAACAAATGGGATATCTGGGGAGATGTCAAAATTCCTGGAAATACGCAACCCACCAACACTGTAAAACAGAAAATCGGGACGAGAGAGTTGGCCCCGTGGTTATGAGCCAACACCCATGTGATGACTCACAGCCATCAGTATCTCCAATCCCAGGGGATCTAATGACCTCCTCTGACCTTCACAGGTACAGACAGGAGGATAAAACACCCAAACACATAAAAGAAGTTAATCTTTTACAGAGAGAGAAAGAGCGAGAAGAAATAGAGAAGTTGGATAAACCTTTAATTAATAAGAGAGACTGATTTTACCATGAAAAACTTCCAACAAGAATCCCTGAACCAAATGGCTTCCCTGCCAAAGTCTACAAGACACTCAAAGAAGAATTAATGTTTTTTGCAAAGTCCCCCAAAAGCTGAAGAGGAGGGAATGCTTCCAAACCTGTTTTATGAGGCCAGCTTCATCTTGATAACAAAGCCAGACAAGGACCCTTAAACACTGAATTCATTATTTAAAAGAAACAAACAAAAAAGACTATATGCTTCTAAGAATGAAGAAAACACAGTCTATGCATACAAGGAGGATTACGAGGTCTTCAAAACTAATTCTGACACCTGCCATGCACAGCTGGACTGTGAGGACTGGATCTGTGGGGGTGCGGGGGCAGCAGCAGGGGGAGGGTTGAGACTACCTGGACTGGGCAGTGGGGCTACATCATCTTCCTTTGACCCTCTGACCCCAAGGGTCCTGGGAGGAGCTGAGGGTCCCATGAAACAAAAGAGAGTTATAGCTGCAGCCAAGAAGGTGGACAAGAGGCAGGCACTGAGATGAGTGTAGGGGGCTCTTCTCCCTCTCCTTCAGTTCTGTCCCCTCCCACTTTGTCTCTAAATTATTTAAATTATGGCTGTGGTGGGGCAGGAGGGGAAGAATCTGGATTTGGTTTTCTAAATGAAGTTGGAAAGGCAAAACAAACACACACACACAAACAAAAAAGCCTGAAAACCTAAGTCCAATCCCCAGAACTCACAATGTGGAAGCCAAGAACAAAATGCATCAAGTTGTCATCTGACCTACACACACACACACACATGAACACATGCTGTAAGCACATGCATAAACACACTATAGCAATGCATACACACATGCTATAGCACATGAATACACACACATGCTATAGCACATGCATACACACATGCTTTAAGTCCATGCATATGCACATGCTACAGCAATGCATACACACATGCTGTAGCACATGAATACGCACATGCTTTAAGTCCATGCATATGCACATGCTACAGCAATGCATACACACATGCTGTAGCACATGAATACACACATGCACTGTAGCACATGTATACACACGCGCTGTAGCACATGCATACACACAGAGAGACAAAAAAATCTATAAATAAATGTGTTTTTTAATTTCATTAAGAAAGTATTCAACATGGGGCTGGAGAGATGGCTCAGCGGTTAAGAGCATTGCCTGCTCTTTCAAAGGTCCTGAGTTCAATTCCCAGCAACGACATGGTGGCTCACAACCATCTGTAATGAGGCCTGGTGCCCTCTTCTGGCCCACAGGGGTACGTGTAGGCAGAATATTGTATACATAATAAATAAAAATAAATAAAAAAAGAAAGTATTCAACATCCAGAGCCATGGGAGAAGTGCAAATTGTAAGTACTTTGAGATTCGCATCTCTTCCCTGTAGTCTGATGATGTTAGCAAGCTCTTTGGACTTTTTTGGGGGGCACCACCCAGCTCCCAAATGAGTCACACACAGAGGCTTATTCTTCATTATAAATGCCTGGCCTTAGCTTGGCTTGTTTCTTGCCAGATTTTCTTAACTTAAATTATCCCATCCACCTTTTGCCTCTGGGCTTTTCCAGTTATCTTGTGTGAATCTTACTCTTACTCTGTGGATTACTGTGTGGCTGGACAGCTGGACCCTGATGTCCTCCTCCTTCCCTGGTCACTACCTTTCTCCTCCTTAATTTCTCCTTCTATTTATTCTCTCTGCCTGCCAGCCCTGCCTATCCTTGCTCCTGCCTTGCTACTGACCGATCAGATCTTTATTAGACCATCAGGTGTTCTAGACAGGCAAAGAATCACAGCTTCACAGAGTTAAACAAATACAACATAAACAAAAGTAACACACCTTAACATATTCCCCAACACTTCCCCAGTCAGAATGGTTGTCATCAAGCAAACCACTCACCATTGCTGGTGAGGACGAGGGAAGAGTGTAAAGCTATTATGTAGCCCCTGTGGAAACCAGCATGGAGACAGGGCAAGAAACTAAAAATATGGCTCTCCCACGGCTGGGCATCTGGAGAAAAGTGCATTTGTCCACTACAGAGATGTCTGTACTTGTGTGTTCACTGTCTCACTATTCACAACAGCCAGGAAACGGAGGCAGACTGAATGGTCATCAACAGGTGGATGAAGAATGAAAATGTGGCACAAATACACAACAGAATTTTACTCAGCAGTTTTTAAAAAAAGAAATCTGCAGAAAAACAGATAGAACTGGGAAATGTTAAATGAGGTAATCCAGGCTCAAAAAGATGAATGCTACACAACCCTCTCATATGTCAATACACATATTGTTAAGTGTGTGTGTTTAGCTGAGGGAAATGCAGGTAGAGCCAGGATGCTAGAGAGGTCCATGAGATGGGGAAGCAGTCTTTAAGGTGACAGGGAGAGAATAAAAGGGTAGGGTGTGAAAGTGGACAGGAGATACTGGAGGCAAAGGATACAGCAGGGGAGGTAGGCAGGAGGGATGAGGGGAGGGTGGGAAAATCATCCAAAACGACGTGTGCAATGTTATAAGGAAAGCCATTTCTCTAGGAGCAAGATTTAAAAACAAAAGCCTTTCTTAGACAGAGATGATGGCACCCGATTATCATCCCCACACTCAAGAGTCTCAGGCAGGAAGACTACCATGAGTTTGGAGCCAGCGTGGGATGCAACAAATATCATACCAACCAGATAGATAGATATTTGGAAAGGTTTAAGTAAACCTCTATGTTAATTTAAATAAAAGAGTTGGCACAAATCAATATTAAGTATATAAAGAACATTAAGTTATAGTCAGTATCTACGAAGCTACAAAAGGAAACTGTGTAACTTTCTGGTACTACATCTAAGACACAGACAGGGCTGGAGAGGGCTCAGCAGCTAACAGCACTTGTTGCTCTTGCAGAGGATCCGGCTTTGGCTCACTACAGTCTGTAACACCAGTATCAGTGGATCTGATATCTTCTGGTCTCCGAGGACATTACTTGCGTGTGGTGAACACACACACACACAGACAAAATACATTTACACATAAAATAAAAACTAATTAATAAATAAAAAAGTAAATTTGAGAAGACCTAAGTGGATCATATTATTAATAATCAAAGCTGAATTGAGAACAAAGGGGAAATCAAATGAATTAATAATCAACCTTAAAACTTAGTTGTCAGTTCAGGACATGGTAACTTGTATCCATAATCCCAGTACCTGGCCGGTGGAGGCAGGAGGATCAGGAATTCAAGGACAACCTTGGTTACACAGCAGGTTCAAGGCCAGTGTAGACTACGTGAGACCTTGTATCAAAAAAAAAAAAAAAAAGAGAGAACATGACGGTGTCAGGAACTTGACACATGTTCTCTGTGTAAGTGACCTAAATGGTTTTAGAGTTGGTCAGTTTACGAATTTTTGAAGAACACTGCACGGCCTTGGCTGTCCTGCAACTTGCTATGTAGATAAGCCTGGCCTCAAACTCATAAAAATCTGCCTGCCTCTTTTTTTCTAAGTGTAGGGACATACACTGAGAACAGAAAGAAACCTCTTATTTGTTAAATATAAATAAGACCTCACAACAGTCTAAGTGTGATCGTTTGGGGAGGGATCCTTTACCCTTATAGTGGTCTTTCTTTCTTTTTATTTGAGATTTATTGATTTATTTTTTATATTGTATGTGGTGGGGTGGGCTTGTGAGTGCAGATGCCCATGGGAGCCAGAGGAGGGCATCTGATCCCTTGGAGCCTGAGTTACAAGTGGCCTGAGTGCTGGGAACCAAACCAGTCCTCTGCAACAGCAGTACTCACTCTCAGCCAGGCTCTTGCTACTCAGCCCTGGCTGTCCTAAACTCACTCTGTAGACCAGGCTGTCCTGGAACTCACAGAGATCCACCTGCCTCTGACTCCTGAGTGCTTGGACTAAAGGCATGTGTACACCTGGCTACAACATGTTTTGAATGAGGAGGTCACCGTTATTGGAATCATTAGTCTTCCAGAAATCTCTCCTTGAGAAATGGAAGAGAGACATCCTCCGGGCATCTAAGTCAGCAGGGTTGTTTTTGTTTTGCTTTGTTTTGTTTTGGGATGGGGGTGGGGGTATCAAACAAACTGAACTTTCTAAAGATAGTAGGTAGGTACCATAAAGGAGAAGGATAAAAGTGATCTCCAGGGCCTGGCTGCCTGAGAGAGTGGCCAGTGCTATGTGATGGAGCTTCAGAATATCCCATGTGCATTAAACCCTTGACAACGCATGAGATCACCCCTGGAGCCAGGCTTCCAGATGCCAGCTCATTACCCTGTTCACAGAGAACTGAGCGTCAGGACTCACTCACTCCCATCCCCTCACACTGCTGTAAAGAACGGCGACCTCAACAGACAGCTCTGGAGCATGGTCTGCCGAGTCTACTTCAAAACTTCCAGCCTTATTCTGGAGCTGCGCCGGAATCCCATGGAACTCCAGTCTGGCTGGGAAACTTTCAGAGAATTCTGAATACATCTCATGAGGTAGAGCTATTTCCCTTTTTGATTTTTCCATAATAATATTAGACTTTCACTACTGACCTAAGTCTGAGGATTTGCTTTCCATAGTTAGTGCCTGTACAGCCATGGCAAATTCCCCTCTAGTCTTGGTTTCTGAATCTCCACAATGAAAATAATAACAGTTCTTTCCAGAGACTTTGAAAATGAAATTCTCCATGTGCGTGTTTAACACTCGTTGAATGTTAGCTATCATTACTGTCAAAAGCTGAATAACCCTGGCAAACATACAGAAAAAGAAAAAGCAACTATAATCCCCCATCCATTTCAGAGCATATAATTCCAGTTGTTACAGGTGTGTTTTCAAGGAGCAAAAGGCTAGTGCTTTCTAATCCGTAAACTTGCTATTTAAATTTACCCCATACTCCGAGGATCTCCTATGTAACTCAATATTCAGTATGGTACAGTGTTTAAAGGCCACATAGTGTTCCTCCAGTGAGTCTACTTTTTGACAACTGTTGTAATCTGCTGGCCTGGTCTGTCACCCGGGTACCCTGTCCCTTCAAGAGACAAGCCCCTCCCACTCCCAACCTCCCCCTTCTGCCAAGGCAAGTGGATCTCCCACCTCCTCTCCATTCTCTCTCTCTCTGCCCTTCTGAAGAGGCAGCTTCTGCTTCTCTCCCTTCTCCCACCCTCCCCTTCCCCTTTTCCCCCCTTCCCTTTCACCTCCATAACCCACTATATAAACTCTATACCCCAGCTGTCTCTGCATGACGTATTTATCTGTCTGTGTTCCCCTTGGCCTCAGGCCACCCGCCAGAGGACCCGTGAGGCCTTGGGTGGCCATCTGCTGCCCCTCATGGAACCACCGTCCCTCATGGGACCAGCCTCGGGTCCCACCTCTTCATGAATGATAATGACAACCCCTTCTCTCTTCTCTCAATATGCAGGTTTCTAACCCATGTGCCTTGGCCAGATGGTGGCTGACTTTCTCTTGGCCGTTTGGAGATATGGCCTCCACCTCACTATCCATCACACTCACCCGAGGTCAGGGACCCTTCTGTGGTCGGCTGACATCTCCAGAATCTCACCGTAAAACACAAAGCCTACTCCGAGGGCACTTAGTCAGACTTTGCTGCTGGATGCCAGGCAGACAACCCTGTTTAACTAGATTCATTCCACAAGGTGCAGAAGGGAACATTGCCAGAGGGCAGTTTTCTCCAAACAGCAGAAGGTTGACTTCGATGGCTTTAGGACATGATTAGAAATTCCCAGGAAGAGGAAGAAACAAAAGATTCTTATGGGTGCATTGTTTTTCTAAGCAATGAGGCCACACAAGTTCAACACTTAGTACCTGCACTTAAATGAAGGCGGTCTTTACGCACTGAGACTACTGACAAAGCCTTACTAACTCATACAAATGTGAGCTGTCAAACTGGGCAGAAGTGAGTTAGAGCCCTTTTAATATAAGCCCTCCCCCATTTTCAGTGAATTCAATTTTTAAATCCTTTTTATGTTTTATTTATTCTTTCACAACGTCATACATATGTAAAGTGTACTTTGATCATCTCCCTCCCATTGTCCTTGAAAGAATAAAAGACCCCTACCTAGTAGCATTAAGTTAGCAGACCCCTACCTAGTAGCATTAAGTTAGCAGCAGCAATAACGAGCCCAGCCGCCCCCACCAGAACCCACAGCTGGCCGGCTCTCATGAGAAGCATCCTGTCCGCTTGAGACCCTCAGGACCCTCTCAGGACCTGCAGCTAGCCGGCTCTCATGAGAACATCCCATTTGCCTAGGAAAACAGGATGCCTATAGTCAGCATATGTGCCCAACTTAAAATATCAGCAATTCACAGGAGAAACAATTTCCCCTATAAAAGATCCCAGCTTAGCTGCTGCAACGTCATTTCACAAGGCTTTTGACGAACAATGTAAATGCAGAGTGAGGTCAGGGTTCCTGGCTGCAAGGCAGAATATAGAATCAATTAACAGGAAGCCTGTTACCATACATCTGGGCTGGGAAAGGAAAAACCAAGAGAAAAACAGGATATCTGATCCCATACATCTATTCTGGGAAAGGAAAAACCACCTGTGCCCCTTGCCCATTCCAACTGACCAATAACCATGCATTTGCTTCTGTAATCCGCTTCTGCTACCCTCTTTGCTATAAAAAGATCTTCCCCCAGTCTGCAGGCGCGCAAGCCCTACGAAAGACTTGCTGCCCACAGGTACCTGTGCTACTCAATAAACCTCCTGTTAATTGCATCCTGTGGCCTGGTCTCGGAGTGTCCTGGTTCTGGGGTCTTCATCAGAGAGGAAGGTCCTCTCTGAGGATCTTTCAGTCCTCTTATCCCTTTCTCCCTCTCCAGCTGTGTGTGTGTGTGTGTGTGTGTGTGTGTGTGTGTGTGTGTGTGTGTTCCACTTCACTTTATTAGGATTGCTTGTTCTAGCATGGGTGGGGGTTAAATACTCGAGCAAGGGCAACTTACCAATAGCTATATCACTAGGAATATCCCCTAGAAACTCCTCAGGGAAGGGTGGGGCCTTATGAGCCCCTCCCCATCCATGACGGACAGCAGGCGGGTCCCATTTTGTGGCTTTGAGTTCATGGGGCATCATCCATACCATGCTGAAAAGAATAGGTTTCCTTAGTGTGCCTTCCCATACTTCACTTCTTCCACTCTATTTGCCTTCTCTGCCATGTTCCCTGAGACTTGCAGGGGAGGATGCAGATGGCTAACCAACAGTCTCTTATTCTCAAGACTAAATGCCGGTATGATTTTCCCCATTACCATGGTCTTTAAATCTTTATTTCTCCCCTGACCTGCTTTAAAAGGTTGTTGGCAACATGTGTTATGGTCTCATTATTGTTTGTAGAGAAAGAGAATAGTTTTCCAGAAGCTTGTCTTCTTTAAGGACTAGCTGAAGGATCTGAGTTCGGATCCCCATGCACTCACATAGAACATTCAACTTGGCCAAAACGAGGCATGCCTGAGCAGAGACAGGGTGATGCTGGTGTTTGCCAGTCTGTTGGAGAAAACAGTGAGCTCCAGGTTCAGTGAGAGACTCTGTCTCAAGGGAATAACATCCTCCCCTGCCATCCATAGATGCGTGCACACATTCATACACAGCACACACATAAACACACCTTCAAGAAACCAACAGAAGTATGTGTTTCTCACATACGGTGAAGCGCAGCATTCCCCTGCAGTTCCTCCCACACAACAAAGTTTTGATGAAGCCCTGGCTGCTTCCAACAGCTCTGATTCTGAGCCGGTGAGGCAGACAGTCAAAATCACTCAATCCCTAAAACACAAACAACGAACGACAACAAAAACTACCCCCGAATCCATCTGCGTAGTTCCAGGAAAGACTTGAGAGGCTCTCTGGAAGCAGCCATAGAACCAAGCCCATCATGGAAACATTGACTCAGCCATAATAGAACCCGACCTAAAAACCACCAAATGAACTAAACAGCTCTTCCTCCCAATCAGAATGCAGCTAAAGTCGCAGCCTCAGGGCTAGAAACTAGCGCTGTGTTTTATTTTGTTTGTGGTCCTTCTCATTTTAGCCTCTTCCATTCTTTCGCTTGTTTGCACAACTGCAGACCAACAGCCTTCCTGCCCAAGCACGTCAGGCAAATTAAAACCTCTAGCCTGAGGGAGGCTGTAATAGCTGGGTTAGAGCAGTCAAAAAAGAAGACTAAAAAGCTTCACTAACAGTTAGTGGAGACTGAAGTCCTCACTTTGAGAAGACCAGCTTCTGCACGGTATGTTTTATTTACTGTTCGCTGCTTTTTTGCTGCTTGTTTGTTTGTTTTTTTCCTTTCTGTGGTGGCAGTGGAGGGGGGATAGCATGCGCCACGGTGCGTGGGTTGAATATGGAGAACAATGTGAGGGAGTGGGTTTTCTCCTTGCACTGTCTGGGGTTCCCAGCAATCCAACTCAAGTTGTCAAGGCTTAGCAGCAATCACCTTTACTTCCTAAGTCATCTAACTGGTCCTGAACACATTTTTTTTTGGCTAGCATTCTATGTTGTATTATAAGTTTTGCCGTCTAATTAGATTTACTATCATTGTTGGGGGGTATACATTTGGGAAGAAAGGAGACATAAGATAGACAACTAGATACCCAGGATGGGTGCTACCGAACCATACATATAGTAGAGTCCTAAAGGGAATCTGTTTTCATTCGCACCTGCACCCACAGGGTTCACATGCCTAATCCAGGCACAAGACATTGCTGCAACAAACCCTAGGGCAGAGTGTTCTGATGCCTGTGTGTGGACCCCTTGGCCTGGCTGGCTTGGCCTGGCTGGTCATCTCAGAGGAAAAGAGGGATGGAAGTAGATGGTAGATGATAGATGGATAGAGATAGATGACAGATAGATGATAGATAGATAGATAGATAGATAGATAGATAGATAGATGATATAGAGAGATAAATAGATGATAAGTATAGAGAGATAGATGATAGATGATAGATAGATAGATGATAGATAGATGTAGAGATAAATAGATGATAGATAGATTTAGAGATAGATAGATGATAGATAGATAGATGATAGGTAAATAGAGATAGAAGATAGATGATATATTTAAAAATAAAGTAGGTGGCTGAGTTATGCTGTTGCTGTGCCTTGTTCTACCTCTAGCTTCCCAGGAGGCCAGCCCATCTCAGAAATGGCACAGCTAACTGAAGAGAAGAAGCATACAGAAATCAACACACATGCAGAAGTCACTACCACTACAACGACTTTCAGAGTGCACCTTTTTACTTTCGCCATCTTTGAGATAAGCAGTATTGCTCTGGTTAGTGGGGTGGGGAGCTCAACTGGTGAAAGAATAGCAGGGAAACCCTGACGCTTCTCTAGGGAGCAGACGGGCGTGGACTTTTCTAAAGACTTCTACAGTTCGCTGGCACCTGCTTTATCTCTTAACCAGGGACGCTCCTTCCCTTTCCGCGCTGCTCTGGAGCTTGCCACTTTCCTCAACACAGATCTCTTTCTCCTAATTCCAGCACATATCTCCATGGGAGCCTCTCTGGCAGGGTCCTTTCTGTAATCAAATCTGGTGGCAAACAGCTTAGCCTATCCTCAGCTAAGCCACCACAGCCATGTCACCAGCTGGGGACCTCATTCCAGCTTCTTTTCCTGCTGCACAAAACAGACCCTCAGAGAACATACTTCTCAACTTTTTAAATAACATTTATTTTTATTTTATGTTCATTAGCATTTTGCCTACATGTATGTCTGCGTGAGAGTGTCATATCTTGGAGTTACAGACAGTTGCGAGCCATCATGCGGGTGCTGGGAATTGAACTCACGTCCTCTGGAAGAGCAGCCGGTGCTCTTAACTGCTGAGTCATTTCTCCTGCCCCCACCCGTCTCAATTTTATTCAGAGCTTCCCCCCCCCTCCACCTCCCAAACTTTTCATGGACCCACTAAGAACTTCTTATGAGATTCCTGAATTCACACAGCAGTGGGATTCTGTTTTAAACACTTCTGGTATTGTCTTTGTGACCTTGGAAAGCCTAGTAAATGGAAAAGATATTGAAATAGTTTGTCCAGTCACTGGAATTCAGGATTCAGTATCACGAGAAGATCTTCAAGGTTTTTGCAATAGGACCTGGGGAAAACTCAGCTACCTTAGAATTCTTCAAATCCAAGTCAGCTGAAGCTGTTAGGATCAATAGACCTTCAAGAGGAGGGCCAGGCTAGTCTCAAATGGTTAACCAGAACACTATTTCTCCCAAACTTCACAGCCATAGTCTCTGTTTGGATGACAAGAACCGTTCAGGACAAAGTGATAGCTGTGGGGGAAATGTATTAGAGAAGAAAGAACTTGGTACACAGACATTTTACACTCACAAAATGTTCTGAGCCGACCCAAGCTACTGCTATGTCCTTTCCTGAGGAAATGCAGCTGCGCTTTGGATGGACAATTCCTGAGCTAAAAAGCCTACATATCTTCAACAGATAATGCCAACCAAAAGCAATCGATTCTAACCAGGCAGCCATTGTCAGTCTTTTAGCATAAAGATGACACTTCTGGTATGGTTTGAGCTACCCTGACTGCTGGCTACAGCTGGTTCACGGCTCAGTGCCTGAGACTATCTATCTATTGCCTGCTTTCTGTGTAGAAGATACCCTGCTATGCAGCAAACATCAGTCTAAGGAGTGATTCCTGCTTCAAGTTCCTGCAAGGGTAGAGGTCGATGTCATACATTAAAATACAATGTGAAAATTGTCCCTTTAACCCAACTAAGGAGGTGACCTAGGTAGGAAAGACTGAAATGATGCAATGCCTACAGAACTCAGGAGACTGAGGAAGGAAGATCATGAAGTCAAGGTCTAGCAAGAAGGAAGGAACAGCCAGGGAAATGGAGGGAGGGAGAGAGGCCAAGGGAGAATATTCTTCAGTATTTGAACAGGGTATAACTGACATTCTGTTGACTGGATTATGCTGTTTCTATTCTAGGGCCCCAGAGATTTCCCTTCTGGGCCATCCCACCGTACTCCCTGGTGCTTAGAAAAGCAGTGGAGTTCAGGAGTAATTGAAGACCCCAGTAAAACCAACACTAAGGTTCCAACTGGCGAGTTGCCTTTGGAGGCCCCTCCACTTTAGGCTCCAGCATGCTTTCTCTGCTGAGTCTGTTCACAGAAAGTTGGTCAAAGATTTGGAAGAACAGAGCTGCCCTTGCCAGCTAGCCTCCTAATTTGGAGTTAATTACTGAACTGCTCAGAAATGTGAGGCAGAGGAATGTGCTTGCTGACTGCCTTCCCATTCATCACCATGGTATCTGAGGACATGGCTCTCGGCCGAGAACAGGAACTTCCTCTGCAAACAGAACAGACAGCCCTTGTTGGTCTGGATCTGGGATGTTTCTCAGTATCATCTGCCATTGTCTATGGTTCTCTTCTTGTTAAAGTTATGGAGAATGTTTAGGACTTTGAAGACCAGGGAGGGCGAGCAGGTAAGAGCACCCATTGCTCTTGTAGAGGACCCTGGTTCAATTCCCAGCACTGACATGGTTACAACCACCTACAACTCCAGTTCCAGGAAACTGCCTCTCTTCTGACATCCGTGACCATCACACATGCGCATGGCACACATACATGCATGCAGACTAACACGCATGCACATAGAATCGAATAAGTATTAAAATACTATTTTTAAAGACCGGGGTCAACCTCAAGAGATAACGATGCATAAAACAGATCTATAAACTGTACCTTTTCTGTATGGGCATTTTTACCATGGAGAAGGCTTTCCATTGACTGAAGAAAGCTTTGATTGCAACTCAATCTGTGCCTTTCAGCTAGTTGGTTCCGCTTGTTTTAACTTGTTTGCAAACACTCTGACTTTTTGGTTGTTTGCCGTTTTTTAACAGTGCTAAGTTACCTCTGTCTTGCAGTGACCAGATAGTTGGCAGAAAAAACTCAATGGAGGAAAGTTTTATTTTCGTCACTGGGTTTGGAGAGATGTCAGTCTATCCCAGAAATGGAGGTCTGGCAGTGGTAATACATGCCAGGGTTGTTCATTTCTTTGTGGTTCAGGAAGAACAGACTGGACTGTGGGGGTCAACCCCCGTGACCCACTTCTACCAGGTAGGCCTTACATCTGAAGACTCTACAGCCTTCAAAATGGTGCATGAGATGGGCGCTGAGCAACCAAAGCATGAGCCTGTGAGGGATGTCTCCTCAGATATAAATGGCGACAATGGACCAGGGCCTTAGAAGCAGTCATGTTAATGGTCATGCCAGTTTACCCAACAGTGTCTAACCATCACACCAAAAGCAACAGCTCTGCCTGGAGAATGGAAACTTCCTCTTTAGACACAGAACAAACTATCCCTCATCAGAGTGGCTCTCACATGCCTTCCCAGACATTATCTGCCAATGATGTTATGTTCATGTTAAATCCCATTTTATATGACAATCCAGTTTATCAGCTTAAGAAGCCAGCAGCACTGCATGTAACAACTTAATTGAGGGTAACATTGACAAACGACATGACAAGACACATATTTGTCAGTCTCTCAAGCTGTGCCTGAAGGCTCGTCTCCATGCTTCTGGCTGCTTTCCCTGTGTATGGTGCCTCCAGGCACTAGGAGCCATGCAAAGGCCTTCCCTTTCCCATTAGACAATCTTTTTTCCATTTGAAATTTCTCATCACATAATTTATCTTATATTAAAACATATGTGAGCATTAGATAATTAGATAATTACTTTTCTAAAATTAGTTCTTTTTTTCTGTGTGTGTCTGTGTGTTTGTAGAAATGAATATGATGTTCACAGAAACCAGAAGATGATGTCAGAGCCCCTGAAGCTGACGTTACAGGTGGTGAGCCACTTCATGTGGGTGCTGGGGCTACAATTTCAGTTTTCTACAAAAGCAGGTACCCTTAATCATTGAGCCATCTCTCCAGCCCCATGAATAAGTTAAAATGTTAAAAACTAAACCTTTATTAAGAGATTATGTTCTTCATCTATTTCCTAGTTTTCCAAATTTGCAACAATATGCACGTAATATATAATCAAGAAAAGTCATTTTAATAAGTTCTTCAGAAAACAAGTGGTCTTAGGGTTTTTATTGCTGTGGAGAGACACCATGGCCACAGCAACTCTTATAAAGGAAAACATTTAATTGGGGCTGGCTTACAGTTCAGAGCTTCAGTCCACTGTCATCATGGCATCGTGCAGGCAGATGTGATACTGGAGTAGGAGCTGGGAGTCCTACATCTTGCAAGCAAGAGGAAGTTAACTGAGACACTGGGCAGTATCCTGAGCATGGGAAACCTCAAAGCCCACCCCCACAGTGACACACTTCCTCTAAGAAGGCCATACCCACTCAACAAAGCCTCACTTCCTAATTGTGCCGCTCCCTTATGAGATTATGGGGACCAATCACATTCAAACTAGCACACAAGTCTTTATGCTGTTGCATTTGTGGCTTTTGGTACACACGCACCTCAGTCACTATCTTAGTCTCCACTGCAGAGACCGGAAATCTACTCTCAGTTTTCATTGCCCGTGCCATGAGAGGCCTATGCAGTGGAGAGGACATTTCTGAGAGGAAGCGTAGGTGGCTGTCATGAGAAGGCTTAGAGGGCTGTCATGAGAAGGCTTCCGGAACTGAGAGAGGGTGAGAGACAGTGACTGCCCAGGATGCGGCAATCCTACAGCCCAGGGAGCAACCAGGACAGCCCCCACTGAGTCCGAGGGCTCAAGAGAGACCTGTTCCCCTGACATGGTGTCTCACATGTTGCCTGGTGTAGCTTCAAAGGCTCCTCTGCCTGAGCTCCCCAGCAGCTGGGACTCATAGCCGACTTGGGGTTTCTTGAAGATGTCCTGGCTGAATTCCCAACCAAATTTGGCTTCAGTGAAAGGAGAATTACACTTCCAGGAAAAAGTTCAGGAATGAACAAATGGCACCCACTAAATACATGTTTTAAAGGTCATCAGAGAAAACAGAGATGTTATACATTATGTGGCTTGGCTACCACGTGCATCTGAACAGTCACAGGGAAGTTTATATTGAATATCAACACGATCAAAAGGTGAAGCAACCAATTTAAAGTGGAAGGGTTTTCTCTCTACAGAGTGGAAGGAGGACTGGGGACAGTTTTTTTGTTTGTTTTTCATCAGGAACATGTATGTTAGAACAGCCTGACTCACACTGAGGCTCATACTGCTCTTGCAGAGGATCGGAGTTCAGTTCTCAGACCTATGTCATGCAGCTCATGGAGCCTGTGACTCGGTTCCAGGAGACCCAATGCCTCTGGCCTCCTCCACTTATGTGTACCCTATCATACACACAAAGACATACACATAATTAAGAATAATTAAAAAAATTAAGAAATGAAACACAGAGAAGTTGAAGGGAAAAAGCCTCTATGTATTAGTGTTTCTTAATTTGAGACAATCTCAGAACAGGATGAGAGAGTTCATGATTATATCACCGCTATGTTGCAACGCAGCTCTCCAGACAGTTGTTTGTACCCCCTCCCCCATGTGTGCAGTACATGAGCACACCTTCCCTGCACTAATCGATCATGATGACTAATGAATAAGACAGGTTCAGAAACCAGTGCTAACCATACTCACCGACACACGTGTAGAACTGAAGCATTCAGATGAAATAACCCAGTGTCTTAGACTTACCTTAAACACTCCAAGAAAAAAAAGCTTACCAAAGTATTTCTGATAACTGACAGGGACACGAATCTGTTCTCTCCACATCTGTGTACATTTTGAAACTCTCATTATAAATGAGCGATGACAAAAAAGTTAGTGGCACAAATACACTAGACTTGCGTGATAGTTGGCAAGGTCTGTATAGCAGAGAAGTCGGGGCTAGAGAGGTGGCTCAGTGGTTAAGATCACTCTTGCAGAGGACCCAGGCCCAGCTCCCAGCACCCACATGACAGCTTGCAACAGCGTGACTTGAGTTCCAAGTGATCCAATGTCTTCTTTTGGCCTCTCCAGGTACCAGGCACACATGCAGTACATGTACATACATGTAGACAAAGCAATCATACACACAAAAAATAGGTAATGTTTTTATGTCAAAGGAGAAAAATAATCACGCCAAGGACTGGAGAGACAATGGCAGTTAGGAGCATCTGCTGCTCTTGCAAAGGACCTGAGTCCAGGTTCCACCCATTGGTCGCTCACAGCTACTGAGAGCTCCAGCCCCAGGAGGTGCTATACCTCCAGCCTCTGCAGGCACCTGCTCTCCTGTGTACACACACACACCTACATAACTTTTAAAAATAAAACCTTTTAAAAATAAAAATATATATCAAGGGCAAATATTATATCTGGCCTTTAAATGAATCTGAGAAGCTAACTAGCTAAAAACTTTACAGGCTTTTGAATGATGGTATGAAAGAGGAGGCAGGATGAAGTAATGGAGTTACTGAGAAATGTCATAGTTTACCTCCCAGAAACAGCACCTGGAGCAAAATGCCCATCCAAAAGCCCTCCTGAGGAGCGGGCTCAGGGGTGCACTCGTGTGGCTGTGGCCGGGTTGCCTAGGCCCTCTAAGCCTTAGTTTCTATCCGGGAGACAATGACAAGCCACCAAGCACAAAACATCTGCTTGCGGTCTTGGGAGTAGGGTGCAGGGACAGGAACCCAGGGGTTTGCACTGAAATGGCACGTGTCTAGGAGAGACCAGGGGTCTCTGCTTGAAAGGTGGGTACCCCCAAAACTCAAGGGCCTTCTAGAGGCCGGACTGTCTGATAGCTCAACTAGAAAGTTTATCTCTAGATCAGTGGGACTGGATGGGTTTGAAGCTCCTTTATCACGTTGTCACAGACAGCCTGCAAGGTTCATGTGGGTAGGAATTTATTGACATGAATTTCCTTGAGCAATTATTCTAACACAGAGAGTGCTGCACAGCTGCAGACATGACAACAAACCCATGGGATGCAAAGGATGGGAGGCTCATCACCTTCGAGGAATGGAGGGAAGGGGGAGGAGGGAGGGGGAGATGGGGAGGAAGGGGAGGGAAGGGAGAGAATCTTTTAAAAAGAATCTGAGACATCTTTCAATTTTCAATTATTAGAAGAAATGACAATATAGGATGTAATGACATCTGACAATTTAAGCATTTTATCCAGAAACATATATCTATTCCACAGATACAAGATCCATTGCCATATAATCAAGCTTGAAAATATACAAAATGTTTGTTGTTCTTACATACTGAAATTAGGTCCTAATTTCAAAAAGTGCACAGTAAAAACAGCATAAGGAGACCACAATATCCATGGTTATGTCTATTGTTTTCCATTTGACTGTCAACATCAAATTCTGTACTTGCCTTGATGTTTACAAATATACTTCAAATGTCTCAAGGTCACGGACAACACTGGCTAGTTTACTAGGTCCAACCGCACTTCAGCTTCCCAGAGGCCGCCAGCACTGGTTGCGGGGTCTGACCCCGAAACTCTTGGCAGCAGCTGCAGCCGGTCTGGAGGGAACAGTCACTGACGAGCTCTTCGTCAACTATCGACTTCTGTTCTTCTTAGAATTTCCCTGTGCAAGGAACAACAGCCACCATCAGAACACAAGCTTCATGAAAAGCGTTCACAGCTTATAAAACAGGCTGTCTGGGGGCCATGCTGTCCCACAGAACACTCCGGCTTCCCATGTGGACAGCAGCTGAGAGAACCTGCAGGTCAGCTTTTCTTCAGTGACCACAAAGCTGCTGTTACTTTGACTTTCCCTTTTCACAACTTCCATGGATATGGATCCAACCCCTCTCAGGGCCAATGGTGGATAATAAAGAAAGCCAGCGACACCCAGTTTACCAAATTCCTTTTCTTATGTGATTTCATGAAGCAAATAGTTTTAGCTCCAATGTGTTTTTCTGTTGTTTAAATAAACAGGTTTGACAGCAGTGGCTCTCAACTTCCCTAATGCTGTGACCCTTTAAGACAATTCCTCATGTTGTGGCGACCCAACCATACAATTATTTTCATTGCTGCTTCATAACTGTAATTCTGCAACTGCTATGATATAACTGGAAGTATATTGGCTGGTCGTCATCACAGAGATGGTCCAGAAAGTGCCAGGAACCCTCTCTACACCGTGAGAAGTCGATGGCTACCCTGAAATGATGCTGGGGAGGGTTGTGTAGTGCAGACTCCAGTGTAGCAACCCAGAATGTTCTCTGGGGAAATCTCGCCAAGCAAAGAATTGATCTACTCCACCAGTGCAAGACTGCAGCCACACTCTCTACAGCCTCTTCAGCTCATGGATGGGTGATAAAGGCCTGGCTTACAGAAGTGCTCCGACCATCTGAGATGACACACAGAACTGAGCACCTGGTGTCGTGAAGCTGACATCCACTAACAGAGACATGGTATGCCATATATGGAGATGCATGCCTACCTAAGCACATTACTCAGTATCTATGGACTGGCTCAGACAGAGGCCCCACGAGAAACAGAGTCAACAGCAATCCTAGAGATAAAATGGTTAGCATCCCTAGGTTATATGGGCAGTTACGCGAAGAAAGGACTCCATTCCACTCCTGGGCATATACCCAAAGGTCATTTCCTACTGCAGAGACTTCTGCACATCCACATGAATTTCTGCTCTACCCAGAATAGCAAGGGAATAGAACCAGCCTCGACGCCCACCAACTGATAAAGAGGTGGGAGACAGATGATATGCAATATTATTCAGCTGTAAAGAAAAATGAGATTTGCAGGAAAATGGACAGACTCAGGAAGCATAACATTAACAGAGGTGACCTAAGCTGAAAAAGAAGAAGCGCATGCTCCCTCTCATATACGGACGCTATCCTCTAATATATGGATACATGGAAACAGGTCTAAGTGTCGATCTGGTACAACACTTAGGAAAGAAATCAAGAGAGGGCAATGTGAGGACAGAGTGCAGGTGGGGGACACACGAGCCAGGAAAGAGGATATTAGGCTAATTTTGTTGTGCTTGCTGTTGTTTTTGCCAGTTTCTACTCTGTTTCTTCTTTCTGTGTGGTAGATAACTGAATTAAAATGTAGTAGATACTGAAAGAATAAAACCCTAAGTCAAGTCTACAGTCTCAAACTGCAGCTCACTGAGAGGCCAGCGTTTGGGACTGATAAGTGTCTCAGTGGCTTCCTTAAGCTGTGTGAGGTTTTACTTGTGGTTTAACGAGAATAAATGATTTTACTGAATGAAACAATTTGCTAAGGGTTCCACAAATAGTGTTAGGATCTTCTACAGACAGAGCATGCTCCCCTCCTAAGGCCATCTGCTGGTCCCCCTCACTCACGCACAAAAGCATAAATGTCAAAAGGCAGCAGGTCAAACCGCAGCTTAGACTAAGCCAAAGAAACCATTTTTCTTTCTGGACAGGGAAATGAGGCGCAGGACGGTGACTCACAAGTATGTGCTCTCACACTTGCTCTTGAAACATCACAGTGACGTGTCTTCTACCAGCTGCATCAGCCATTCCCACTTCCCGCCCTGCACACACTTTACTGGACATCTTCAGCGTGTCGATCTCTTCCCTCTGCTTGGACAGTGTCTCGTTCATGCTGCACAGGTGGTCACTCATCATGCTTAACTGATCCTCGTAGCTCCTCTTGGTGGTCGTCAGCTCATCCTAAGAGCAGGGGAAGGAGAAGGCTTGTCAAAGTTACTTCTTTATTACAAACATCTAGAGAGCAGCCTAGCTGATTAGTTCACACAAAGGTAAGGCACAGGTTGAACTGAAAAGAAATGGGGAAATGCGTTCGTAACTTATTTGGGAAAACTTACGGGCTGGAGAGCTATCTTAACTTGTTAAGTGTTTGCTTTGCAAGCATGAGGCCCCAAGTGCCCGAGAAACTAGGCCTGTGCGGCACACTAGGAATCGCAGTGCTGGGGAGGAGACAGATCGCTGGACTCACTGATGAGCTAGCCAGTCTACTTAGCAAGTCTGAATACAGGCATGCTTGCACAAATGTTCCTGCATGTCCAAAATATAAGCATTCCCTCCTTGGCTGGGTACAGGACTGTCAAAAGCCTGAGGTGAATTGATGCTTCCAAACCACCCCGGGTTTTCAAAGGCTCTGCATAGACCTGGCCTTCTGCTCCCTCCCAGGAGGACACCTTCTCGCCTGCACTTTATGCTCTCCCCAGCCTCTTCAATGTCTCCTAAGTAATCTGAGAAGTTGATCTGAAACACGGACCACTGGGTTTTCCTGTGTCTCTCTCATGTTGACACCAACAAGGGCTTCCTGGAAGGCGATGTCAGAAACTGGAATTTGATCGTCTGCTTATGTATTTGTATACACATACTGAAGCAGGGTCTCACTATGTATTCCTGGCTGCCCTGGAACCCAGACTGTAGACCAGGTTGGCCTCAGAGATCCACCTGCCTCTTCCTCCCAAGTGCTAGGATTAAAGTCGTGTGCCACCATGTCTAGCAAAAACAAGTGTATGAAACCCAGCAGTGAGGAAGGAGGAATGATTTGCAGCCACCCTCTTAGGTTTATTTAGGTCAGTTTCTGAAACAAGACAGAATAATGTGGGCAAAACAAGCCTGCAGCCAGTCATGACCAGGAAGAAGAGAAAGAACTATTATGGGTAAGTGAAAATAAACAAATGCAGACTACAGCAGAATTTGAAATTCAAATCAGAAACAAGTAAGATGACCACTCTTTGCCTAGTATAAGTAATGCATGCCTTTCAGGTGAGTTAGACATGAACTGCAGAATGGTGTGTTTAAGGCCAGCGATCCAATCACTTCCCAAGGGAAGGCACTGGCGCAGAGGTCACCTTCAGGAACCCACCTGCAGCCTGCTGCTGTTCTGACTGGCTAGCTTCAGCTCCTCGGTCAGCGTCTCCTTGCACTTCTCCGCCAGGGCTAGTCTCTTCGAGAGCGCACGGCACTGTACAATAAAACATCAGACTTTATCCTGGGAAGGTTAGTAGGTTATAGTCACCAAAGCCAAAGGCCATCATCCATTCCAAAACTCTCTACTGAACATGTGCTGGAGAACGAGGACAAAAGATGAAGCCACACCCTCTTGTTTTAATAAGGTAAAAAAGGCCAGCAGTACAAGTTCATCAGTGTTCTCAGCTGCAGTGACTACAAAGCACATGAGAACATTCTCTATTTACACGGGATCCATTTATACTCCTGTGGATAGAGGACACTGGTTATCTCAAAAGTAATCACAGGTTGCCAACCAGGGGCCCTATCTGGGATTTGGGTTTAAAGTTATTCTGTAGAGACCCCAATGCAGGAAGGAACCATGACATCTTTATAATCCCACCGTAAGACTTATGCTGACGATACGGAGAAGACAAATCTTTTCAGAGTTTTACTAAGCCCAGATGATTCAAAACAGAGCAGATGAAAAGGAAAAGGGGAAATTTTATTTCACTATTGTTCAGACAAGGGCGATTTGAAGACACACACTGAATACTGTGTAGACATCAGGATCTCCAAGTATCCTTTCCAGTGAAGTCATACGGGAGGTACTACTTCCTGTTTATATATGAGAACAAACTGGGACAATCTAAAAATTCTTCTATCATAATTGTGCTGAAAACATGTACTAAAATACGCAGATCTCATGAAAATGAGACAGATTAAATTCCCTGTTACTCATTTGTTCTCGAGAAAACTTCAGGACAATCTGTACGATCAAATCAGCCACTTCCCTCTGTGCTCAGCACTGACCCTGACCAAGAGGGAGAAAGCAAGCAAGGCACGGTTCATAGGAAGATGACAATCACATTGGGAACACTAACCTGGAGAGCAGACAGGGAAGCAGAAATGTGGTATCAGTTGCAGGCCCAGCTCAAGAGGCAGCAGTTCCACCATTGGCCAGGCTGTTTGCTGTGCCCCCTTCTATACTGTAACATCGCAATCATAAGAGACCACCAATGAAAGGGGGCGCAGCAACTCCCTGCATACTGGGCTGGGCTGATTTACTTTAAAAGAAGAAACATAAGGTGCTCTTCTACCTCCAGCAACTGGCTGCCTGTCAACCTCCTCATCTCTGCAATGTCGGAGACAATCACAGATGACACTAGGTCCAAGAAAGAGTCCCTTCCTTTGCGGTTTAACACCTTAAAGTTCTATAATTCTCTGACCGTCTCTTTAATTAATTCTTACTATAAAGTGCGAACCGAAGACTTAAAACCCTGCATGTACCCACCCAGCCTTCTTCCTTCCTTATTCTTGAACAGTTGTACTGATTTCATTCACTTCCTGATGTGGGATCTCCTTCTTTATATGTGTTGCTTTTATTGGTTGTTGAATAAAGCTGTTCCAGCCAATGGCTTAGCAGAAATCAGAACAGAGAGAGAGAGAGAGAGAGAGAGAGAGAGAGAGAGAGAGAGAGAGAGAGAGAGAATAGGTAGAGTCAGAGAGACTCCATGTAGCTGCTGAAGGAAAAAGATGGCAGAATGCCAAAACCTTACCAGTATGCCAGAGCCTCTTGGCGAAACACAAATTAATAGAAATGGGTTATAAGAATTAGCCAGAAATATGCCTAAACTTTTGGCCAAGCAGTGTTGTAATTAATATAGTTTGTGTGATTATTCGTGTCTGGACAGCTGGGAAACAAACAAGCAGTCTCAGTTTACAACTTCCCCTTCAACTTTGCAAATTCTATGTATAGTGAACAGTGGGTTTTATTTATATGAATTATGGAGTAAAGGAAGAAGAAAAGGTGACAAAAGTAAGATTTTGTATCTTTTATAAGTTAAAATGGGTGCCATTTTCCATTTTATCATTTAAATCCAGTCCTATAAACTTCTCCTTTGGAAATGTGAGCTTGCTGGGCTGGAGAGATGGCTCTGCAGGCCAACTGCTTGCTGTGCAGGCATGAGGACCTAGGATCCCCAGCAGCCATGCAAAAAAAGCCAGGTATGGCGGCACAGGGCTGTAACTGCAGAGCTAGGGAGGCAGACACAAGAGGAGCCTGGGCTCTAGCCAGCCAGTCTATTCGACCAAGAGCTCTGGTTCAGTGCGAGGCCATGTCTGAAAGAGACAGCTGGAGAATGATGGAGGAAGGGACCTGATGCTGACCTCTGGAGTCCACATGTGCATGCACAGGTGTGTGCACACGCACATCCACAGTCCCCCTCAATACACAGAGACATAAAGACACTGAAGAGAATTTAAAGATGGGCTGGAGAGATGGCTCAGGGGATAAAGGTGCCATCAGCCTAATAACCTGAGTCTGATCCCTGAAAAGAGGCAACTCCTGCAAACTGTCCTGTCATGTCTACACCTGCTGGCACTCCCACACCTGCATAGTAAGGACATATAAAACCAAAAAGGTCAGATGCGGTTTACTTTTCACTCTGCACATGTGAAAATCCCTTCATCTACGCGTGTCCTCTACCACCAACACAAGTAATCCTCCAAAACTCACAACACAGGGCCACAGAAAGGCTGCACAAACCTGTCATCTCTCTTGCAGGAACCTGGGAACGATGCATGAAGTCTCACACTTACTAAATTGAAGGTGCTGGAGTGGCGGACAAACTGGTCGCCATCAGCCATGACCAACCCAGACACAGGAGGACAGAAAGCGCGTTGGTGGTGACGTCTCTCCCAGCAGACGGAGAACAGAACCAGAACCGTGACCCGACTGGTAGGGGCAGGGGGAAGTGGCAATCTTATTAGCTCCACTCACCTCTGCGTAGAAGTGCACTGATTTGCTGTCCGCCAGCTGTAGCTGAAACGTGAGCTCCGCTATCCTTGCCATGTAGTGGTTCTTGATTAGGTCTTCCCGGGACTCCACGTCTGGGACCTAAGCAGAACACAAACCAGAGGTTCCAGTGAGAACAGAGGTTCCAGTGAGAACGGTATTTCTAGCAGAGAAACCAAAGCCACACTTTACATCTCTTCACTGGAACCTCACAGGAGACAGCTCTCCGTCCCCTCAGAGTGAAAGAATAAAAGACCCCTACCTAGTAGCATTAAGTTAGCAGACCCCTACCTAGTAGCATTAAGTTAGCAGACCCCTACCTAGTAGCATTAAGTTAGCAGCAATAACGAGCCCAGCCGCCGCCCCCCCCCCCCCATAACCCACAGCTGGCCGGCTCTCATGAGAAGCATCCGGTCCACTTGAGACCCTCAGGACCCTCTCAGGACCTGCAGCTAGCCGGCTCTCATGAGAACATCCCGTTTGCCTAGGAAAACAGGATGCCTATAGTCAGCATATGTGCCCAACTTAGAATGAGAACATCCCGTTTGCCTAGGGGAAACAGGATGCCTATAGCCAGCACATGTGCCCAACTTAGAATATATCAGCAGTTCACAAAAGAAACAATTCCCCCTATGAAAGATCCCAGCTTAGCTGCTGTAACATCATTCCACAAGGCTTTTGACGAACAATGTAAATGCAGAGTGAGGTCAGGGTTCCTGGCTGCAAGGCAGAATATAGAATCAATTAACAGGAAGCCTGTTGCCATACATCTGGGCTGGGAAAGGAAAAACCAAGAGAAAAACAGGATATCTGATCCCATACATCTATTCTGGGAAAGGAAAAACCACCTGTGCCCCTTGCCCATTCCAACTGACCAATAACCATGCATTTGCTTCTGTAATCCGCTTCTGCTACCCTCTTTGCTATAAAAAGATCTTCCCCCAGTCTGCAGGCGCGCAAGCCCTACGAAAGACTTGCTGCCCACAGGTACCTGTGCTACTCAATAAACCTCCTGTTAATTGCATCCTGTGGCCTGGTCTCGGAGTGTCCTGGTTCTGGGGTCTTCATCAGAGAGGAAGGTCCTCTCTGAGGATCTTTCAAGAGGAACGCCAGACACGGCAGAAGAGCCCAGGCTTCCTCATCAGCAGCTGCTGGCCTATGTGGTGGAGCTCCCCAGGAAGTGGAGTACCAGGAAGCCCATGGACCACGTCCTTAGACATCTGTTCACTCATTCCTGTTTTGTTTTGTTTTTTTTTTAAGTAGAGTGCTACCAAGCATCTAGGGCTAAACTGAAATGCATAATCCTCCTGCATCAACCTCCCAAGTGCTTGGGTTACAGGTGTAAGCCATCACACACAGTTCTAATCAGCTTTTATCAGCCACAAACCTAAACTTTCAAAATCTCCACTTTCTGACTAACATAAACTCTGTAATTGGAAGAGAGCAGAGAATGGGGAAGTATTTATTGGAACCCCTGGCTTTTGTTGACACACAGTTATTATATATACAGTCCTGGGTTTTCGTTCACAAGTATAAATATTGCCGGTCCATTATTGGAACCCCTAGCTTTTGCTGACATACAGTCATTATATATACAGTCCTGGGTTTTAGTTCACAAGTATAAATATTGCTGGTCCAGTGGTGTGGGGAGTCCTTCTGTCTGTGTGTTGCTTTTATTGGTTAATGAATAAAGAAACTGCTTTCAGCCAATGGCTTAACAGAACACAGCCAGGCTGGAAAAGATATATATAGAGAGAGTAGGCAGAGTTAGGAGAAGCCATGGAACCACCAGAGGAGAAAGATGTGAGCAGCCAGCCAGAACCTTGCTGGTAAGCCATGAGCCTCATGGAAAAATATAAAATATAGGAATGGTCTAATTTAAGATATAAGAGCTAGCTAGCAGTGACTTAATAATTATAGCTTCTATGTGATTATCTCATGTCTTGGCAGCCAGGAACGAACAAACTGCCTCCCCAACAGCACTCCAAACTTCCGATCTTCTCCTTCCCCTCATTAGCCTCCATCATTCTCTAGATAGTCATAGAGAAGCTTTTCTTTTTCTTTTTTTTTTTTTTTGAGAAGCTTTTCTATATCTTTATAAAATCTAAGAAACCACAAATGGGAGAAAATGTTACATTTATCTTTCTGAGCCTGACTTGATCTACTTCACATGATAATCTCTGGTTATATCCATTTTCTTGCAAACAATATAGCATTCTTATGGCTTCATAAAATTCTGTTGTAAATATACCACATTTTGTCATTTCTCTGCTGGTTCACACCGAGGTTGACCACATGATTTGGCTACTCTGAACAATACCGCAATCAGCATCTAGTGTAAATACCACTGTGCTACGTTGACTCATGGTCCTGTGGAACCTCTAAATTTAGAACACTGGTTTTTCCACCCTTAAATTTTCTTCAGGAAAATGTAGTGCTCATAAACATACTAATAAATTAAACAAAATAGAACTGTTTAGGACCTTTGTTCCAGATTGGTCCAGACCAGTATTTTTCCTGGTTATACTAGCAATTACACATAATTGAGCCAAATTTAAAAATTCATGAAGCTCAGTATTACCTCTGAAATCAGTAAGTTAATGACAGACTCTACAAGTCTCCTAGGACCGTTGTGGCTGCACTAAGTGATGAGTTTGGCTGCTTCAGTTTTCCTCTACTGGTCACTTGCAGAACCATTATTTTCAGTTATTTCAAAATTCAAATATATAAGCCCAGGTGACAGGTCACACCAGATCTCGGCTCACTCACAGCAAGCACACAGGGAGGCCTGAGAAACCCTGCACTCTGTCAAAACTGTGGAAGTCGGCCACTGAGCAAGACACGTGCTAAGCCAGGCTCTAGGCTACCCTCTGTTGACGACAGCACAAAAGTACTGATGAGAGAAAATGTCACTTTCCTTGTAAGAATTGCCAAAACACACAGAGAGCTCCTACAGGACTCGTCCACAAGCATGTGCCACACAAGCACTAACCAGCAACATAATGCAGAGTGCACATACCTCACTGTCTGGCACTCTGGTTAAAACCCCAACCTAGAACATAAAGAAAAAGCAGCATTAGAAGAGAAGATACACATTTCAGACACAGAAGCTAACAGCCTATAGTGCGTTCTCTTCTTGGTCTGCACTGGTGCACAGGCCATTGGTAATGCAGGCCAGATGGCTGTGGATGCTCAGCACGGCTTCTGCCAGGCGGCACAAACTGATGACCAATGTCAAGTGCTCTATCGAAATGCTAAGTCACCCAACAAATCATCCAGGAGGGACAGGAAGGACAGGAGGGTGACCAACTTTGACACTACCACATCATTTCCAAAGCAGTCACACAGATGGTCCCATGGAGACCACAGTCATCAAACGAGGTGAATGGAACACAAATAAGCACTTTGTGTAAAAACTCAGAAGGAAAAAAGCATACATAATATTATCAAGACATTAATAAACATTCATTTGAGACTTAAATACATATAACTTTAGATAAATTATACTACAACTCCATTTTTCTAAATTTTGCTTTTATAGATTAAGACTCAAAAAACAGGACTGGGGGTGGCTCAGTGGTAGAGAGCTCGCCTCGCCTCATACGCACAAGCCCTCAGTCCAGTCCTGACCACCATCACCCCTCAAAAAAAGAAAAAGATGTCAAAAACAGGTGTGATTGCAGAATGCAAGTTACTGCCCAAGGTGGCAGGCATAAGGACTTAAGAAACCTGCAGGGGCCAGTCTGCATATATTCTCAGCCATCCTCAAGGGCATCATTCTTTTATTCGCTAGCTGCTGCCCACGACCTTTGTGGAGACAGTTTCTCTCTATAGCCATGGCTGGCCATGAACTCATGGCAATCCTCCTGCCTGTAGCAGCCAGATGCTAGGATCATAAGTGTGCCCTGTGTCCAGCTTTCAAGGGTATTACTCTGAGGACTGAGTGCTGTGATTTCACAGATAGAGTCTCCCTTAAGAATCTCTGGTTACAGAAGAGCTGCAATTTTCACCTCCTCAATTTACTCCTCCTCAATTTGCTTCCTTTTGAAGCAAAAGTCCCAATTTCTTTGTTTATCTTGAAGTTAAACACTACTTATAATAACCCACTGATCGCCAGGCAGTGGTGGCGCACGCCTTTAATCCAGCACTCGGGAGGCAGAGGCAGGCAGATCTCTGTGAGTTCGAGGCCAGCCTTATCTATAAGAGCTGGTTCTAGGATGGGGTCTAAAACTACAGGGAAACCCTGTCATGAAAAACCAAATAATAATAATAACTCACTGATCATTTGGTTTGGCATAATCAAATATAAAACACAAAGCTATGCCTAAGCCCCTTTATTTCTCCCACTCCTTACTCCCATACTTGAAAATGTGGTTCCACACAGAGTCCTTCAACGGGATAGTCAATAAATGGAAGGAATATTCTGACATGTGTTGTCTCAATATTTTCTCATGTTCCACTAACAAGAGTACAAACCAATGCAATCTCGTTAGAACATATTTGGAAATGAAGATCAAAAACTTATAATATTCAAGAGAGGGGAGTGGAGAAAATGTATACTCAATAAAAAAACTTATAATATTCATGTCTTTTGACTCTGTAGTTCTTTCTTTTCTTTCTTCTCTGTATAACAGCTCTGTATATCCTGGAATTGCTCTGTAACCAGGCTGACCTGGAACTCACAGAGATCTGCCTGTCTCTGCCTCCCTAAGTGCTAGGAGTAAAGGCAGGTGCCACCACAACATGACATGTAGTTCTTTCTTAAGACAGTACTTTTAATTATGTCTATACATGTATTCCTATGTGTGGGTATATGTACCATGAGTTCAGTGCCCCCAAAGTTTAGATGAAGGCATCAGATCCCTCAGAGACAGAGTTACAAGAGACTGTGAACTGCTCGACCTGGGCACAGGGAACCAAATTCAGGTCCCCTACAAGAGCAGAACAAGTTCTATTTAGTAACTGTGACCCTAACCTAAGAGTGTACTCCAATCAAATCACCTGATATGTGGAAAAACATTGCATAAAAACGAGATGATAGGTAAGAGTGAAAAACATAACCTATGCTCAACCACAGGAAAATTAAGATGTGTTAGATGTGGATACTGTGGGGTCAGTATCTACAGGGTCCGTGTGGATACTGTAGGGTCAGTGTCTACAGGGTCGGTGTGGATGCTGTGGGGTCAGTGTCTATAGGGTCCGTGTAGATACTGTGGAGTCAATGTCTACAGGGTCCGTGTGGATGCTGTGGGGTCAGTGTCTACAGGGTCGGTGTGGATGCTGTGGGGTCAGTGTCTACAGGGTCCGTGTGAATACTGTGGGGTCAGTGTCTACAATCTCTGATAACACAATATGCATTAACCTTATGCTGAAACCTAAAATTTGTATCAATGAGATATAATTTTATAGAGGAAATTTAGTAGTAATATTTATCCAGGATAATGCCATCGATTTTCTTCTTTTTTACTCTCCTGTTATTTTTAGTTACCTCTAATGAACATAGTTAATTTTTATATATAACATAATTTAATCATAAAGTCTACTAATTTAAGCAATGTTTTTAATTAAAACAAAATGTGAACATTTGCATGGCTCTGTATTTTTTCCTTCTTGAGATTATTATCTTTTTTTTTAGAATAATGAACCCATGGTTACATGGTTGAATTCAGTGCTGAATGAAAATAATTGACATTTGGCCTCTGAAATGGTACAGGGCTTCAAACAGTCAATTTATATTGGTATTGCTTATTTGACCTTAAAGTGACCTCTTGGATTGACGGCTTCATCCCTTTTGAATCAACTGACTGTGAACCAGGCAGGCTTGCTTCTCTCACTCAAGATAACGGCAAGGCAAGGTGGGTTCACCCTCAGCCACAGCTATGGACTGAGCGCTCTGTGTTCACCTAAGCGAGGGCAGAGGATACTTTTTAAAAAATGCTGGAAAAAGAAACAGCAAAGTCGGAAAATGGTCTCTTAACCTCGCTGTCTGCACACAGGGGCAGGGCCAGGCCCTCTGGGCAGGGAGAGAGACGTGCATGGGCAGACTCTTCTCATCCCAATCTCCTGCTTCGACTCCTGAGCAGATTTAAGACCCACCCGTGCCACCTCTACTGTGACATCCTCCTCCACCGACTGACCTTCCTGAGATTTCACAACACTCTATAGTAAGGCTAGGGAAGCTCATATGAGATGGAAATCAGCTGAAAGCGGGAATATTCCACCATGTACAACAGTGTGTGAACAGAGGCGGCACCGGCCATTCTCTAACTTGGAACATAAAGACAGCATCTGAAATAGCAGTTTAATTCCAATTAGATTTAAACTCGAGAGTCAAAGAGCAGGAAAGAGCAGCTGCAGAGAGGAGATGGCACCACAGTGATGGGGTGGTGAGTCAGCAGACAACCGGGCAAAAGAACAGTCGCAAAGGCAGGAGGGGAAAATGCAACCAAGGGTGTCAGAAATCGGGATTCAGTTTGGTTTACCCAGGGGAAATGAGCACAATTCGGCTAGAAGGACAGGTTCCAAGGGCCTTGAATGCATAACAGATGAACTGAATTCTACAGATGCCGCCCAGGAGCTAGAGAGCTCATTACCAACCAGACGCTAGGGAAAGCACAGGTGGCACTTGAGAAGCAGGTGGGAAAAGAACCTTTCCGAGGTGATGGGCAGGAACAGAAGACAATGCTGTGTGCACACACACTAACTGAACACCCTTCTTAAAGCAAGAGCAACTTCCAAATGCACCAGCCCCCAGTAAAGTTGCCGTGAGGGTTCAGTGTGGTTCAGGACTAAAGGATCTTCACGTCCCTGGGAATTCTCGTTTACATGCGGGAAAAGTGTTTATCATTGTGGGGTTCAAGGAAAAAATAGGCCTAGGCTTTCAGCCACTGATATCGCCACCAAGTACACTAGTTTCCAACACCATCTCCTCAGAAAGCCAAGCAGACACAGATCGAGAGTGGCCTCTGTGAGTTGTTCTGCTTCCCCTCATCTTCAAGAGCCAAAGGGACAATGCCTCCAGTTTCACACCCCTACAATCCCATCCAAGGACAGACTGAGATAACACACTCCCACGTTTGCAGGTCCAGTCTGGAAATTATTATGGCAATTCCTGCTGCAACTAGCGGCATAACTTCTGGACCAGTCTGGTGCCATGGACACTTCCCGGCCATCACCAATGCTAAGGCCAGCACAAGTATAAGTGAAAGGAAGGAATGGATCTGGGGGGGAGGGTATCAGACAGTGGAGAACAGTCAGACGGCAGGGAACAGTCAGGCAGTGGGGAATGGTCAGACAGCGGGGAACCGTCAGACAGTGGGGAACCATCAGACAACGAAGAACAACCGGACAGTGGGGAACAGCCAGATGGCAGGGAATAGTCAGACAATAGGGAATGGTCAGACAGTGGAAGACAGTCAGGCAGTGGAGAACAATCGGACAACAGGGAACAGTCACACAGTGGAGAATAGTCAGACAGCGAAGAACAGTCAGATGCTGGGAGACAGTCAGATCCATTGATGAGGCTGACTCTGGAAGTGGCTCACTTCAGTAACTTAAGGGTGACTAGGGCTGCCACACTGCCCAACAATTCTTGGACAGATTTTAAATTCTGGTGTTTGTTGGATGTTTAGTCCATCTATCTGCTATCTAGATTCAGTAAAAACATGCTAGCTTTGCTTTACCATTCTATATACACATTTTTTTCCCTAACCCTAACCAACTATAACTATAGTTCCCACGTGCCAATAAACAGCAGTTACTCCAAATTTTAGCGATTGACCATCAAACCCAGAAAAGTTAAGGGACCCATACATCCAAGGTCACTGAGTTCGGACTGGCAACACCAGAAACCCCATCTGATACAGAGATAACACTCCCTGCACAAACTCTCATTCCATTATCTTCAGCACCTCAAACACTCGTTCAGTCCTCAGAATGAGTTCAATGCCTCTGAGTGTGAAGCAAAGCAGAGGAGAACAAATGATATGTGTTCAGCCGTGCTGTACACCCTGGGTTTGGTGCACACACAACATTAAAATCACTTAAAAATGCCAATAATTTCTTCCACAATATATCAATCACATTACGGTCCACTCCTATGAGTCACTGGTCCTCTTTCAACACACAACATGGCATGATTCCTTTACCGAGCTGTATTATATCCTGAAACCATCATGTGTTTGCACACAATCATAGAAGGCATTTGTGAGAAGGGTTCTATTCAAAAGGAGCTTTCCCATTACAAAATCTCAATAATCTCCCTAGGAAGCCCAAATAATGTAATATCCAAGTGCCAATATTGCAGTGACCCCAAACTGTAGTGATTGGCCATTAAACCCAGCAGAGTTAAGGCACCCTTCCATTTAAGGTCACTGAGTTCAGACTGGAAACACAAAGAATCCCATCTGATACCCAGATCATACTCCCTGCACAAATTCTCATTAAATTGTCTTCAGCTCCTCAAAAACTCGTTCAACCTCAGAATGAGTTCAATGCCTCTGAATGTGAAGCAAAGCAGAGGACAAACGATATGTGTGCAGCCGTGCTGTATCTAATCAACACCCTGGGTTTGGTGCACACCCAACATTAAAATCACTTAAAAATGCCAATAATTTCTTCCAAAATATATCAATCACGTCCTCTTTCAACACAAAACATGGAAGGCATGATTTCTTAACCGAGCTGTACTATATTTTGAAGCCTGCATGTGTTTGCCAAATAATCATAGAAGGCATTTGTGAGAAGGGTTCAATTCAAAAGGAGCTATACCATAACTAAATCTCAACGATCTCTCTAGGAAGCCCAAATAACTATAATATCCAAGTGCCAATATTGCAGTTACTCCAAATTTTAGCGATTGACCATCAAACCCAGAAAAGTTAAGGGACCAATACATCCAAGGTCACTGAGTTTGGACTGGCAACACCAGAAACCCCATTTGTGAGAAGGGTTCGATTCAAAAGGAGCTTTCAACACACCTGGCATGATTCCTTTACCGAGCTGTACTATATTTTGAAGCCTGCATGTGTTTCCTACATAATCATAGAAGGCATTTGTGAGAAGGGTTTGATTCAAAAGGAGCTATACCATAATTAAATCTCAACAATCTCTCTAGGAAGCCCAAGTAATGTAATACCCAAGTGCCAATATTGCAGTTACTGCAAATTTTAGCGATTGACCATCAAACCCAGAAAAGTTAAGAGACCCATACATCCGAGGTCACTGAGTTTGGACTGGCAACACCAGAAACCCCATCTGATACAGAGATAACACTCCCTGCACAAACTCTCATTCCATTGTCTTCAGCACCTCAAACACTGGTTCAGTCCTCAGAATGAGTTCAATGCCTCTGAGTGTGAAGCAAAGCAGAGGAGGACAAACGATATGTGTTCAGCCGTGCTGTACACCCTGGGTTTGGTGCACACACAACATTAAAATCACTTAAAAATGCCAATAATTTCTTCCACAATATATCAATCACATTACGATCCAATCCTCTGAGTCACTGGTCCTCTTTCTACACACAACATGGCAAGCATGATTCCTTCACCGAGCTGTACTATGTTTTGAAGCCTGCATGTGTTTGCCACGTAATCATAGAAGGCATTTGTGAGAAGGGTTCGATTCAAAAGGACTTTCCCATTACAAAATCTCAATAATCTGACTAGGAGCCCAAATAATGTAATACTCAAGTGCCAATATTGAAGTTACCCCAAATTGAAGTGATTGGCCATTAACCAATATATATACTTATATATTTATAATTAATATTTATACACTTATATATTTCTACATTTATACCTTTATACATTTATATATTTAAAAATTTATATATTTATACATAAATACATTCATATATTTATACATTCATAAATTTATACATTAATATATTTATACTTTATACATTCATATACTTATGCATTTATACATTTATATATTAATACATTCATAAATTAATATATTTATACATTTATATATTAATATTTATACAATTATACATTTATGTATTCATACATTTATATATTTTTATACGTATATATTTATACATTTCTATATTTATATATGTATATATTTATACATTTATATATATACGTTTATATATTTATACGTTTATATATTTATAGTTTGTATATTTACATATTTATACATTTATATATTTATACATTTATATTTATACATTTATATATTTATACATTTATATTTATATATTCAAACATTTATATATTAATAATTATAGATTTATATATTTATACATATATACATTTATACATTCATATATTCATACATTTATATATTTACACATTTATATATTTATACACTTGTATATTTACATATTAATATATTAATATTTATACATTTATACATTTATATATGTATATGTTTATACATTTATTCATATATTTTTACATTTTATATATTTGTAAATTAATATTTATACATTTATGAATTTATATTTTATACACATATATTTATATATTTATATATGTATACATTTATATATTTATATACTTATATATTTATACATTTATACAAATATAAAATGTATAAATGTATAGAGATTGATATATAAATATATAAATGTATTAATGAATAAATATATAAATGTAAGAATGTAAAAATATATAAAAGTATAAAAGTATATATATCGATATAAAAATATATAAATGTATAAATATATAAATGTATACATATATAGGTATATAAATATGTTAATGTATGAATGTAGAAATTTATGAATGTATGAATATATAAATATTAAAATATAAATATATAAATGTATAAATGAGTAAATAGTAATATACAAATATATAAATGTTTAAATGTATAAATATATAAATGTGTAAATGTATAATTATTAATATATAAATGTTTAAATTTATAAATGTATAAATATATAAATGTATAAATATAATATATACACATATAAATGTATAAATATAATTTGTACACATATAAATATATAAAAATAATATATACACATATAAATATAGAAATGTATAAATATTGATATATAAATATATCAATATATAAATATCAATATTTAAAAATGTAAATGTATAAAAGTATAAATATTAATATATAAATATATAAATATATCAATGTATAAATATTAATATGTAAATATGGAAATTAATAAATATATAAATGTATTAATGTATAAATATATAAATGCATTAATGTATAAATATACAAATGTATTAATGTATAAATATACAAATGGATTAATGTATAAATATATAAATGTAAATAAATGAATGTATAAATATATAAATATATAAATGTATTAATGTATAAATATATGTAGTAATATTTAAATATATAAAAGTATGAATAAATAAATGTATTAATGTATAAATATATAAATATATAAATGTATAAATGTGCAAATATATAAATGTATAATTGTGTAAATATAAAAATGTATAAATATAAATATATAAATGTATTAATGTATAAATATACAAATGTATAAATTTATATGTATAAATATATGAATATATAAATGTATAAATATATAAATGAATTAATGTATAAATATATAAATGTTTAAATTTATAAATATCTATATATAAATATAAAATGTGTAAATGTATAATTATATAAATATATAAATGTATAAATATTAATATATAAAAATATAAATGTATTAAAGTAAAAATATATAAATATAAATGTAAGAATGTAAAAATATATAAAAGTATAAATGTATATATATTGATATATAAATATATAAATGTATAAATATATAAATGGATAAATGTATAAATATATAAATGTATAAATATATAGGTACTTAAATGTGTAAATGTATGAATGTAAAAATATATGAATGTGTGAATATATAAATATTAATATACAAATATATAAATGTATAAATATATACATGTATATATGTATAAATATATAAATTTATAAATGAATACATATATAAGTATATAAATATATAAATGTATAAATATATAATTGTATAAATATACCAATTTATAAATGACTAAATATATAAGTATATAAATATATAAATGTGTAAATATATAAAAATATAAATGTATAAATAAATAAATGTATAAATATATAAAGGTAAAAAGATAATATATACACATATAAATGTATAAATATAATACATACACATATAAATGTATAAAGGTATAAATATTAATGTAAAAATATATAAATGTGTAAAAGTATACAGATATAAATGTATAAATATATAAATATATAAATTTATAAATGTACAAATCCATAAATGTATAAATATTAATATGTAAATATGTAAATGTATAAACATATAAATGTATAAATATATCAATGCTGAATATATAAATATATCAATATATCAATATATAAATGTATGAATATATAAAGGTATAAATATATAAATGTATAATTATATAAATATATAAATGTATGAATATATAAATGGATAAATGTATAAATATTAATATTTAAATATATAAATGTATAAATATATAAATGTATTAATGTATAAATTTATAAATGTTTTAATATATAACTGTATAAATATATAAATGTATAAATATATTAATATATAAATGTATGAATATTTAACCATATAAATATGTAAATGTAAATATATAAATGTATACATAAATTTAAATATGTATAAATGGATAAATATTATTATATAAATATATAAATGTATAAATATGTAAGTATATATATAAATGTATAAATATTAATATATGAATATATAATTGTATAAATATATAAATCTATTATTGCATAAATATATAAATATCAATATATAAATATCAATATATCAATATATAAATGTATAAATGTATTAATATATAAATGTATAAATATTTATATATAAATATGTAAATGTATTAATATATAAATGTATAAATATATAAATTTCCAAATGTAGCAATATATAACTGTATAAATATTTAAATGTATAAATATATAAATGTATAAATATATAATTGTATATATATATATATATAAATGTATAAATATATAAATGTACAAATATATAAATATATAACTATGTACATGTATTCAAACATATAAATTGATAAATATTAATATATAAATGTATAAATGTATAAATATAAAAATATATAAATGTATAAATATATCAATATATAAATGTATAAATATGTAAATGTATAAATGTATAAATATTAATATATAAATGTATAAATATTAATAGTAAATGTATATATGTATAAATATATAAATGTATTAATGTATAAATATATAAATATATAAATGTATAAATATATAAGTATATAAATGTATTAATATATAAATGTATAAATATATCAATATATTTATAAACATATGAATATATAAATATATGAATATATAAATATATTAATGTATAAATGTATACATATATAAATGTATAAATGTACATATATTAATATATAAATATATAAATGTATGAATATATAAAGGTATAAATGTATAAATATTAATATATAAATACCTAAATGTATAGAAGTATAGAGGTATAAGTATATAAATGTGTAAATATATAATTGTATATATGTATAAACTATAAAGGTATAAATATATAAATGTTTTAATGTATAAATATATAAATATATGTATGTATAAATGTCTAAATATATAAATGTATAAATGTATAAATATATAATTTTACTAATGTATAAATATATAAATGTATAAACATATAAATGTATAAAAATTAATATATAAATATATATGTATAGGTGTATAAATATATAAATGTATAAATATATAAATATCAATATATAAATATATAAATGTATAAATATAGCCGGGCGGTGGTGGCGCATGCCTTTATTCCCAGCACTCGGGAGGCAGAGGCAGGCGGATCTTTGAGTTCGAGGCCAACCTGGTCTACAAGAGCTAGTTCCAGGACAGGAACCAAAAGCTACGGAGAAACCCTGCCTCGAAAAACCAAAAAATAAAAATAAAAATAAATGTATAAATATATAAATAAATATATAAATGTATAAATATATAAATGTATAAATATATAAATGTATTAATGTATAAATATGTAAATATATAAATGTACCAATATATAAATGTATAATTGTATAAATATTAATATATAAATATATTAATGTATAAATATATAAATGTATAAATATAAAAATGTATTGATGTAGAAATGTATAACTATATAAATGTATAAATATAAAAATGTATTAATGTAGAAATGTATAACTATATAAATGTATAAATGTATGAATATGTAAATGTATAAATATTAATATATAAATATATGAATATTTAAATGTATAAATATATCGATTATTAAATGTATAAATATATAAATTATTAAATGTATAAATATATAAATACATAAATGTATGAATATATAAATTTATTAATGTATAAATATATAAATGTATAAATATTTGAATATGTAAATGTATAAATATTAATATATAAATGTATAAATGTAAAAATATATAAATGTATGAATGTATAAATATTAATAACAAAATATATGAATATATAAATATATAAATGTATAAATGTAAAAATATATAAATGTATTAATGTATAAATATATAAATGTATAAGTATATAAATTTATAAATATATAAATGTATAAATATCAATATATAAATATATAATTTTATAAATATATAAATGTATAAATCTATCAAATGGGGCTTTTAGCTGACCTGTACCGTCCTCTAGGATTGGTCAATCATCCCCCGGGGTTTGCATTTGTCTGTTTAGGTCTTTCTGGATTGGCCGCTCGGCCCCTGGGGTTTACATGTGTCTGATTAGGTCTTTCTGACAATTCTTCCCAAAGAACAGAGAATGAGAAAAATGCTTCTACAGTCCTTTACACTACATTCAATGTCTTTCAGTTTCTCCCACCCCTAAATAGCTTCAGTCTTATATTCTTCTCATTATTTTAAAGCCAAGATCTCAGTATGTGGCTATAGCTAGCCTGGAACTCTTTATGTAGATCAGCCTTAATCTCACAATGATCCACTGCTTCTGTCCCTGTCTCCTGAATGCTGGGATTGGGTGCAAGGGGCTGGGGATGGAGCCCTTTACAATTCTGCTTTGAGACAGAGTGTGACGGTTTAGATGAGAATGTCCTTACAGGCTCATATGTTTGGATATCTGGTCCCCATTTGGTGGAACAATTTGAGAAGGATTGGGAGGTGTGGACTTGTTGGAGAAGGTATGTGATTTAGGGCAAGTTTTGAGGTTTCAAAAGCCCATGCCATTCCCAGTCAGCCCCGCCCCCCTCTGTCTCATATTTGTGGATCAGAGAGTATAATCTCTCAGGTACTGCTCCAGAGCCACGCCTGCCCACTGCCACACCCCCCACCAGGATGGCTATGGACTCACCCTCTGAACTCCATGGCATTTTGTCACCGAAGAAAAATCCCTAAGACACAGGGTCTCATGAAGCTGCCTGGACTGGCCTGGAATTTTTGGACCAACTCACCACAGCCTTCTGAGTGCTGAGATGACAGGCCTGTACCACCAGGTCTGGCTGGCTATGACATTCTTTAACTGCATTTTATTCCCCTGCAGCTTAACTGACAGCTGTGTTAGCAAGTTTTAACATGTCATTTTATCCTCGGATAAAAACATCCAGAAAAAAGTAAAAGCTATCATAAGCATATAAAATGCAAAAATACATTTTATATAAATAAAATATTACAATCTACACATACACAAGTGTGCTCACATATGTTTAAATCGACACACTCTACTTTGCTCATGACATCCTTACTAGCCAGCCATTTGGTCCAAAATGAAGTCATTCGGGCTCAGCAAGAGACCCTGTCCCAAAAGCAAATGGGTGGAGAGCAACTAAGGAAGGTACCCCATGTCAATTTCTGGCTCACACACATGAACACATGTGAACACATGCATATACCACACACACTCAAAATAAAGAAAGATAAATGAATAGGAGAACTTGCCCAAGGTCACTCTTTGGGTTGGTGTTTGTCAACTGGATACAGGCTAGAGTCCTCTGGGAAGAAAAAGCTCTACTAAAAGAATGCTCCCATCAGACTGGTCTAGAGGGAAGCCCATAGGGCATTTCCTTGATTAGTTATAGGTGTTGGAGGGCCCAACTTACTATGAGCGAGCTGGTGGTCACCAGTTCTATAAGAAAGCAGATTGAGCAAGTCATGGGGAGCAAGCCAGTGAGTAGCACCCCTCCATGGCTTCTGCTTTGGTTTCTGTGCCCAGGTTCCTACCCTGATGCTGTGGGACAATCTCAGTCAACAGAATGGTGTGCCAACATGGGACTGACCAAATCTACTTAAAAGCCTGAGAGAGCTTGGGAAATTACTCTATATATAAAAGAATAGAGTTAAACACAGCTTCTTAATAGCAGCATTTTCTCAGGTGGGCTCTGCTTGCTAGAGGCAAGTACTCTCATTTAAGAGAGGCTTCCTGACTCAGCTTTAGCTATAAAACCTTGCAGGTCTTTTAAAGAGGTCCTGCCAAGAAACACATCAATGGTATTGATGCTTTTTGGTGTTGGCAGGGACCTTGAAATGCCATAGAGTTGTGGCAATAGACATGGCTCCAGCCGGTACTTCTGCCATGAGGCTGAAATCTCAGAAAACTAAGGAATGGGCTGGATTCAGCTGTCAACGTCATGGCTTTACTCTTAGCCATATTTCTTAGCAAATTAAAGACTCATGTGGTCAAAAAACCCCCAGAAATATACAGTAAAGAGAGATTCAAAGATGAAGAAAACCTCTAAATGTTTTAGTGTGTTAAAAATATATGCAGGCTTGGGAAAGAAAAGAAAAAGGTTAAAGTTCTTAAAATAAAAAAGAAAGAAAAGGAGTAGTTGGGTGTGGTGGCATACACCTTTAATCCCAGTACTTGGGAGGTAGAGGCAGGAGGTTCTCTGTGAGTTCAAGGCCAACATGGTCTACAGAGCGAGTTCCAGGACAGCCAAAGATACACAGAGAAACCCTGTCTCAAAAAGCCAAAAAATTAAAAAGAAAAAATAAAAGAAACAGAGGTTAAAATAAAGCCACGTAAAGATGGAAAACACACAGAGAATCTGCATACTGTATGTTATTATGTTCTGTTTGAATTGTTTGAATGCTGAGGAAGGAGCAACAGTTGCTAAAAGATATTTGTTTATAAATGCTGCTGAATTAATCTAAGATAGGTATTTTGAAAATACCTTGACTTCAAAATTGAAGTCAAAAGGTATGTTAATTTGGAGAAGAGGTTTTGCTTTTGTTTCCACAGGAAATGGGAGGCTGTGGATTCATTCTGAGTTAAGAAAAATCAGGTTTGATCAAGGAATACCACCTAAGAAATCTCCAGTAGGAATAGATGACACAGATGTCTGAGTTCTGCATCCAGAACAGATTCAAGACTGCTGCCTGAGATGATCAAGCCTCACAGAATACTCCAGTCATGACTTGATCATAATTCTAAATTTTCTTTAGGTCCCCCTAAGATTATCAGTGCCCCCAACCAGCAGAAAGTAGCCTGGAAAACTATGCCCACATTCCCAAAAAAATGGACTATGGATATTTTCCCTTGTTTGGAATGTTGATTACAAGTTGTTATGAATAATAGTCAGGAGAAAAGTTAAACAAAGGATATTAGATTCAGAGTTCTTGTTTTTTTTTTTAATAGGGGGAAGTGCTGTGGGACAATGGTTTGTACCCTGTCAATTGTATTTAATAGAATGCTGATTGGCCAGTAGCCAGGCAGGAAGTATAGGCAGGACAACCAGACAGGAAGTAGAGGCAGGGTGACGAAAACAGGAGAATTCTGGGAAGAGGAAAGCTCTTTCTGCAGTCACGACCCAGCCACAGAGCAATCAAGATGTGACTGCCACACTGAAAAGGGTACCAAGCCACGTGGCTAACATAAACAAGAATAATTTTTGATTTAATTAATACAGTTTCTGTGTGGTTATTTCAGTTCTGGGCGGCAACCCCCTGCAACCCCCTAATGTCCCTCTGTGATGGACTGTGACCTAGAAGTGTAAGTAGAAACACACCCTCCCACAAGCTACTGTTGATTCTGGTGTTTATCATAGCATTTTAATGCAAACCAGGACATGCACTCAACAGGAAGAGGCAGAGGTGGGATTTGAACTCAGTCTGCCTGCTACAAAGTGGTGAGGTTCTGCTCCACACACAATCAGTCCCACTGGTGGTTCCCCAGCCATGTGAATGGAACTGGGCAGGTTGGCTACTTATCCTTGCTTGGGTATCTTCACAAGGCCATGATCATGGGAAGGGACCCCACTGTGCACTTCCAATGAGACAATACACTTACTAAAGTTCCAAGGAGAAAAGACAAGAGGTTCCCCTTCAAAACAGCCACCCCATCATGAGCTGGAGCTGACCTCAGGCGCAGGGAACCTGGCTCCTCCTGAGGCGATGGCCTACAGTGGGGTCTGAGCCACACTTCAGACCTTCCAGGCTCAGTCTGCTAAATGTGGGTCTCGAGATACCTCAGTGGCTGCTAACTCCCCACACCCAACTATCTGTTACAGGGTCTTCTTTAGCCCAGGCTGGCCTGGAGCCAATATGGAGTTGAGAATAACCTTAAACTTCTGGTTCTCCTTCTCCCACCACTGGAGTGTGGGGGTACAGGCATGGGGCGCCATGCATGCTGTGTGTTGCTGGGGGTGGAATCCAGGGCTTTGTGCATCTGAGCCAAGCACCCTGCCGGCTGAATTGTGCCCCAGCCCTCATCACTCCTTTAAGACAGTTCCCATTCGCTCCATCCTCTACCCAGAGGGAGATGGCTGAGGCCATCCCTCATGCCTCAAGTGGATGAGTCAGTGTGGGGCAAGCCCTGCTGGGCCCTCCATGGGACACAGGAGGCGTCCTCAACCCTTCTCCCACGACTCTGCATTTCCAAATCCACTTCCTGCTGCAGAGTGTCTTTGGGATCCCAAAATAGCTTCAGAGTCACAAAGCTCAACATAAGGCAAGAGCTGGCTCCCAGGTGCATCTCCCCCGCTGCACCCCATCCGGGAAGCCGCTCCCCACTGCCTCCGCTTCTGAGGCCGCCACCGCGGCCACCACTCACCACAGAAGGAGATGATGTGGCTGCTGTCCTCGTGTACAAACTTTCGGGTAACGGCCTCCTCCATGATCTGCTTCACCTGCAGGATGCACAGGGGTGGAAGAAACTGATCAGATGGGGTGCTGTGCCCCAGGGCCCATGCTGTACCCCCAGAGTGTCCACAAGCTCCCCATCTCACTTCATTTGCACGGAGGCTTGTCACCTTTCTCAGGTGTCACACAAAGTGCCCTACCCTACACACAGTTCCCAGAACTGCGCCTGTATGATCCTTCCAAGGACCCGGCGCCGTTCCTGCTCTGATCCCTATGGTGTCCTACCTGCATCTCCTCTCCAGAATACAAGTCCCCCTGCCTTGCCCTTGCAAGTGCCCTTATCTGCACTGTATATTAGGATGCAGTGGTAAATGAGTTGGAAGATAAAGGAATTATGGGGGCACCATGGTGACAGTCAATTATGGGGTTTTGGAAGCATTGGGATCCAACAGGTTTGTGGGTGAGCTTTGGGAAATAGAGGCTCACAAGAGTCCACCTGCCAGGGAGAGAGGGAGGGAATAGATGAAGATGGACCACCAGCTGGGGTCCCCATTACAGGCTAGGGCCTGTCCTCATGACACTCGGTCCCTGTCATACACTGCTGAGTGACTCCAGGATACACACAGGTTTCTTTGGGAAAGGACAGCTGGCCTCAGAAAAGTAGTGACCTCTGGGGCTTGAACATCCTCTGGCTTTACCCAAACTTGCATCCCATTATGCCTGGAGGCATTATGGGATTCAAGCAAAGCCTTTCTCCTGGGCCTCAGTTTCCCCACTTTGAGTCTGAGGTCAAAAGGTGATCCAAAGGCCTGTCCCAGAAATCTGTCACAGGACTTCTAATATAGGACAAAGGAAGCCAAGTCCTGGACCCTGCTCTCTTCCTCCAGTGAGTCCATATTTATTTTCTTTCAGGTCACCACACACCTGCCTGAGGTGCTGCAGCCCCTGTAGCCCCTGTCTCTTCCTGCAGCTTGCTTCCTGGAGGTGCACACAGGATGACAGAGCCCTCGGTCACACATCACTAAGTGCTCAGAGGCAGCAGGACAGCCACAGCCCATCCACCTGCGTCAGCACCAATGAATGACTGGCTCTGAGAACAGGGACAGCAGCCGGGCTTCACAGGACCTATTCTCAGCCTGAACCCCTCCGCAAGCCCACGGCATCACCCTGCTTTACAGATGTGAGCCCAGGTCTGCACACATGCCAGGCAAGCACTGTACCACTGAGCCACGCCTTCAGCCATCTGTCATTAGCACCGTGGGAGGAAACTGGAAGTCAAAAGCAGAGGGGCAACAGGAAAATCCACAAACATGCAGAAATGAAAGAGCTCATCTGCCAGTCAAAGAAGTCCCAGGAGACAAAGAAGAACATCTTGAGATAAAAGTGAACAAATACAATATGCTGAGGTCTACTAGATGCAAGACCTACTAGGTGCAAGACATACTAGATGTGAGGCCTACTAGGTGCAAGGCATACTAGATGCGAGGCCTACTAGGTGCAAGAGAACAGTACTGAGGGTGGAAGACCTAAATGACAACTTACCGACACTTCTTAGGAATTAGCAAACAGGAAGAAATAAACCCAAGGCAACAGAAGGAAGGACATAATAAAGACTGAAGCAGAGAGAAAATGACGTATTGGGCCAAGGAGATAGCTGAGTAGGTAAAGGTGCTTGGTGCTAAGCCTGACCATCTGAGTTTCCAGCCCCATGGTGGAAGGAGAGAATGAACTTTCACAAGTTGCCCTCTGACCTCTGCAGCACGCCCTCACACATCAATCATCTAAGAAAAGTAAATAGATAAGAAATGAAAGCCAACAGAGGGCTAGATTTGGCAGCTGGCCAGTAGCTTGCTGACCCTGCATGAGTGTGGCTCATACCAGGCTTTCACCCAGCTGGTCTAACCTAGGCTAGCTGAGGGACTCTGACATCGCCATAGTGTGGTGCTCCAGGCTCCAGTCCTAGGCAGTGACCGCGGTGTCTCAGGCAGGTGTGGTTCTGCTGCCAGTGTCCTCCTGGTTTCCGGAGGCGGCCATCTGCTTGTCCCTCTCCCCCCCCCCGGGCTGCTCTTAATCAGCAGCGCTGCTGCCTGACTGTGTGCAGAGACACCAGGTCCCATCTGCTCCGTGTCCCCAAAGGAAGCCATGAGCCTCCTCAGGACATGTGGCAGGTCTCCAGGCTAGGGTGAGGGGAGGGAGCAGGCAAAGAACCAACCCTGGTAAATTCTGCTCCACTCGGCTTCCTAGAATGTCTCATTTCCCTCCTCTCCTCCCACCCCAATATTTCTCTTGCACTCCCCCAAAATTGTTGCGACAGACCAGCTCCCCACCTGGCTTTGTGCGGGGTTGTGTGCCCTTCTCTCTCCACCCACAGGCTATTTTTGTTTGTTTGTTTGTTGTTTGTTTCCAGTTTCTCTTAGCTTTGGATCCTGGGACTCAGTCTGTAGAGCAGGTTGGCCTTGAATTCAACAGAGATCTGCCTGCACCTACCCACCCAATGCTGAGATTAAAGGTGTGTGCCACCACTGCCCAGTGCCAACTGACTATTTTAAAACACTTTCTCCTACTTAGTCTGAGTATGATCATATTTGAAAAGAAAATATTTAAAATTAGGCCATTGGGGTTGCCCCCAATCTAGTATAAGCAGTGTCCTCATATGAACAAGGAAAGAGGGACAGACAGTCCAGAGGGAAGATGGCCTGGAGACAAGAGAGAAGATGGCATCTAAAGGCCAAGAGAGCACAACCCAGCACAAAGGTCTCTGTCCTTCCTTTGCAGCCTCCGGAACTTCAGGACAGCACATTCCTGCTCTGTGTAAATCAATCTGCCTGTGGTATTTTGTCACAGTAGCCCAAACAAAGAAAAGCAACACCTTCACAGGATCAGGATCCAGGTCCTCATCTCTGTGTGATGATCAAGGTCATGACTCAGCACTTTGCTCATTCTCTCTCACACACACACACACACACACACACACACACACACCCCTCCCTAGCACACACCAGAGACTGCAAATGCAACCATTCTAGCAAGGTTCAGTTTCCTTTACGGGTGGGGAAACTGAGGCATGGAGTTTTTTTTTCTTTTTCAGATAACTCACCCAAGATCTGAGAAGTTCAACCCAGGGTCCTTGTCTTACAACAGGCCACTGACCACATTTTGGTTTTAAGGAAGCGAGAGGTTTTACTGAACAAGTACTAGACCTCGCTACCTGTGGACAGCGCCCTCCTCAATGCTCATGCGGACATCACTGGCTCTACCCTAAATATGTAGAGAGTCAAGGTGTGTGGCTCAGGCACAGATCATGTACCTAACGTGTGGGACTCCATCCCTAGCATTGTGACAGGGCAAGACAGTGCAGAGGTTCCTCCATGTTGCAATCTTGCTGAGGTCATTTTAGGCTTAACTAGAATTTGGTCTTCTTGGTGGGAAGCCCCTGAAAAATTACCCAGCTCTATCCTAGAACCTGAGACCACCATGCCGCAGCTAGCTTATCCTAGCTTCTGTTAAACAACTTGTTTGTGCAAAACTCCCCCTGAAGCTGAAGGGCAAGATACCAGGATGTGGTTTTTGCTTTAAAAACCCCTTACTCTAAACACTTGGCACTGCACTTGGGTCCCGAATACTTGAGCTGACAGGAATACCCAGCTGACAGGAATCAAGACTGTCAATTGGCTATAAAAAGAGTGAGTGGTCATCTCTGGTGGGCTCCCCTAACAGCAGCATGCGAGCACTGTGTATGTGGGGTTCAGAGAGCTGAGGCACCTTCCCAAGGGTCATACAGACTGGGAACAGCAAAGGAATTCTAACTCAGTTCTTTCGGAAGAACAGGCCTGCCCCTCTGCTGAACACCTAATGAGCTGGGAACTCGGTGAGAAGGGACTCTCACCTGGGCAAGGAGAAGGGTGGATTCGGCTTACAGGCCAAGGCTGGGAGTCTCTCCCACACAGAGACCAAAAGAGACACTGAGGTCAGGAGGGAGAGGTACCCCAAGAAGATCCTGCCAACAACACCCTATGGGGATGCTTTGGGAGGCCTCAGGGGTAAACATATGACCAGTAGGGTGTCTGGAGTCTGGATGCAGTCCCTCACAGCAGAACTTGCTCCTCTCGAAACCTGCTGAACCTGTTAAGAATCAGTGCGCGTGTGTTGGGGCAGGGGTGTTGGAGAGACGGGCGGCTCAGTGGTTAGGACTACTGCCTTCTCTTCTAGAGGACCTGGGTTCAGTTCCCAGCACACAACAGTGGCTCACAATTGTCTGTAATTACAGTTCCAGAGGCTCTCCAGCCTCCATAGGCACCAGGAATTTACATGTGCACAGATATAAATGCTGACAAAACATCCATATATACTCACTAAAGTTAATTAAAAAAATAGACAGGCATGGTGGCGCACACCTTTAATCCAGCACTCAGGAGGCAGAAGCAGGTAGATCTCTGTGAGTTCGAGGCCAGCCTGGTCTACAGAGTGAGTTCTAGGACAGCCAGGGCTATTTAGAGAGATCCCATCCCCCTAAAAGAAACAAACAAACACAACAACAAAAAACAAAGTGTCTAAAAGGCCTCCCTGAACTGGGCATGTTGACACAGTCCTGAAATTCAGGCACCCAGGAGAAGGGGCAGGAAGAACAGGTGTTCTAGACAAGTCTGGGCTAAGGAGCAGAAACCCTGTCTCAAAACAGACAAGCTGGCCAGGAAGTAGAGCTGTCCAGCTGGGTCTCACTTTCTGGGAAACAGATCTGAGGCTTCAAGCAAGCAGAAACCTACCAGGATTGTGAAGGTGCAAGGGCATGAGCTCTCCATAGGGGGCGCTCATGGGCCTTCCACGGAAGGCCAAGGAGTTTCCACTTAGGGCTGCCCAGGACACAGCTGGGCCTGGGGTGGTAGTGGCCCTGCCCCTCCATGTAGGCCTCTGCCACACCTGCCTCCATTCAGACAGCAGCCCTGCCTCCCTCCCTCCCTCCTTCCACCTGTAAATATTTAAACAGCATAGGAGAATGGATCTCTAGAGGAAGTCAGGGAAGGCTGAGAAACTAGGCAGGTCTTCCAGGCTGGAGGGATGTTCCTGGGTCTATGGTTGCCCTGTTTGCTGCCCACCATGTGTCCCCATCCTCCCACAGCCCACCTGGAGTTCTGCCAGGTTCCCAATCAACTTCCACATTCCTGTCTCCCGCCCAGTTCCTGGTTACATTGAAGCCTTTGACTTGGATAGGACTAGGCTAAAAATTCCAGAATCTTCAGGCAAAATACTTCCCCTAGGACCCTGCACAGAGCTGCACCAAAACAACAGACCCTTTCTAAGGGACAGAGATAGAGCACGAAGGAGCCCTTGGAAGCCACTAGGCCCAGGTCAAACCCTGTCATTCACAGAGTGATCTCCAGCTTGGGTTTCCCATGGCGAAGGTGCGGGCCCCATACAGCTTTACCCTGGTCCCCTCCACTCACATGGTTCCTCGGAAGGATCCACCAACTCTCTTTCTAAGAACATCTAGAATGTCCTCCCATCCCTCCCAGCATGCTGAGTTCTTGGTATGCCCTACCATGCTTGTACTCTTACACACCGAGTTTGTTGAATGACTGTTGGAGACCCTGAGGCCCATGGGCACACAAGTGCTCGCTCATATGAGACAGTGACCACTCTGGGGCTGTTATTACCGCTAATGCCAATCACTGATGCCTTGGTAGCTCCGTCCTCAGAACTGTCCCCACCTCCTGTCCTTCCTGATGGGCCTTTGTATATCAAAGGCCAAAGACAGCAAGGGTTTTTCCATAAAGGGCCAGAAAGGAAAAGAAAACAACTTTCTGCCTTTTGGGAGAATGGCCCCATGCACCCAGGTCTCAGACGCAGGGAGGTGGTGTTAGTAAAAGCACATTTCGGATATCGTGTGGAGTACTGCAAGGATCTTTTCCTTCCGCTTCACTTAAGTTCAGGTCCAACTGGACACTCTGAATTTTTATTTGCTAAACCTGGGAGACCTAATTGCAGGCCACAGTCTAGGTCACATGGTCTCTTTGGTTTTGTTTACAAATCTTTAAAATTGTTAAACAAACATCTTGCCTTAAGGGTGGGCACGACATGCTGGACTTGACCCACAGGGATCCCTAGCTGGAGGCACCCAGTACACAGGCTTGAGCAAAAGAGGTCTTCAAACTCTCCTGGGCCCAGCTAACCCCCTCCAGTCCCTGCTGACGCCTGCTGGTTGGTGAGTGAGGAAACACCGTGGGTGTTTCCACTCTTCCCGTGTTCCCAGAGAGACTAAGTCTGTGGAGCTCAGGGAGCTCCAGGCTGTCAAAAGTGGGGACCCCAGTAGCAGGGCAGCAAGCAGCGTTCACTTGACCCCCTGCAACTGAACATCAGGATTTGGTACATGGTCAATTCCTGGCTCCCTGGCCTTGATTCAGTTTCTGTGGGTCACCTCTCCCAGCCCACCTGGCACACACCGACTCCCTGGGAGAATCATGCTGCCAAAGGAACTTCCTTCGCCAATTACCAGGCCGAAGAAGGCAGCACTCAAAGGCCGTGCCCTGCACAATGCCAATGATGCCATTCTGGAAGAGGTGTACACACGGGGAATGTGAAGAGATTGCAGGATGCCAGGGCTAAAGAGGAGAGTAATAGGGGACTCAAAGGGTGTGCAGGGCAGTGATGGAATTCTGTTCACAAACTTGTCCAAGTGACCTGTGCCAAGAGGACCCTCAGTGCAGCCACAGGCCTCCAAGGAGACCATGACGGGTCCTTGAGGATTCCTTAGAGCCAGTGTGCAGCAACCCATCATGGGGAAGCGGGCTGCAGGGAAGGCCAGCATGTGGAGGGATGAGGGGATGGGGGATGGGACTCCAGGCCAGACCTGTAACCCTCTCCTCCAGTCTTTCCTGTTTGTCCACACATGCAGATGGAGGTAGCCAGGCTGGGGAGGATGACCCCCATGAAGGGGTGCAGAGGGCAGGCCAGGGAGGTATGAAATTGGACAGTAGTGGGCCCCAGAGACTGCAGAGTGTTGGGAAATCTTTCCCCTGCCCACTCCCAGCCCACCCGCTCTAAATAGGTGTTTGGATTGCAGGATGGAGGTCTGTGGCTCAGTTGCCTGAGTTAATGGTTTATCTGCTTACTATAAATAGGCGCTGGGCATGGTTCCCTCACCGAGGGCTTGAGGACTGGCCAATCCCCCTACAACCACAGAGAAAGGTGTTCTAGGCAGGGGATGCAATTTCTACCAACCTGTACTGGTGCTCCAGGCCCCCTGGAACCAACCCTTCTCATGGGATGAGGTAATTGGAAGGAGGAACCCCAACCTCCTCTATGCCCAGAGAAATGAGCCAAGCTCGTGCCTCACATCCCGCGCACACCCGAGAGCCATCTGCCTTCTCCTAGGTGTACTGCCCACCTCTTGTGACTAGATCTCTGGCAATGCCCCAACTCCAGATGCACAGCCCTGCAGATGAGAAAACACAGATTCTCCCAAAAAAACGCCTAAACCTGGGAGGGTATGAAAAGCAAATTTCAGGGGCTTGCTTAAAACACCCAGATAAAGCAGACACTGACTTTACCCTCCTGGGCCTTAAAAGGAAAAGCAGTTGGGATGCTGTCTTTAAGGGACAGTATTCGATCCTATCACCAGTTATCTGCTGTATGCCCATGGGCAAGTCACTTCACTTAAAGTGCCTCCATTTAAACATCTCTAAAATGGGATAACACACAGGTCTGCCTCTCAGATGGCTGCAACATTTCTGCATTACATGTGTGACTATATACCAAGCACTTGATATAAAAACCAGAATGTGATAGAAGGTTCTAGAAATGCTCTGTATACCCATTAGGTAGCACTAGCTACGTGGATCTGTTGAGCATTTGCAAAGAAGCAGGAATTGCTGAAGAATCGTGTCTTATTTTCATGTGTGTTTGTGATGTTTGCACACACACAGTTTGGGGGGGGCGGTGTGTGTGTGTGTGTGTGTGTGTGTGTGTGTGTGTGTGTGTAGGGTGGACCACCGTGCATGTGTGGAAGTCATAGGACAACCTCAGCTGCCAGCCCTCACCTTTCTCCTGACCAGTTTTCTGTTTCCTAGGCCAAGTCAGCTGTGCTGTGAGTTTGGGGCTCTCCCTGTCCCCACCTCCCACCTCCCACCTCTTGCAGGCATGCTGGGATTACAGCACTTTATGCATTAACACTGGTTCTGGGGATTCAAACCCAGGCCCTCAGTGAGCCCTCTCCTCAGTCATTTCCAACTCAACAATGGACCATAAGAGGGGACCTGGTGCCCAACTGTGCACTGGCCAGGCAGGGCCTGGAGCACAGGGAAGAACTGGGACCATCAGGGTGTTCATGTGTCTGACTGGGCTGTGTCTTCTGAAGGGGGAGTCGAGCCCTTTCCCTCCCGTTTCCTTTCAGCGAGCACAATGATGGAAGTCAGTAGGCCTCACTGGAGCTGGGCTTCCCTGACTCTCACAGTCCTGCTGTCCAGATGGGCAGCTGTGGTCCCACCCCTGTGTCTGGCTCTCTGCCTGCCATTTCCTACCCATGCTCCTCTGCTCTGCCCCTCCAGGCTTGACCAATCACAGCAACCTGCACTACAAAGGGATCATGTGACCCAGGCTGGAACAGACCCAAAGGCAAGGAAGGAAGCTCTATTCTCTGCTGTGATGTCAAGGTCATGGGCAGACTGTGCCCCTGGGGATGCTGGGTACTTGCTGCGTCCTCACAGGGCCAACAAACACAGAGGTAAGCACAACAAACACAGAGGCAGCACAGAGGTAAGAGTTTCTCATGATATTAACCCTGGAAACAGCTGTACCTGAACCTGCTCACCCCAAACTTCCCAAACACTTGAGCCCAGACATCTGTTTCTGGCCCCTTCACTTTGTAGATTTAGTTTTCTACCTAGGTTTTCAGGGCTTATTGAAGCTGAAATGGATGGAAGATGGACCTTGCTCCACTGCGCTTTGGCTGTGTGACCTTGTCTTTGTTTATTAACCTCTCTGGGCTCCAAAAGGACTGGTTTGTGATTAAAGAAGAGGGAAAGCACTTAGGATCCAAGTTCAGTAAATGGAAGGTGCTAGAATTTTATTAATTATTCATAAATTACTAAATAATAATAATCAGAAGGGAACATGCTCAATCTCTGAGTATCACTGGGTCTCTAAACTACCAGGTTTCCAAGGGTCTCTTTTTATTATTATTATTATTATTATTATTATTGACAAGTCACATAGCCCAGACTGCTTCACATTCCCTGTTCTGCTGCAGATAACGATCCTCCTGCCTCTGCCTCCTGAGTGCTGGGATTAAAAACAGGCGCCACAATACCCAGTTCCATTTGGTTTTTTACTCGGTCTTTCTCTGGCCCTTTTATAAATACCCACAATCTGTCCCTGAGAAGGAGGAACCAGAATTTATTCTCCGAGATTCTCAACTATTGAAAGAAAGAGAAATACCACTGTCAGCGTTCGGAACTCTCAGGGCCCTAGGGCACAGGAACACATAACAGTAAGGGGGCGATACCCAGGAAGTATAGCTTCCTTAGGCTGAACACTGTCTCCTGTAGGCTGATGAGAAAACAGTAGAGGGGGGACCCCCACGCTGTCCACCCCAGGACAGGGGCACAGCCAGCCAAAGACTCAGCTATTCCAACTCAACTCCTAAGAGAGGGCAGTGGGCTCCCACTACACGGGAGCAAGGCTATTGGGGGTTTATCATCGGAAAGGGTCCTACACTACCAGAGGGCAGAGCACACTTCCTGAGGACTCCTGAATTATTGGTTTTGGCTCAGGAGAGTTGAGTTTGAAGTCAAGCCTAGGCTGCAGCATGGGTATTTCTATGACAGAGGGTGAGTGACCTGCCTGCCATCCCTGTGTCTCCTTAATGACTGCCAGGACACGGTGCTCCATCAACCTCAGGGGACCTGGGGATTGCCTCAGCCAAGTGCCTTGTTCCCACAGCCTAACCAGATATCTCTTATTACATCTTACACACAGGCTTGGCACATTCAGAGCAGCATAAACAGGGACGAGTGGGCTGAAGGATGGAGCCAAATAGATGTTCTGAGGTCTCAGGCTGGCCAACCTCACTCGCCTGGAAGCTGGAAGAGACGATGGGAGTGGACAAACCATCTCTTCATGGAACGCTAGCTGCAGAGGCAGGACAAGGGCTCTGGCTTCCTCAGATCCCACCAGGAAGACACAGTACTGATGAGTTATATTTAGGGGTACTGATGACATTGTTGACCCCTAAATATAACTACACCTGAACCTGATCACCCCAAACTTCCCAAACACTTCAACCAAGAAATTCATTTTTAGCCTTTCCCCCCCCTTTACAGGGTTCTGTAGCCAGAAAGTGCTGGTACTAGTGACAGAATGGCCCTGCCCTATCTGCTAGTCTGCATCAAAACATTCTTTGATGGAGCCCCTTCTGAGTGTCTGCAGGGCAGCCCTGGGAGGGGACAGCACAGGAGGTGCAGAAATCATCCCTCCTGCCACTTCGCTGAAGAGACCACAAGCGCCAGGGCCTCCCACGCGTGTCCGGTGTCATTCACAGCTCCCAGAAGCCACCTTCTCAGAACTTTGAAAATACATCAGACATGGCAGGTGGGCTGAAGAGACTGCTTTGTCCAAAAGTTTCACCCTTTGAAGCCCAAATAGAGCACACACACTCACCTGCACGCACATGCATGTGTGCACACACTCTCTCTCTCTTGCTCACTCAATAGCAGTTTTGCCACCTGTACTTCATAGAGCAGGAACATGCAGGAAGAGCGACAGTGACTTCTCACTCATGAACTAGCTCACAAAGACTAAGTCAGAAAGCGGGATATAGAGGCACAACCTTTAATCCCAGCACTTGGGAGGCAGAGGCAGGAGGATCTCTGTGAGTTCGAGGCCAGGCTGGTATACAGAATGAGTTCTAGGCCAGCCAGGGCTATGTAGTGAGACCCTGTTGAAGAAAGAACAAGCCAGTGGTTCCTCTTGGCTATGGTGTTCTTGTTCCCAACCCCACATGCCTGCAGTCCTTTCATGTTCCTCTCTCACTCAAAATTCCAACATGGCTCTCATGTAACTCAGACTAAATAGCAAGTCTCACCTGTCCACAGGCACGACAAGCCCCCCAGTCTTTCTCTGACCTCGTTTCCTGTAGTAATAGGAGCGGCGGCGGGGCTGCGTCCCCAACACCCCAGCCGCCTGCTCGGCTAGCTTATGCCCCGAAATAATTACACGGACACTGTATTCTTTTAATCACTGCTTGGCCCTTTAGCTCTAGCCCTTACTGGCTAATTCTAATATCCCGATCAACCCATCTCTAATAATCTGTAAGCACCAGTCTTACCAGGAAGATTCTAGCCTAAGTCCATCCTGGGTCAGAGCTGGGGCATGGCGTCTCTCTGAGGCGTCTGCTCCGGAGAGGAGAGCTGTGGAGTCTGAGCTCACTTCCTCTTCCTCCCAGCATTTTGTTCTGTTTACTCCACCTACCTATGTTCTAACCAATGAGGACCAAGCAGTTTCTTTTTATTTAACCAATGACCTTCCTCCATCAGTTTCCACTCTTGTTCACTGTTTCAGCCCCATTGACCTCTTCGCTATCCTTTGCTTCCAACTCAGACTCTGAACATGCTTGTGCTTGACCTGTAGACAGCAATATCCATCCCTCCTTCCCTCCCTGCCCCCAAATCACCCCATTACAGAAGCCATCCCCGACCGCTCTGGTCAGCCCTTCCTTCCATCTCTCCCCATCTCGTTTTCTCCATAGCACTCAGTGCTATCCATACCGTGTGTGTGTGCGTGCTTGTGCATGCCGTGTGCATGTTCATGTTCACATGTACGTGTGGAAGCCAGAAGTTGATGTCTGCGTCCTCAGTCATTTCCCACCTATCCTTTGAAACAGGATCTTTCCCTGGGGATTGGCTCACCGACCGGCCATTGAGTTCTGGGGTTCAGCTCGTCTCTGCCTTCCCAGTGTTGAGGTCACACACTCATTCTGCTGTGCCAGCTTTTACATGGGTGCTGAGGATTTGAACCCAGACCCCCATGCTTGCACAGCAAACAGTTTGCATGGAGTCACCTCCCCAGCCCCACCATCCATATTCTCATCTGCATCTTGGCTAAATTGTGCAGTGACAGCAGGTGACGGCTCCTTTTTCTCATTTTCCAAGCTGCAGCTTCCTGAACGGGGTTACGGTGCAGGGCTGCTCAGTAAACATTTGTGGACTGCGGAAGAGAATGAGGGAGGGAGAAAGGAGAAGCCATCCTTTCAAGGAGCCGGGAGGCGTCCATCGTGACCGCTATTAGACACAGCTTTCTCAGAACCAGCCCTCCCCAACTCTCACATTCTCTGTAGCTCCGTCCTGTCTGAGGTAGGCAGGTCGTCTTCACAGTGACAACCACAGCCTGGTACAAGTCTAGACAAATGCACTTTCCTCGTCTCTTTCCTTCACACCCATCTGCCCGAGTTGTTCTTCCAGAGACTGTCCGAAGATCACAGCTCCAGCCGCTGCCACCTGTTCCGAGCAGGAGTCTCCCAGGTGGTAACAGTGGTGGTTCTGGGTGGGGATGGAGGGGCTGGGGTGGAAGGGGTCGTGATGGTGAAGACAGTCGTGCTGTGGAGTGACGATGAGAGGTGACAGCGCTAGAAGTGGTGAAGTGGGGTGCGGGTGGACATACGATGGCCAAGATAACAGTTTGATGGAGGTGACAGTGGTGGGGGTGGTGGAGATGGTAGAGGGTCATGGTGATGACAGAAATGACAGTGGTGGGGGTGGTGGTGGTAGGGGGAGTAGATTGTGGGGGTGATGGTGGTGGTGAGTGATGGAGATGATCATAGTGATGGATGATGGTGGAGAGGTGGAAATGGTGTTGCTGCTGCTGATGGTGGTGGGGATACCGGGGGGTGGTGGTGGTGGTGGTGGTGGTGATGGTGTGAAAGGTGGTGTAGATGGTGGGGTGACGGATGCTGGCATATGGCAGTGTTATGTGTACCTCAGGATGTTGAGCAGCACCTGTGGCCTCTTCCTGCAGATGCTGGGCGCTCCCATAGTTGTTACAAGCAAAACATTTCCAAACACTGCTAAATGTCCCTGGGCAGAGCTGCACACTTACACTAAATACATATGAATTCTTGTGTTTGATTCAAGGCTTGCATGGTGACCCTGCATGTTATCTGGAGATTGTTTTGAGGTGGTCAAGTTGTCCTCTGTCCTTTATCAAGACTGCTGGGTTAGAATGAAGCCCAAGCGTCTCCACGGCAACATCACTCGGTTTCCTCATCTTCCTTCAGCCTTCTTAGCACATCCCCCTTTTCTTTCATCATCCCATTTCCCACTTCAGGGCTGGGGGTGGGGTGTGCTCCCCCTAACTAGACACAGCTCAGCAGCTGTGAGGCTGGCTCTGCAGTACAGCCAGCTACCCACACCCTGCCTCAGCTAGCTGTAGGTTGCCCCGAAGGACCCGTCTCCTTCCAGGGGTCTCATCTGCCACCCACCAGCCCCTGCTTTCTTCTCTCCAATTAAGAGGCCTCCTGGCAGCAGCCAGAGGCAGGAAAACAAGGTAGTTAGTCACTTAGCTTCCGTTATCAACCTGGATCATGTGGCTGGCTCTTTTAATGGCTGTTGTCATGACAACGGGAAGCCAGTCTCTGCTTGCTTTGGGAACCAAAACAAAATTAAGGGGTGGTGGCAGGGAGGGGAAGGCGAGCCAGGAAGGAGTCAGCTCAGAGTTGGTGGGCTTTAGCTGGAGAAGAAAGCATCCCTCCGACATCAATCTAACCCCCGAGAAGCGCAGGTGAACACGGAGGATGCTTATACATAGTTTATTCTGCCCACTGAGTCATTTTCATCCCTATTATGACAAAATGGTCACCCAGATACCCGCAAAGATAAAGAGAGATGCTTCTGGGAGACTGCGATTGGCAAGCCACTGCAACGCCCCATCCTGCAAGCTTGCAGATGTCTCTGCTCAGTGCTGGTGCCTGTGCTTTGGTCTGGCTATGTCAAGACCTCACACACCTTCTGCAATCCTCTTTTTTCATTTCACTGCTGAGCCTTCCAGGGTCTGTCTCCTCTGGAAGAATGTTTCCCCAGGAGGCCAGGGAACCCTTGTCCTGGTCACTTCAGTGCCTATAGACCCTCTGTAGCGGATGAATCCAGGACTCGACTCCAGCTCTGGTTGAACTCCAGGCTCCTTCCTGACCCACATGATGGGTATTGGGTCCTGACAGCTCCCCAGGCTGGTTCTGGACAAAAGTCCTAGCCCCACAGGTTCTGTGGGTGGTTGGAAGATGGCATAGTTCGGAGCAGGTTTACACAGCTGTCTGGCTATCTAGGAAAATCCTCTGTCGCCTCTTCCGTGAGGAAGAGGGAGGTTGTGGCACGTAGGGGTGTGGCTAGTGAACCCAGACGAGTACAGCAGAGAAGGCCTGCTGATCAGAGTTGTGGCAAATTTCTTCCTATCCCTCTAAAGCTGGGAGGTGGGCAAAAGAAGCTGTAGAAGGAGGGGTAAGATTGGGTGGCCAACTTGAGAGCTCCAAGATGGCAGCCTTCCTCCTGCTGCCCTGCACAGAGTCTGTCCCCTTCAGCTGTGTCCAGTAGTGTAATGGGAATTGTGTCACCCTATTGTCGCCTCAAGGCTCAGATTTTACCGAGACCTAGATGGAGAGCGTACTCCTTGGCTGTTAGTCTGGGTAAACTCTGGTCCCTGTCGGCTGGGTGTTGTTAGAACCCTACCGCGAGCCCCAGTTCTGTCGCTGCCATTTTCATAAGGTCGCTATGTCTTGTGGGCACAGCACGGAAAAGCCCCCAACAGAAGCTCAGATCCCCACGTGGCAGTCCCTGGAGTGACTGTCCTCCGTAAGTAAGATTTAGAAACTGGGATGTTTACGACTGAATCCTGCTCAATAATCTGCTAATTCCAGCGACTGTCTTGCCTATCTCAGGGCTCGAGAGCTTACTCCGCTCAGGCCAAAGTCAAGAAGGCAGCTCCCTCCAAACCCAGTGGTCTCCAGGATCGAGGAATCAAACAGATGCGTGTCACAGGACGGGGGCCGCACCCCACAGCCTTTCTAGGAGCACAGCTAGATCAGTAAGGACCAGACTTGGGGCATGGGGCCCCATGTGTTCCTCAGCAGAGGGGGAAATGAAATCCTAGTGAGGGGAGGTGTGACTCATGGGTGACTTTGAGGGAGCTGGTGGCACAGGCTGGGCTAGGGTGTCTCCTAATTTCCCAGAGGCCTCGCTCACCCTCTCTTCTAGTCACACCCTCTTTTGTCAATCATTTTGTTAACAATGGTGGGGGGTTCATGCCAGACTAACAGCCAAGGAGTATGCACTCCATCCAGGTCTGGGTAAAACCTGAGCTACAATCTTTCCACTTTTAACCTAAGACCTTTCCTCCAAAGGGCAGGGGTATGAGTTTGTGGGGCTGGGGTCTGAATTGTACAGCGTCTCATGTCTTCAAAGAGACCTTTACAAAGACTGAGCTAAAAGCTTCTAGGCCTTTCTGAGGGACACCCCCCTCCCCAATCTATCTATCTTACACATCACCTCATCTTAAAATTCTAGAATCTGCAGCCAGTTTTGGAGCTGGTTCTTTAAGACAAGGAATAAGCTACATACAGAAGACACACCCACGAGCCCCAAGAGGAAGAAGGTGCCAGCAACAAGTCCCAGCCTCCAGCTGCCCAGGTGGCTGCCACCAGGAAGGGAGGGCCTCCCGGGTGGCACCTGTACGTACACACACGCCTGCATCACACAGGTGTACAGACGGGCACAGACACACACCCACACTCAGGAAGCAAGGGACAGACTCCAGCCTGGCTCATGGATTCACAGCCCAGCAATCTCTTGGGATAAGAACCCAAGATGAAGAAGAGGCAGTGGGGGAGGGCAGGCTGAAGGAGAGGGTGGAGATAAAATGGGGAGGGCAACACTACACTATACACATACACTCAGTCTTACTCATTCACACAAATACACACATGTAGACTCACACTGGTATCTCCAGGTAAGTGCACATGTGTTTACCATACACTCAAGCACATCTATACCTACAGGTCCACAGACATCGAAATGCCACCTCAGCCTTCTAAACTGTCTCTACTCCCAGGGCCCTGGGAGGTCATGCCTGGGCTCACAGCTGTCACTTTCCTCCCCAGAGGCAGGCAGCCACTCCTGTTTGATCCTGTGTGCATGGCAGGCACGCAAGAGGGGGACAGCTGCCCTGTGACCCTTAAGAGCTCTTTCAGACAGAGTCCCTGACACCTAGAGGTGGCTCTAAGAACTGAGCATCTGGGGTGGAGCAGGGGGTTAGCTTTATGATTCATAATTGAACCTCTTCCCTGCCCCAAACCTGGGGACATTCTGCATCACTATGGAGGAGCCCCACATCACCTTACCCCACCCCAGGAGTGAGAACCACCCACCTGCTCCTCCACAAGGAACGGTCCCACCTAGACTCCTACCATTCTCACACCTGGAGAGTCTTACACCCCTAAACACTCAGGACCCCTCACCCCCTCACCCCTCCCCGGCCCCGGCCCTGGTCAGCCATGCACAGTCACTGCCAGCCTGGTGACCACGGTGACCCTGTCGCCCCGGGGTGGCTGCCCCTACCTCCTTCTTCACGGTGCGCAGCAGCCTCTGGCGGGTCTCGGCCTCTGCTGGACAAGCAGGGAAGGGTGGTGAGCTGAGCGGAGGCTGAGGGGCCTGGCCGCCCTCCCGCCGCCCGCCCATGCTTACCTGCAGGTACTGAAGCCATGGTTCGTGCTGGTCGGTGCTGGGTGCGAAGGGTCCCCTCTCCGCGTCCTGCTGCAACCGCGAGGGGCGGGGCCGGCGGGAGATGAATGACAGCCCAGGATGTGGACGTCAGAACCCTCCCACTCACCCCGCCCGCGAGACCTCAGCGCCGCCTCCTGGACAGTATAAAGCACATAGCATCCTGGCAGTCCTCCAAGGCACCATCCTCACAGGCCTCCTCCAGGGCATCAGTATCATCCGGTGCCAAGCTGTCAAGAGTAACATAAGATATGGCACTGTGGTCCATACCCTGTGTCTCCAGTCATGCATATTTAAAATGGGGCAAAGCTAACATGGAGACACGTACCTCGTCAGTGGGGAGACTGAGGCAGGGACACAAAGTCAGGTCTTGCCTCCATAAAACTTGATTCATCCTGTATAAAGTGGATATAAGTTCTAGAATGATCTGATAATCAATCGAGATGTTTTATCTGGAATTCTCAACACAGACCAGAGAAAAGTCTGGTGGCTATAAAGGGTAACTGCTTCTGTATCTTCCTCCTCCTCCTCTCCGTTTCTTTTATAGACTCTGCTGAGATACACTTTTCTCCCCTGGGGAGGCGAGCCTCATCGGTGCTCCCTCCTCTATATTGGGAACTAGGTTTCGGTCCTTTATGTGTCTACTCCCACACAGAGCTCCTGTAAGCCAGAATCTCCAGTCCTGTTAGGACAAAGGCGTGTTCCACCCAGAGCCTTCACCAATTACATCCTAAATCCCCGACTGTGGCCTCCAGAGAGAAATCAGGTCAACAAGTATTCACTGAGCACCTCCAACGTGCCAGGTCACAGCGTTGAAGAGTCTGAAGCATGGGCACATTGCTGTGGCACTCGGACGGTAGACCATAAAACACCTGAGTGAGGGATAGTGAGGTGGAAGGTTCTGGAGAGAAGTGGAGTAGACACAGGAGAGGTACCAGTGAGTGAGACTGACAGCTGAAACAGGGAAGCTGTGTTTTCTCACTGAACAGAGAGAAAGGAGGAGGTTGGGGATGCCAGGGGAGTAACTGCCCGGGAGGTAAAAGAACAGGAAGATTAAAGGCCCCCAAATTTGGGGTGTGCCTGCCTGGAAGACAGCATGAAAGGCGGTCAGAGGCACCGAGTGGCAAAGCAAGACAGACTGTGGTACGGCATGGGCCAAGACCCTGTAGGCTCCTGGAGACCATGCACTGAATCAGCAATAACTCCACCCTCTTCCTCCCATACCCAGCCCCTCCATTCAGAAGAGCTAGGGCTTGCAGCCATGGTCCCAGAGCCCCTCTTATGTGTGCTGGTAGGCTTTCAGTCACAACACTCCCTCACCCTCTCCAGTGAGGTGCGCCTGGTGCCTCCAGGATGCCAGAGAATGGGAAATACGAACTTGACAAAAGAGAAGAATAAATTAAGGATGTACTATGTGCTGAGCTCTGACTGCGTAAGCTCACTGATCCACATACCTCTGCCCTCCATGATCCTTACCCACAAAGAAAACCAAGCCCAAACCTTGGGAGAGTTTTCTTCGGGTCCACAGAGCAAGCAAGCAACAGTGTAAGTCATGGACCATGTGGCTCTCCTTACTAGGGCACACTAAGTAGAGCTGGGTGAGTTAGAGTCGGGAGCTTAAGCCTCAATCTAGAAACATCAAATCAGATGTTTCTCTTTTCCACACCAAGCCCCGCAAAGCTTCTTGGGATAACCCTTGAAAATGCAGGATTTTCCCCTAATATAAATGACTGTCTAGACCCACAGCAGTGGCCTTGGAGGGGACTGGACATTGCCTTAGGTCTGAATCCCAAGCCTTGCACTCTGTCCGACTTAACTATTACTGTGATGAAACACCACGGCCAAGAGCAAGTTGGGGAGGAAAGGGTTAATTAGCTTACACTTCCACATCACACTGTTCATCACTGAAGAAAGTCAGGACAGGAACTCAGACACAGCAGAAACCTGGAGGCAGGAGCTGATGCAGAGGCCATGGAGGGTTGCTGCTTACTGGTTTGCTCCTCATGGCTTGCTCAGCCTGCTTTCTTATAGAACCCAGCCAGGACCACCAGCCCAGAGGTGGCACTCACTACCTGTACTGAGCTAGGTCCTTACCCACCAGTCACTAATTAAGAGAATGCACTATAGGGTTGTGTACAGCCCAAAGTGATGGAGATATTTTCTCAGTTGAGGTTTCCTCCTCTCTGGTGTTTGACCCTTGTGTCAAGCTTACATAAAATTAGCCAGCACAACTTTCTTCTTGTCAGTTTGACACACAAACGCATCACTGTTAAAGACACTACTTTTCCTTTCTTGGTCATCCCCAAGTGCACACATTAATATGAACATCACAACATTAAATATTACAAGTCTTACAAGTTCCACGGTCTTTACAAATGCAAGCATTTAAAATTCAGTCAATTTAAGAACCCAAAGCCTCTTTTAGAGCCTAAAAATCTTTTTAAAAATTCAGGCTTTCAACTGTGAGCTCATATAAAATCAAAAATAAATGAAATTTCTCACTTCAAGAGAGGAGAACCAGGGCACAGTCACAATCTGAAAAAAGGAAAACCAAACTAACTGTGCCAATAATCCACTGCCCAATGTCTGGGGTTAACTCACCATCTTCTGGGCTCCTCCAAAGGACTTGGACACTTCTCCGGCTCTGCCCTCTGCAGCACACAGCTTGTCTTCCAGGCTCTGGCTGGTTCCACTCCTCCACTGCTGCTGTTCTTGGTGGCCATCCCAAAACACTGGGTCTCTGCTGCAACTGGGCTGCACTTTCACCCCTGGCCTCTCCTGGGCTCTCTTCAGGGACTCCAGCCCTGCCACACAGTGCCAGGTCTCAGCTGCTCCCCATGACCCCTTCAGGCCTTCAAAGCCAGCACCACCTGGTGACTCTTGCACTACCAAGTTCAGCTGCCAGCACGATGCAACGCTGGCTGCCTCTGGACCCCAGCTTTTGCATGCTGGCCCTAAGAACACACTTCCCAGGAGACTTCACCTCAGTGATGCTGGTCTCTTCTTGATCACAGCTGACTCTTCAGACCCAGCTGACCAGAACTACAGAATCTCAATTCAAAACAGCTGCCCTGATAGTCTTGGCTTCCTTCTGACACTCCACAAAATAGGCCGCCGTCATCTTCACGATCCTCAACATTCTTCTCTCCCAGGCGCCTACAGAACAGCCCACTGAGTCCTCAACACTCAACGTCTTTTCTAGTCCAGCGTTCCAAAGTCCTTCCACAGTCCTCCCTTCTGTCACAGCAACATCCCACTATTCTGGTACCAACTGTCCTAGTCAGGGTTACTAACTTGGTAAGGAAAAGGTTATGGCTTACACTTCCACATCACTGTTCCTCAGTGGAGGAAGTCAGGGCAGGAACTCAAGCAGGGCAGGGACCTGGAGGCAGGAGCTGATGCAGAGGCCATGGAGGGGTTCTGCTTACTGGCTTGTTCCCTGTGGCTTGCTCAGACTGCTTTGTTCTGGAAACCTGGACCAGCAGCCCAGGGGTGGATCCACCCACAATGGGCTGGGTCCCCAATCAGCAATTAAGAAAATGTCCTACAGGCTTGCCTACGGCGCAATGTTCTGGAAGAAATTTCTCAGTTGAGACTCTCTGCTCTCTAAGGACTGATGAGGCTTGTGTCGTTGACATAACAGTAGCCAGCTCACACTCTCTGTGAAGCTTGAGATCCTTTAGGAAAGCCTCCTCCTAGCCCAGAAACTTCTTCCGGCCCCACAACGCCGTTGGCGACAGACGCCTGTGTCTGCAGCACCCTCTAGAGACGAACATGAACATTGCATGCAACGCTAACTAAACCAAATACCTAAGAATTAGCTCCTTGTTGCGGTCCCTCACAAGGCATGTTCTCACAAGTCGCAAGGCAGTAAGAATGATAACAGCTGCGATTTGCTGATGAGGCCAATGCTGTGCCATGAACGTCACGCATGTTGTCTCATTTAAGCTGCCAATCAGCTCCACGGAGGATCCTCCAGAGAAAGCCTTTAAGACGTATGACAGAGTAAGGGAGACATTCTCAGTGCAGAGGAACCCCGGTTAGCTTGCCTGGCTCCTGGGGTGGGAAATCTAAGGTACACCCAGACAGGAGTAGGTCAGGCATTCCTCGGAGCATGCTGGGTAAGAGGGACAATAGATTCTACAAGGAAGGACAGCTGACCGCCTTCCCTAGTGTGGGTGAGCCTTGTGCAGGCAGCCGAGGACCCAAAGAGGAGAAAATGGAAGAGGAAGAGGACCGCCTCTCTGCAATCACTTAGTCAGGGACACTTGAACTTTTTTGGAGTTGGATTTAAACCAGAATTTTGGCTCTTCAAGGATGCCAGCTTGTCAGACAGAGTTGAGCTGAGCCACCAGCCTTCCTGAATCTCCAGGTCTTGGAGATCTGAAGAGCTTGGGCATCCATCACTGTGTGAGCTGATGTTTATGGCAATCTCTCTTTCTGTACATGTGTGTGCACACATACAGTCTGCCTCTGCAGCTGCAGGTCGCCCTCCTGTGAATTTAACCAACGGTGGGTAGGAAAGAACTGGCCATAGCTGCCTCTGTGCTGAACACGTGCGGGCTGTTTTCATGCGATTATTTCTTACTCAGTACTGCCCAGCGTCTATCACATCCCATTTGCACTGCTTTAAGTATTGGAGATCATGTAGAGAGTTATAGGAGGATGTGTGCACAGACGCCAGCCATGTGAGGGGCAGGAGCACCTGATGATTTGGTCCATTCTCTATGGATCCCAACGGATGGCCGCATATTTTATGAGTATATATTATATGTGTAGAGTGTGTATACGTGCATGTAGATTTATATACACGCACACATGTGCACCTCTTCTGCTCTGTTTCTCTGGAGAAGACAGATTAATACACTTGTCACTCAATATTAATCTCTTTCTCCCTCTTTTTTAAAAAAGCCGAGTTTGTCCTGGTGTTGCCTTCTGTCTTGGACACCTGCTTCAAAGGAGGTACGCCACTTCCCGCCTTAGGTAGGTCCTGATTGGCTTAAGTCAACCACCAGGTCCTGTTTCCTCTGCCAGTAATTAGCCTATTAATTAATTAGTTTACCCTTTTATTCGTTTATTGATTATTTGTATGTGTTTTTGTGTGTATGACTGCCTGAGGAAACCAGAGATTGGTGTTAGATGTTCTCAACCTTTAAAAATACTTTATTTACCTTATTTTTAATTAAAAAGATATTTTTTATTTTATGTATATGGGTGCTTTGCCTCTATGTGTGTCTATATGAAGTGCCCCCAGAGGCGGGGTGAGGGTGTCAAGTCCCTAGGAGTTGGAGTTACAGACAGGTGTGAGCTGCCGTTGTGCAGGGAATCAAACCTATGTCCCGTGGAAAAGCAGCCAGTACTCTTAACCACTGAGCTATCTCTCCAAGTCCCTTCCTTTATTTTTGAGACATGGAACCTGGAGCTCGCTGGCTGGCCAGCAAGCCCCAGGGATTCTCCTATCTCTTTCTGGCCAGCACAGAAATCAAAGGTTCATGAGGCCTCACCTGACTTCTTTATGTGGGTGCTGAGATCTATCTTGAGCAGCCACTGATTGGTTTGAAGAAGAGCATGTGACTCCGTTCTGGCCAATAAGATGCAGGGAAAGTCCCCCCTGTGCTTTCTGGGGGTGCCTCCTTGTTCAGGCAGAGGCCTGCAGATCACACAGCCCTGCTTTGGGGTGCTGGTCCTTTCTGTCCACTGTTCCCTGGCAGTCAGAGGACACAAGTGGCACCGGGTCCTGATGAATTCAAGCAAAATCAAAGACGCTGCAGCATCCACCCCTGGATGAAGTCTCAGAGGCAGGGCTTTCTCTTATTGGCAGTTAAAATAATCCCGCTGATGCAAATGAGCAACACGGGGTGCCCTTCTGTTTTCACACACGTGAACTGGACAGTCTGACTTACTTTTCCCTGCCAAAGTTCAAAATCTAGGTCAACAAACGCAGCTCACTGTAGAGCATATAAGCTCATTCCTAGGAAACGATGTTGGTTTGTATACTGTGTTCTGGATGCTTCCTGACGCCTCTACCATGTTCTAGAATGAAATACGTAATCCTGAAATGAAATCCTAGAATGAAATACTTTGCATCCTGAACAAGTTTAGGACGATTACAGAAGTGTCAGTATGGTTGCTAGTATGTATCGGTTCCACAATCCATCCCACAGCAGACTCATAAAGGTCTGTCCCAAGTTCAGACTGCAGGCGGCGCTGCTGAGCAGATGAAGTCACCTTTTTCACCCGAGGCAGCTCTCTGGTACAGACCTGGGTCTGTGTCATGTTGCACTCTGGCCAGCTGTACACTGAGTTTCAGCTTCTCTACATCTTTGCCCAAACTTATTGTGTGTGTGTGCGCATGTGTGCATGTGTGCACGTGCATCTGTGTGCACACACATGAGCACAGACGTATGTATTGTATTCATAGGCTGTACACCCAATTGGACAGGTAGAGGCCAGACGACACATTGGGTGTCCTGCTCCTTCACTCTCTGTCTTGTTCCCTAAAACAGAAAATGGAGCTAGGCTGATAGGCAGCAAGCCCTCTTGAAGATCCTCTGGTCTCCACCCTCCAAGGTGCTGGGCACACAGGCCTGTGTGGGGCAGTGTCCTGGGAATCTGAATTTAGGTACCTGTGGTTGTACAGCAAATGTTCTTTCCCAACTGAGCCAAGCTCAGCAGCCCAAAAGCTTCTTTCTATTTTTCAGTCATCCCAGTGCGAATGAAGTAGAAGCACACCGCTTCTGATGTTCATTCCCCAGCGACAAAGGACACTGACACTGCTTCAGGTGCTATCTGCTACCTGTGTGACAATGCTGTTGGTCAGTTCTTAAAATTGGATTGTTGGTATTTCTGTTCAGTTGTACAAATTCTTTATGTATACTAGACACTGCTGTTATGGAACATACGATGTTCTGGGATATCCCCCACCCCCACCCCATGGATTATCTTCTCTATTTTATATTAGCCACTGCTGTTATGGAACATACGATGTTCTGGGATATCCCCCACTCCCATCCCATGGATTATCTTCTCTATTTTATACTAGCCTGTTAAAATGCACATATCGTAAATTTTTGTGAAGTGTAATTTACTCATTTTTCCCCCTCTCTTCACTTGTACTGACAGCTAAGAAAACAATCTCCAAAGCATGGCTATTTGGTCCTATATTTTCTTCCACAGGTTTTATAATTTTAGCTTTTATCCAATCCATTTTACATATGGGACGAGATGAGGATCCTGCGTACATTTTCAGATTGACTCTTGGTCACTGCTCCACTCTGCAGGGCCAGACGGCTTGGCTGGTTTCCGGACTCTCAGGTCGACTTCACCATTCATGTGACAATATTAATGGCAGTGCAACAGTGTTTTGGTCATTTTCATTGTTTTCATTGTTTCATTTCATTGTGTGTGCTGTGTGTGCTGTGTGTGTGTGTGTGTGTGTGTGTGAGGTGTGTGTGTGTGCATGTCACAGAAGGCACATGGAGGTCAGGGAATAACTTCAGGTGTCAATCTTGACCTTCCATTCTGTCAGAGGCAAGGCCTCTCTTGTTCTCTGCTTGTGCACCAGGCTAACTGGCCCACCAGCTGCCAGGAGTCTCCCATTTCTGGTCTCTGTCGTCCAGGAGTGCTGGGATCAATGCTCACCCCCATGTCAGTTTCCAGACCTCTGTCTTCTAGGAGTGCCAGGATCAATGTTCACCCCCATGTCAGTTTCCAGGCCTCTGTCTTCTAGGAGTGCTGGGATCAATCACACCCCCATGTCAGTTTCCAGGCCTCTGTCTTCTAGGAGTGCCGGGATCAATGCTCACCCCCATGTCAGGCTTTGCATGTGGTCACTTTAGCCACTGAGCCATCTCCCCGGCCCTCAACTTTATTTGAAACCTGTGAAAATGTTAAAGATGTGCTATCCAGTCTTTGTCTTCTCTTTCAATATCATTTTGTCTTGTGGAGATTTCTTAATGTCCCCTATGAATTTTAGTCTCCATTTTTCCACTTCTGCAAAGATGAGAGGGGGTCACCATGGCGACCCACAGGCAGGGGACCAAAGCAAGGGATCACCCACCTTTAATCACATGACATTTCTGTCCTCTTCCTCACTCAGGAGTGCGGAACTTGGCTCCACCCACCCACCCACCAAGTGTTCACCTTCAACTGTTGTTGACCCGGAGGCCCTGAACCCAGTGGGGCTGAAGGGGAGAGGAAGGGCACCTCCTCATTAGAGCTGGCAGCTGGGCCAACAGGTTCTGCCCCCACTGATTCTTGCTGCTGGGAGAGCTGGGACAGGCCAGCCACTCTTCTGCCTCTCAGCCAACCTTTAGACATTCTCTTCCAGATGCCACTGTGGCCCACAGCTAGTTCTTCTTCTGTGCCACTGGGTGATGCCCTGTGCTCATGGACGCCACTTTCCTGAGATGCCGCAGGGGCTCAGGGGACTGTGGAAAGCCCAGAGTGTTTGCCAGAGTTCTGATGTTACAGTAACTATAGCAGTATGTTCACAGGCAGCCTCAGTCATGGCATCCATGTGTACCAGTCTCTGCCCCCAGATAAACTCCTGGAACCCCATAGTCCTGGAGATAGTGGTCTCACGGCACATATGGGAAAGCAAAATCTCAGAGAGGTATGATAACCTGCTTGGAGGCACACAACACACAGCTGGTGAGTAAGGGTTTGCTCTCTATGTTCATGAGCCAGAGACTTAACATTGTCCATAAAAGGGGCCATTTTTAATCTTTATCACATTATTTAAGTGTGTGTTTAAAGAGAGCAGAAGGCAACCTACAGGAGTTGGTTCTATCCTACCACATGGGTCCCTGGGATCAAACTTAGGTCCTTAAGCTTGGCAGCAAGCTCCTTTATCTGCTGCACCATCTTGCTGGCCCAGAAGCTATTGTTTTTAACTCGTGCTGTGTAAACTTTGTATATTCTGTCTTCGTACATTTGTGTGTTTTGTAAGGTGGAGGGCTTGCCCAGAATGTGTGGGGTCCTGGATTCCATCATATCCTAGGTTTCTATTGCTGTGATAAACACCATGACCAAAGCAATGTTGGAGATAAGGGTTCATCTCATCTTATAGCCTGTGGTCCATCATCCAGGGAAGTCAGGACAGGAGTGCAAGCAGGACAGGAACCTGGAGGCAGGAGCTGATGCAGAGGCCATGGAGGGGAGCTGCTTACTGTCTTGCTCCCCTTGGCTTGCTCAACCTGCTTTCTTATAGAACCCAGGACCACTAGCCCAGGGATAGCACCACTCACAACAGGCTGGGCCCTCCCCATCAATCACTAAGAAGACACCCTACGGTTCCTGGCCAGCTGGCTAGCCAGACAGCCCCAGGAATCCTCCTGTCTCCATCTCCACAGGATTACAGATGTGTGCTGAGCCTGGCTTTCATGGGTGCTGGGGGTGGAGCTCAGGTCCTCACACTTGCACAACACACACGCTGCTGACTGAACTATCTTTCCAGTGTCCCCCCACTGCTGACTGAACTATCTTTCCAGTGTCCCCCCACTGCTGACTGAACTATCTTTCCAGTGTCCTCCCCCAACTCCTGACAGAATTATCTTTCTAGTGTCCTCCCCCCACCGCTGTGTGCCCTCTCAGAAGATGAAGGAAGCAGGTACAGAGTAGGTACGGACCCCACAAGAAGCAGCTTTACTTTAAAGATAGGCACATGGCTGTGACATCAGGTTCTCTTGTTCTGTCTCATCGTCCATGCTTTCATAAAAGACAAACCAGCCTAGGGCCCAAGGAGCAGGAAGGACACAACTTTAGAAAAAACAGAGATGCGCCCCGAGGAGGAGACAGGTGCATGCTCATGCTGATATTTTTGCTGCAAATATTCGGGCTGATTTAGTCTTGCCTCTAGTGCCTCCTGTCTGTGACTTTAGGGAAGTGGCCGCGCCTCTGCCCCTCACCACCTGTTTCTTGGGCTTGTAACCAGCTGAGATGGTTTGATCTATGCAAAGTGTTTAATAGTCCATAAGTCCCCGTACGAGCATTTAGGTTACAGGCAGACACACAGTACCACATCCAGGGATTTGAACTCAGGTCCTCATGCTTGCACAGCAAATACGTTTACTTCCTGAGCCATCTCCCCAAGCCTGGGCAACATTTTAATCTAACATAATGCCAAACACAATGTTCTAAACACGATGCTCTGTCCCTGGTTCTTCTTGTCGCCTTTTCCTGAGGGTCGACCAGATAGCTGTCACTAGTGACTCCTGGGAATGGGATGTGACTAACTGCTTTATTTTTCATGGTCCAGGCCAATCACTGAGCAGAGCGAGTGGCTGGGTTTAGTGGCATACACCTTTAATCTCCGCATTAAGGAAACAGAAGTAGGTGGATCTCTGTGAGTGTAGGCTGGTCTTCATAGTTCCAGTACAGCTAGGGCCACACAGAACAAAACAACCTCACCACTACCACCACACTAGGTGAGGAGGGGGCAGGAAGCAGGAGGGGTGGGCGTGGTTTTACGCAGAGCCCTGGTGAGCCTCCTCAGCTCACATAGGTGGAGGCCCTTTCATTTTGTTCAAATTTCTCCTATCCTGATCCATCTCTGATGTTTGCTTCCACTCCACTCTCAGTGGCCACGTCTTTATTCTCTTCCAAGGTTGTGCTATCTTAGCTGGGCTATCTGGTTATAGTATGCCGACTTCCTTTTCTTTTCATTTGTCTTTCTCTGTCTTCCTCCCTCCCTCCCTTCCTTCCTCCCTTCCTGTTTTTTTTTGTTTGTTTGTTTGTTTGGTTTTTTTTTTGAGACAGACTTTTTTCTGTTGTAGCCCTGGCCATCCTGGAACTCACTATGTAGAACAAGCTGGTCTTGAACTCACAGGGATGAACTGATTCCATGGCCTGGGGTAATAGTGGGTAGCAAATTGTACAGCATCCCCGACGTTTTAATGAAGACCTATTGTAGACTACCCAGGTCCTTGTGGAGGTGGGACATACTTTATGCATGTATGAAATTCTCAAATAATAAACCAAAAAGTACATTTTAAAAAGTTAAGCTCATAGGAATTTTAAAAGACACAATTCAAAAAAGTAGAAAACATGAAATTCCCAATATACAGGAATGGATCGTGGTCAGGCTGGGGAGGTGGCTCATTTGGAAAAGGGCTGCGGCACAAGTCTCGGGACCTGAGTCTGGACCCCCAGTCCAGGTAGGAGAATAGCTGGGTGCAACTGTAGTTCCGGTGCTGGGGATCAGGAACAGGAGGCGCCCTGGCTCTCAGTGGTCAGGCAGCATGGCCAATGAGGCAAGCTCCAGGTTCACTGAGCACTCTGCCCCCTGAAATAGTGTGAGGAACTGTAAAGAAGATAGTTGGCCTTGAGCTCTGGCCTTCAGTGTACACGCGTGCACGTGCACACCCCCTCACGGTACCTCCCACACGCAGCGATTGGTGGCTAAAGCTGTCGTCATGTTTCTGACTTCTCTCACTATGTACCTACACTGAATCACTGTAGTTCCCTTAACAACATGCACATTGGGCTTAGGGGGCATGGTGCTAAATGCTATCCGACAGCCTGAGGTGTATCTCCAGAGTCCATACGGTGAAGGGAGAGAACCCCTTCCCCAGGTTGTCCCCTGATCACCACACACCTGTCCTGGCACACATGTGCAACTTACACATAAATAAAGATGAAGACATATTGTGCTTTGGCAAAAAAATATTGCCTTACCAAAGTTTAAAAAACTCTCAGGTAACTTTATCTCTCTTAATTAAATGGGTATCAAGAATTTAAACACACAGCAATGCACTTATAAAACCGAGGAGCGAAATGATGATAAAACCCCAAAACACCTCTCTAAAACTAGGCCAGAGTCCAAGACCAGTGATGGGAAAAGGCCACCACCACTACTGCTATTATTATTAATAATTTTATTTTAATTTTTTTGGTTGTCTTTCGAGACAGGGTTTCTCTGAGTAACAGCCCTGACTGTCCTGGCATTAGCTCTGTAGACCAGGCTGGTCTATAACTCACAGAGTTTGACCTGGCTCTGTCTCCCCAGTGCTGGGATTAAAGGCGTGCGCCATCACTGCCTGGTCCATATTTTTTTTTTAATGACTCAAAAATGCCCCCAACTCCCCAGCGAAGGGGCATCTACTTGCAGATATCTGCTGCATAAGTGACCCCAGGTGTGACCCGGGTTGAATCCAAGGATGCAGCAGCTGCACTCAATTGCAGGATTTACTGCAGTTCCTAAGGACTAAGGGCTGTTTATGGGCTCAAAGAGGGCAGGCCACCCCACTCCCACCCTGCCCCCCACCCAGCCCCTGAGCCGCCCAGGTGCAGGTTAAGTTTAGTTTCATCTCGGCAAGGATGGGGTGGGACTAGATGCCCACTGTGGCCTTGAAATTGAGGTCAGAGGCCTTTGCAGCTCGGCCTGACTTGGCAATTGCGCCGTTTTCAGGAGGCTGGGTCTGTGCTTTTCTTTCACATCCTTTGGTGACTTTGGCCTGGCACAGGACACCCTGGAGAGGAGGCTTCTGTTGCCACTGGACAGAGGTTGCAGGAACTAGTTCTGAGCCGCTGTGTCTCATAAAGTTCTGTCTCTGTGGAGGAGGCAAGTTTGGGAGACAGGCCTAAAAGAGCGGAGGTAAATATGAGCAGGTAGGGAACCCACTGGGGACATTTGAGGGGCTGTTACTGGCCCCTGGGAGCTGGCTTTGCCTGCCTGCTGAGAACAGGCACACACCTGTGCCTCAGAAGGAGCGTCCCAACAGCCGCTCTCTCATGAGTCTGTTTGGGGGCTGTGACCCGTGTTCAACAAACTTCCCTCAGTTTCTAGGGTGCTCCACAGCCTTTCCCAGGCTTATCTGTGAAATCAAGGGGAGTCTTTGGGGGATGACAAGAAAGTAGCTATTTGACATTGTACTTTATTTTTTAAAGAAAGTTCCCTAGCAATTTCACAGAGGTCTCTGAGAGACTCTCCATCTTCAAGGGCCTTTGCCGATCATCCTTGCCATGTCGGGCTGGTCCAGGACTTTAAGCCGAGGCAGAAGCCAAGCCCTGGACATCTCACAGCCCGAGGCGCCAGGAGCAGCTGCTGACATCCCTGTAAAGTTCCATATTTCTTTCCAAACAAAACTGTGGGCCTGAGTGTGGGAGACCCAGGAACCATCGCCAGGTGGTCAGGATGGGTGGGAAGGCTGACTCTGACTCTCACACGTTTGTGTTTCCAGCCTGGAGTCCCTGTAGGGCAGTGGTTCTCAGCCTTCCTAATGTTGTACCCTTTAATACAGTTCCTCATGTTGTGGCGACACCCCCATCCAAAACACCTTTTTTCATTGCTACTCCATAACTCTAATTTTGCTACTGTTATGAAACATAATGTAAATGTCTGATGCTCCAGATGTCTCAGATGACTCCTGGAAAGAGGTTGTGACCCACAGGTTGAGGACTGTGGTTTAGTGTTTTTGTTTTTAAGTGCCCTGACTTCAGCCAAGGTTCTTAGTGGAGGCAGAGGCTGTCTTTATCACTTGTGACTCGTGACACAAGGTGTGACCTGCTCTTCTATGCTATGTCCGCCTAGCCTTTGCTGTCTGATCCCTTTTATCTCTTTTCCTGCCCCTAACCCCCTTTCTAGAACCATTCTCAGTCTCTAACAGACTTGTAGCTCAGAGGTGACTCTGAAGCCCGTATCAAATGCTCCCCATCTGCCCCCTTAACCTCCCTCAACAGCGCCCCTGCGATCCACCCCCAGGGAGACCCTGGGTGGAGAGGGTAATCACCTTGCCTATGTAAGTCCTGTCGCCTTCTTTTATTTCTAAATTTGTGACGCAGAGGCAGGTCGGCAGGCGGGGTCTCCTTGGCAACCTAGGCCAGCCATCCTAAAGCAAAGATCCCCTACACCCATGGCCTCTTCAGCAGCCCCTCAGGCCAGGCACACCTGCTTCGGGGCTCCCTCGGCCCCCAGCCGGTTTCACTAAACAGAACTGCCCACATCTGTGCATTATGAAGTTCCTCTCAGGAATCTGAGTGCTGCGGCAGAGCTGTCAGCTGGGCTCTGTTCCCACAGGCTCCAGAGAACCTGCCTCATCCGACTCCCAGCACCTCCTCCTCGCCAAATACACAGACTGCTTGCTTTTCTGGCATTGAATTTGCCCTTTTGTTGTGGCAAGATGGAGGCGGATCACTCTCTTCTCTCGCTGCCGTGCCCACTAGCCGCCCTGTCTTTCCCTAGGCTTTCTTTGCACCAGGCCTCTTCGCCCCCTGCCCTGGGATTCTCTAATGGTGGTCCCAGCCAGCACAGTGGCTTTCCATGGTGTCTTGTGTGTGGACTCACGCTTGTGGGCATGCCACCAGGCAGACTCCATCCTGACCGCATCCCAGAGATGTCCACGGACACTTTGCCTCCCTACTTCTTCAACATGCCACTGCCACCTCGAGCACAGAAATCCTGTCATCTGCTTGCTCTGACTAGTGTCTTCGGATTCCTTCTAGAGCCTTTATTCTACTGTTGTTTCCTTTGCATAACTTCCCAGTTATGCCTGCCACCTCTCTGCGTCTATGTTTTTGAGGGAGGGTCTCGCTTTGTAGGCCAGGCCGACTTTGAAAATGGGTTGTTCTTGTTTGAACCCAGGCACTGATATGGTGGTTAGTTGTCATCATACCAGTCCCCTGGGTTACTTTAAAGATTTGCCCGTTAGCAGAATGCAAGCGTCTTGGAAGCTAGGACTTGATCATAGCTTTTGCATGAGAAATGAACGCAGGGAACCCTGCTCTTCATCTCTGTTTCCACACACATGCAGGCCACCTCACGATGGGGAGAGTCACAGCAACTGGGAGTCCAGCCACCACAGCCAGGAACCCAGCACAGCCACCCAGAGCCTGGTCACCACAGCTGGAAACCCAGCTACGGCCACCCAGAGGCTGGTCACCGCAGCCGCGAACCCAGCTACGGCCACCCAGAGGCTGGTCACAGCCATCCAGAGGCTGGTCACCACAGCTGAGAGGCCAGCTACGGCCACCTAGAGCCGGGCCACCACAGGCTTGTGCCAGGCCCTTACAGCCCAAAGCCCATAACCTGCAGCAGCTCCCTGTCCAGTCATCCCTGCCTGGAGCCTTGCCACCAGAGCCACAGGCCCAGCCATCTCAGACTTGGGCCCAATTAGTGAAATCCAAGACCAACTCACCACAGGCCAGAACCCAGTCACCACAGCCCCACATCCAGCCACCCCTGCCTGCAGCTCAGCTACCGCAGTCCCACACACCATCACCTCAGTCACAGAGGGAAGGCCAAGCAGTTGCATCAGAGGAATCTAGAGGAGCAGAAGGCCAAATTCTACTTCCAGGTGAGAGAGAGAATGGTGGGGGTTGATGAAAGAGACAGAGGTGTCTCATGGATGGAGGCAGCCACAAAGGTATGTTTCTGGACAGCTGTCCTCAATAGGTCCACAATGACTGGCGGGATGTGGCGTGGCCACCTGGCTTCCTGGAGTGAGTTGTTGTCTTCAGTTTAAAAGCCGACAAAATAGAAATTGTAGTAATATGGGCGGCGGCAGGGTTGCGTCCCCAAATCCCCAGCCGCCTGGCTCGGCTAGCTTATGCCCCAAATAATTACACAGACACTGTATTCTTTTAAACACTGCTCTGGCCCATTTCTAATCATCTGTGTAGCGCCCCTAGGTGCGCTACCGGGAAGATTCTAGCCTAAGTCCATCCTGGGTCGGAGCTTCATAGCGTGCGTCTTCCCTGGAGCAGGTAGCATGGCGTCTCTCTTGTGTCTGCTCCCAAGAGGAGAGCTGTGGAGTCTGACCTCACTTCCTCTTCCTCCCAGCGTTCTGTTCTGTTTACTCCACCCATCTAAGGGTGGGTCTATCCAATGGGCCTAGCAGTTTCTTTATTGCTTAACCAAGGAAATCAACAGATTGATATATGACACTCCCCCATCACTTCCCCTTTTTCTGTTTAAACAAAAAAGAAAGGCTTTAACTTTAACATAGTAAAATTACATATAGCAAAACAGTTATCAAGCAAGAATTACAGTTACAATATTTATATCTATTTTATCTTTTATCATAACTAAGGAAAACTATAACTATCTATTCATTCTTCAACTCCAGCAAAGACTCCAGAAGGATATAATACTACCTAAGTAAACAAGAAATAAGAAAACTCTAGAAATGACAGAGACATCTTGCTGCCTGGACAGTCACCCAAAGTTCCTCTGTACCGTTGGGGCATCCATCTTCAGCCTACAGGCCCATGGTATCCAGCAGACATTTCCATAAAGCAGGAAAATTCAAAGTCAGTTCAGTCACTATCTGTTGTGTCCTGCAGAATGTCTTGCAGACTCTTTCATGAATCAGGAACCCCGAAAGATCATCTCATCTTAGGCAAGTTCAGTAGTCCTCTCTCTGTGGGTTCTCTGTGTCCAGTTTATGCAATAGTCCAGGCAAGAGCAGTTTCTTGCCCAAATGGCTATCAAACTCCATAAGGTACCTCTTCGATGCCCATCTTCCTCTTGAAGGAGATTGGTGCTGCCAGGAGCAGAGTGTCTCATTGTCAGGAAAAGTCCTCAGTTATTAAAACATTAAATGTCCTATTCTGTAATCTTTGAAAGACATGAAGAATATCTATCTAAAATATATCTCTATATATATCTAGAAAATCTAACTAACATGACTGCAAGCTTTACTATTATCGATGATTATCCATTAACAACCTATATTTCTTAATTATGCAGTACATATTTAAATGAACTACACAATCACAATACCTTAATAAATATCGGAAATACATATACATATAATAAAATTGACCTTAAAATCCATACCAATGCAAATTATTCATACCTATATCATTTCCCCCTTTAAATGTAAAAGAATGTTTATAAACCATATTTGGGAACATGGGCGCAGTTTTTTCTCTCCAAACTGCTTCCTGCTGAATGGGGGCGTCGTTAATTAGGTCTTTCATGGTATAACCTGTGTGCTAGTTTCATCTCAGTTGGCAGTTGAGCAAAGCAATTTTCTGAAGATGTTCACAGCAACCCTTCAGGAGGACGTGGTCCATCATACCAAATCGGAATAGAAGAAATGAACAGGGTCTCATCCTCTGTGAAAACAAAATAAGACTCTCTCCAAAGCATCATATCCTTAGACCCAAATTCTGAAATCGTAATACCCTTATATCCATTCTGGTTTAGCTTTGCAGTCCATGTAATGAAATGTCTCTCTGTACTTAGCTCCTTCACAGTCAAAAAATTTAAAGAAAACACAATGTACATAATCCAGACTCTCTGTGAATTTTCCATATTTACGTGGTTTATTTTTCTTTATTTCTTTTAATCTCTTAACTATCTGTACTCTGTCTCTTTAAAGACTTTACCTTTTTATTTTTTTTAACATTAACTTTATTTTCTATATTCTTTTTCTTCTCTCTCCCAAGCCTACATACATTCATCCAACAGTGTGACTCACTTAGTGGTCTGAATCTGTCCTATTGTGAATCTGCAATTTTTTACTATCCAGGAGCACTTTTGATTTGCGCCTTTAAGTCACTAGGCACTTAAGAATCTAAGCTGTGACATTCCTAGGTTAACTTTTTGCTTTTTGAGCTGGAATAACCCTGTAGACCAGGCTGTCTTTGAACTCTCAGAGATCCGCCTGTCTCTGCCTCCCAGGCATTGGGATTAAAGGCGTGTGCTACCACACCTTGAACTCACAGAGATCTGTTCATCTCTGCCTTCTAGGCACTGGGATTAAAGGCGTGTGCTACCACACCTTGAAGTCACAGAGGTTTACTTTAAGAATTTTAACTTTTAGTCTGTATATATTTTTAACACTGTAAATCATTTAAAATTTTTCTTTGTCTTTGAATCTCTTTACTGTATCTCTCTCTGTTTTTCTGACCACAAGAGCCTTTAATTTACCAAGCAATATCAGTAGGACTAAAGCCGTGGCTTTGACGGCTGGATCCTTAGTTTTCCAGCCTCATGGCTGAGGTACTGGCTGTAGCCATGTTTATAGCCACAACTGGCTTTTCAAGGTCCCTGCCAGCCAGCAAGCTACAACAGACAACACTCAAGTCCTCTCTCAGTAGCCGGCCCTCCTGCCTCAAACAGTCAGAGTTTGCCCTGGCAGGATGGCCCAGAAAGCCGGCATTTTTAAATGGCACAGCTTTTTTCCTGCTATGGCTGAAAACCGAAAAGCATGTGTTCAGCTTTTCATCAACACTGTTTAAGTGTTTTGTGGCAGGACCTCTTAATGAGCCGCAGGGTTTTGCAGCTAAAGCTGAGTCAGGAAGCCTCTTGGGGCTACCAGGTAGGAGCGGCACTCAGCACTTTAATTCTGAGACTGAGCGTGTAGCACAGAAATTCTTTTCATCCAAGTTACATCCAAATCTGACACGCAGAGCACTGTGCAGTCTGAAAACACGTCTCTGTATGGCGGCAGGAATCTGCCATGCTCTTCCGCCTGCCTAAGCCTGATTCTGCCTTCTGCCCAAGAGCAGGCGGGGAGCTCTGAGTCATCGTCACGGTCTCAGAGCACTCTCCTTCCGATCCCAAGCAGGAACACAAACATAAAGCCAGAGTTTTCACTGGTGGCACAGTTCCAGGAAGCCACTCTTTGAAATGACACAGCGTTTTTTTCTGCTGCTGTTGCTGAATCAGGAAATCTCTCTACAGCACGCCACCAACAAACAGCAAAAATCTGTGTTAAACTCTCTCTCCCTTATTTTTAAGACTTCTCAGGTTTTTTAAGTGGGTTTAGTTAGCCACACGTCTGGGCGTCATTTGTAGTAATAGGGGCGGGCGGCAGGGCTGCGTCCCCAAATCCCCAGCCGCCTGCCCGGCTCGGCTAGCTTATGCCCGAAATAATTACACAGACACTGTATTCTTTTAAACACTGCTTGACCCATTTCTACCTAGCATCTTCTAGGCTAACTCTCCCACCTGGACTAGCCCATTTCTTATCATCTGTGTAGCACCGGTCTTACCGGGAAGATTCTAGCCTAAGTCCATCCTGGGTTGGAGCTTCAGAGCTTCATCGCATGTGTCTGCCCAGGAGCCGGGAGCATGGCGGACGTCTGCTCCCAAGAGGAGAGCCGTGGAGTCTGACCTCACTTCCTCTTCCTCCCAGCGTTCTGTTCTGTTTACTCCACCCATCTAAGGGTGGGTCTATCCAATGGGCCTAGCAGTTTCTTTATTGCTTAACCAAGGAAATCAACAGATTGATGTGTTTTGCTATATGTAATTTTACTATGTTAAAGTTAAAGCCTTTCTTTTTTGTTTAAACAGAAAAAGGGGAAGTGATGTGGGAGTGTCATATATCAATCTGTTGATTTCCTTGGTTAAGCAATAAAGAAACTGCTAGGCCCATTGGATAGACCCACCCTTAGATGGGTGGAGTAAACAGAACAGAACGCTGGGAGGAAGAGGAAGTGAGGTCAGACTCCACAGCTCTCCTCTTGGGAGCAGACGTCCGCCATGCTCCCGGCTCCTGGGCAGACACACGCGATGAAGCTCTGAAGCTCCAACCCAGGATGGACTTAGGCTAGAATCTTCCCGGTAAGACCGGTGCTACACAGATGATAAGAAATGGGCTAGTCCAGGTGGGAGAGTTAGCCTAGAAGATGCTAGGTAGAAATGGGTCAAGCAGTGTTTAAAAGAATACAGTGTCTGTGTAATTATTTCGGGCATAAGCTAGCCGAGCCGGGCAGGCGGCTGGGGATTTGGGGACGCAGCCCTGCCGCCCGCCCCTATTACTACAAGAAATGGCTGTTGTTATCTGACAGGCTGGTCAGCATTGCCATCTTGCAACTTCAGTAAAGTTAGCATGTAAAAACGCCCTTGGCAGACAGAGAATCTCCTAAGCTGCTGCATGGGAAAGCTTGAACAGCCAACCATCCCAGTGTTCTTCCTGGGAGCATCTTTGGGACAGGGGTGCAAGCGGAGGGTGCTGGAGAGCTTGGCTGCTCTCCCTTGCCAAGGGTGTGGTTCACACAGTCGGCCTCCAGACAGGTTCCCACTTTAATTGCCACAGTCAAACATCTTGAGATGTACCCCACCTTTTATTTGTATTTAATGTACTTTTCTTTGTACTTTCTGTATGTTGGGGGGGCACATGGAGGCCAGAGGCTGATGTTGGCTGCTTTCCAGGGTTTTTTTTTTTCCAGCAAGGTCTTTCACTAACCCCAGAGCTTGCCCTCTCTGCCAGACTGGCTAGCCAGAAAGCGCCTAGGGTCCTCCTGTGTCCGTCTCCACAGTGCCGGGAATATATAGGCATGTGTCTCTGTATACACAGCTCTTTACAGAGGTGCTGCAGAGCTGAACTCGCATCTGCCATGCAAACATAAGGACCCTTTACCAGCTGAGCCGTCTCCCGCTCTTGTGTGCACCTGCATATGGATATGGAAAGCCTGAATTTAAGCCTTTGGTGCATTCTGGTGCCCATAAGAGGGCATGTACTGCCTAGGCTGCTGGCTTACGCATCCCATAGTGAATGAGTGATGAATTTGGGAGCAGGAACCAACTTTCCACGGTGCCACTGTGCAAGCTGAGGAGTTGTTGGCAGAGATTTTGGCAAGCTTCTCCATCTTTCACATTCTTGACTGTCTTGTTACTAGCTGAGGCTTAACATAATCTGTTGTATTTTTAAAAGATTTAACTTTTTTATTTTTAAGAATGTGTCTGTGTGGGGGTATGTGCATGTGTGTGCAGGTGCCCAAGGAGGCCAGAAGAGTGCATCGACTTCCTGAAGCTGGAGTTCTAGGTGGTTGCTAGCTGTCCAACAGAAATGCTAGGAACCATACCTGGTCTCCTGTAGGAGCAGTGAGCAGTGTGTGCTCCAGGCACCAGGCTCTCTTCAAACCCCTTATTCCCCCTGTTTGTTGTGTGTATTTGTTCCTGTGTAGAACACCACGCCACAGCCATAACAAAGGGGCTGACTCAGAGGCCTTGTGGTGGAATCTTCCAAGACATTGTGGTGAATACCAGGAAGGACATGAAGCATGTTAAAGCTTCAAAGGCAGGTATGCTGACCTCGAAAGGAATCCTATAAAACTATTTTTATTTTAAGTTGAAATGTAAAGCTAAGTAGTGTTACAAACATCTGGAGTGGAGGCTCAGGATAGGAAACATGCTTTCTGTGCATGTATGAGTTCAAATCCCTGGAACCCACATAAAGTAGTATGCAGGTGTGTGTGTTTGTGTGTGTGTTTGTGTGTTTGTGTGTGATCCCAGTCTCCCAGTCCTCCTATAGCAAGATTTGGAAAGTGGAGACAGGGGAAGCCCCTAAAGCTCCCAGAGCAGCTAGCAGGGCACACACAGTGGAGAACAACAGAGACGCTGCTTCAAACAGGTGTCAGGTCCAATGCTCACAGCTGTCCTCTGCCCTTCCTGTGGCATTTGTGTGACTGCACTTACATGCCCAGACAAGCACACACCACACATGCAGAAGAAATGATAATATGTATTTAAAAGATTCCCTACAGCTTCGAGCAGTCACCATGAACAACAGGTAACAGATTCCCCACGGATTGTGTGACAGCGTCACTTTCAGATGTGATGGTCTGGTGTAGGGGTCTGGATGGGTTGTGCGCTTTTTTCTTCCCACTTACAGTGTCTAAAGCAGTGGTTCTCAGCTTTCGTAATGCTGCGACCCTCATTAATAAATTCCTTATGTTGTGGTGACCCTAACCATAAAACTATCTCATTCTACTTTATGACTAATTTTGCTACTGTTATGAATATGTTAATGTTAATATTTGTGTTATGAATATGTTAATGTTAATACCTGTGTTTTCTGATAGTCTTAGGCAACCTCTGTGAAAGGGTTCTTTGACCCCCAAATTGAGGACCACTGGTCTAAAGTAATGTGCCTTGCTTTCTAGGGATGGGAGGTGAAGTGATTAAACTACAGACAAACCATTACCAAGTAACCTGTGGCCATGAAATCGCATATAAGTACAATATTGATTACCAACCTGACATAAAGGATATGACTATCCGCACAGATTTACTGCTCAGACATAAGTCTATACTTGGCAACTGCCACATATTCGATGGAAACTCATTGCTCTTACCTCGGAGGCTACAACATTCGGTTAAGTAATGTTTGCAACAGTTTTCTAAGAATCTTCTGAAAAATAGTAACCAGGACCTTAATTGTGGGGCTGCTCTCTCTTCTCTTCTCTTCTCTTCTCTTCTCTTCTCTTCTCTTCTCTTCTCTTCTCTTCTCTTCTCTTCTCTTCTCTTCTCTCTTCTCTCTTCTCTCTTCTCTCTTCTCTCTTCTCTCTTCTCCTCTCTTCTCTCTTCTCTCTTCTCTCTTCTCCTCTCCTCTCTCCTCTCTCCTCTCTCCTCTCTCCTCTCTTCTCCTCTCCTCTCCTCTCCTCCCCTCCCCTCCCCTTCTCTCTCTCTCTCTCTCTCTCTCTCTCTCTCTCACACACACACACACACACACAGCCTGACACCCAAGTTTGAATGTCATGGGTTTTGAAGTTCCTCATTTTAGTGCCTAAGTAGAGGTTAAATGAGATTTAAGCACAATGCAGGCCAAAACTGGTGATAGAGGTGCCAGGGAGGTGACTTAGCCAGCAGAGTCCTGGTGTGCAGGTTTGGATCCCTAGCCCCTGCATGAAAAGATGAGTGGATCCAGTGTACGCCTGTGATCCCAGAGCAGGGGAGGCAGAGACAGAGGATCCCTGGGGCTGGCTGTAACGTCCAGTCTACTTAAATTGGTGACCTCCAAGTCCAGTAAGACCTTGCTTCAAACTCCAGGTAGATATCGATTGAGGAAGACACAGAACCATTGGCCTTCGGCATTCTCTCTCTTAAAAACATACAAATGCACGCACACACACTTACACACATAAACCTTTGTTTCATTATGAACTTCATCCAATATAAGTTTGGACAGGGCACTACTTTATATATACATATTTTTTCAGTTTTCTTCCAGCTTAAAATTTATATTGCTTGGTCAAACCAATTCCTTTCCGAAGCTTAAGTAAAAAGATAGTTTAAGGATAATATTGTGGTGCTCACATCTGTAGATTGTGATTTCTGAGCATGAGAAGAAACCCCACCTTGGTGTGGGGAATCGAGTGGCATGTTTTCTGTCATTCAGTGGGACCTAGTTTTCTTGAATACCTCAATTTTTTGTTTGCTTTAAAGTGTGTGGGTGTGTTCTTATATGTGTACAGGTGTGTATACATATGAGGCCAGAACTGGGAACTGAATTCAGGTCCTCATGCTTGCTCAGCAAGTAATTTACTGACTGAGCTGTCTCCCCAGCATCCCTCACACCTTGTTCTGTTTGAAATCTTAGGAAATGGAACTTGTCAGCCAGTCTGAAAGTGATGGCAAAGTGAGAATCAGGATCCGGCTGTCCAGTGAGCTCCACCCCAATCACCCAGAATGGCTTAGCTATTATAACATCCTCTTTTCAAAGTGAGTGAGACACGATCTTTCCCCACCCACGATGCTCCCCGTGGTGCTCCTCCCACTCACTCACTGTGCCCCCCACTCACTCACTGTGCCCCCCCACTCACTGTGTGCCCCCCACTCACTGTGTGCCCTCCACTCACTCACTGTGCTCCCCCCACTCACTGTGTGCCCCCCACTCCCTCACTGTGCCCCCCCACTCACTGTGTGCCCCCCACTCACTGTGTGCCCTCCACTCACTCACTGTGCCCCCCCACTCACTGTGTGCCCCCCACTCACTGTGTGCCCTCCACTCACTCACTGTGCTCCCCCCACTCACTGTGTGCCCCCCACTCACTCACTGTGCGCCCCCACTCACTCACTGTGCGCCCTCCACTCACTCACTGTGCTCCCCCCACTCACTCACTGTACTCCCCCCACTCACTCACTGTGCTCCCCCCACTCACTCACTGTGCGCCCCCCACTCACTCACTGTGCTCCCCCCACTCACTCACTGTGCGCCCTCCACTCACTCACTGTGCTCCCCCCACTCACTCACTGTACTCCCCCCACTCACTCACTGTACTCCCCCCACGCACTCACTGTGCTCCCCCCACTCACTCACTGTGCGCCCCCCACTCACTCACTGTGCTCCCCCCACTCACTCACTGTGCGCCCTCCACTCACTCACTGTGCTCCCCCCACTCACTCACTGTACTCCCCCCACTCACTCACTGTACTCCCCCCACTCACTCACTGTGCGCCCCCCCCACTCACTCACTGTGCGCCCCCCCACTCACTCACTGTGCGCCCTCCACTCACTCATGTGCGCCCCCCACTCACTCACTGTGCCCCCCACTCACTCACTGTGCCCCCCCACTCACTGTGTGCCCCCCACTCACTGTGTGCCCTCCACTCACTCACTGTGCTCCCCCCACTCACTGTGTGCCCCCCCACTCACTCACCATGCCCCCCACGCACTCACTGTGCTCCCCCACTCACTGTGCTCCCCCCACTCACTCACTGTGCGCCCCCCACTCACTCACTGTGCCCCCCCACTCACTCACTGTGTGCCCTCCCACTCACTGTGTGCCCTCCACTCACTCACTGTGCTCCCCCCACTCACTGTGTGCCCCCCCACTCACTCACCATGCCCCCCACGCACTCACTGTGTGCCCTCCCACGCACTCACTGTGCTCCCCCCACTCACTCACTGTGTGCCCTCCCACTCACTGTGCTCCCCCACTCACTGTGCTCCCCCACTCACTGTGCTCCCCCCACTCACTCACTGTGCGCCCCCCACTCACTCACTGTGCTCCCCCCACTCACTCACTGTGCGCCCCCCACTCACTCACTGTGCGCCCTCCACTCACTCACTGTGCGCCCCCCACGCACTCACTGTGCGCCCCCCCACGCACTCACTGTGCTCCCCCCACTCACTCACTGTGCGCCCCCCCACTCACTCACTGTGCGCCCTCCACTCACTCACTGTGCGCCCCCCACGCACTCACTGTGCGCCCCCCCACGCACTCACTGTGCTCCCCCCACTCACTCACTGTGCGCCCCCCCACTCACTCACTGTGCGCCCTCCACTCACTCACTGTGCGCCCCCCACGCACTCACTGTGCGCCCCCCCACGCACTCACTGTGCTCCCCCCACTCACTCACTGTGTGCCCTCCCACTCACTCACTGTGTGCCCTCCCACTCACTGTGCGCCCCCCACTCACTCACTGTGTGCCCTCCCACTCACTCACTGTGTGCCCTCCCACTCACTGTGCGCCCTCCACTCACTCACTGTGCGCCCCCCCCGCACTCACTGTGTGCCCCCCCACGCACTCACTGTGTGCCCTCCCACTCACTCACTGTGTGCCCCCCCACGCACTCACTGTGCGCCCCCCCACGCACTCACTGTGTGACCTCCCACTCACTCACTGTGTGCCCTCCCACTCACTGTGCTCTCCGTGCCTGGAAGTTAACAAAGCCACATCCCTTTAACTGTATGTGCTCTTGAGGCCACACAAGCTGATACAAACAAGAGACTTCTGAGTAAAATGATGTTTGAACCTCAGAGTCAACGTGCAAGTTCAGCATCTGGTCCCTAGTATTTATCATCCTGCCCAGGCCCACTTCCTGGGTCTGCCACCTGTCTGGAAAAAGAAACAGATGTCTACACTGCGTGTCTGCCCCTTGTGTCTTAAATATGTATGTGTTCTGTTCTAAACTCATATAAGGACCATTTGGGTTGTGGAGTCTGCAGGATGTTTTCCAGGTCAGTCCCGGGAGCGAAGGATACTCTGCCTACCTTGAGGCCAACCTCATCACATGCTTTACCTACCGAGCACTTTGTGTTTGTAGCTTTCCTCGTGTGTCTTTGTGTGTGCTCCAGGTCGCACTCACTGACCGTCCTCTCCCTGCATTTCCAGACTGCTAAAGCTGAATAAGAAGAGATGGAGTCAAATCCCGGAGACCTCAGAGACCTCAGAAACCTGCTCCAGGCCTCAAGGTTTGAGAAAAATGGGGAGGAAGGCTAAACTGATATGTAAAAATTTAATTAGAAAATCAACTTGGAGACTGCTACTCTGATTTGAAGTGGTGTGATTCTTTTTGTGGTGTGATTCTTTTTGTTCTTTTAACTTTATGGATCTTTTGTGGGTTTCATCCCATGCCTTCGGATCCCACCTCTCCCCCATCCCCTCACATCTCTTGCCCTTGCGACCTCTTCCCCAAAACAAAACAAAACTTAAAAGAAAAACCAAAGAGCAAATATAGCTAACAGATAAAGAAGGCTCATCATGGGAGTTGCAGGGTGGCCTGATGAGTCACACAATTTGCCCTTTATTTAAGTATTTAAGGTGTTTATTGCTTTTTAATATATTTTTATTTTAATATGTTTTTATTGATATTAATTGAGCTCTGTGTTTTTCTCTGCTTCCCTTCCTGCCTCTCCCCCTACCCTTCATTCCTTCCCCAAGATCCTCATGCTCCCAATTTACTCAGGATAGCTTGTCTTTTTCTACTTCCCATGTAGATTAGATCTATGTAAGTCTCTTTTAGTGTCCTCATTGTTGTCTAAATTCTCTGGGATTGTGGTTTGTAGGCTGTTTTCTTTGCTTTATGTTTAAAAACCACTTATGAGTGAGTACATGTGATAATTGTCTTTCTGTGTCTGGGTTACCTCACTCAAAATGTTTTCTAGCTCCATCCATTTTCCTGCAAAATTCAAGCTGTCATTTTTTTCTGCTGGGTAGTACTCCATTGTGTAAATGTACCACATTTTCCTTATCCATTCTTCAGTAGAGGGGCATTTAGGTTGTTTCCAGGTTCTGGATATGACAAACAAAGCTGCTATGAACTTAGCTGAGTATATGTCCTTGTGGCACAATTGACCATCTTTGGATATATACCCAAAAGTGGTATTACTGGGTCTTGAGGAAGGTTGTTTCCTAATTTTCTGAGAAATTGCCACACTGACATCCAAAGGGGTTGTACCAGCTTGCATTCCCACCAGCAATGTAGAAGTGTTCCCTTTTCCCCAAAACCTCTCCAGAATAAGTTGTTATTAGTGTTTTTTTTTATTTTGGCCATTCTTACAGGTGTAAGATGGAATTTCAGAGTTGTTTTGATTTGTATTTCTCTGACGAAGGATGTTGAACATTTTCTTATCTTTCAGCCATTTGAGATTCCCTCTGTTGAGAGTTCTCTGTTTAGGCCTGTACTCTATTTTTTTTATTGGATTATGTGTTCTTTTGGTTATTGGATTATGTGTTCTTTTGGTGTCCAATTTCTTGTTCTTTGTGTATTTTGGAGATCAGACCTCTGTCTGATGTGGGGTTGATCTTTTCCCATTCTGTAGGCTGTTGTTTTGCCTTGTTGATCGTGTCCTTTGCTTTAACTTTTCAGTTTCAGGAGGTCTCATTTATTGTTTCTCTCAGTGTCTAAGCTGCTGGAGTTAGATTTTGGAAGTGGTCTCCTGTGCCAATGCATTCAAGTGTACTTTCCACTTTCTCTTCTATAAGGTTCAGTGTGACTGGCTTTATGTTGAGGTCTTTGATCCATTTGGATTTGACTTTTGTGCATGGTGATAGATATGGATCTATTTTCATTCTTCTACATGTTGATAATCCAGTTATGCCAGCACCACTTGTTAAATATGCTTTCTTTTTTCCATTTGATATCTTTTGCTTATTTATCAAAGATCAGGTGTTTGAAGATGTGTGCATTGATATCCGGGTCTTCTATTCAGTTCCATTGGTCCTTCTGTCTGTTCTTATGCCAATACCAGGCTGTTTTCAGTACTGTAGCTCTGTAGTAGAGTTTGAAGTCAGGGATTGTGATGCCTCCAGAAATTCTTTTATTGTATAGGATTTGTATTCTTTTATTGTATTGTTTTGGCTATCCTGGGTTTTTTGCTTTTCCATATGAAGTTGATTTGAGTGCCATTCTTTCGAGGTCTTGGAAGAATTTTGCTGGGATTTTGATGGGCATTGCGTTGAATTAATTTGCCCTTTAATACATTCAACTTTCCTTGCAAGTGTTCACTGCTGTGAGTCTTTGAAGCCATTGGTCTGGCTCCAGGCCTTTGGCTTCTGCTATGCCACTGATAATGAGCTCCCCCTGGGCTTCCTCTTGGATATCCTATTGTTGTCCTGTGTCATGAAGATCCTGATGTTTTGGATCTGTAGGTTCATCCACTCCACATGCTCATAGATGTGTTGGATGTTGGGGTGGGCCAACTCACAGCCCTGATTCTGAGCCTGGGTGGTAGCTTTCCGTCATTATCACAACCCAGATGAGCTCTCTAGCATTGCCTCTAGCTCACCAAATGCAGAGTCTGCAGCAAGGAGCAGGGATTTTTAAGTGACACCCACCAATTTTGAACAGCAAAGATTCACCATGCCAGGCTTGGATAATCCCAACATGTGGGAGGCTGAGACAGGATTGATGAGAGTTTAAGATTACAGAGGAAGCCCCTGTCCCAAAAAGCAAATTCAATTTAATGTAAGGTTGACCTTAAAAACAATCCCAGCACTCAAGGTACTGAGGCAGGCTGAGATGGTGGCAGTGCATGACCTTAATTCCAGCACTCTGGAGGCAGAGGCAGATGGATATCTGTGGTTTTGAGGCCGGCCTGCTCTACAATGTGAGTTACAGGACAGCCAGAGCTATGTAGAGAGAGCCCTTCTTAAAGAAACAATAATGCAAGCCTTATGCTGAGGTGGGAGAAGGATGAGCCCCAGGCTCCGTAGTGTGGTACTGCATGTCAAATGAAAACTGAGTATGATAAACTTTTGTTTGGCATTCAGGTGGGGGCTCACTGTGTAGCCCTGGCTGTTCTAGAATTCACTATGTAGACCAGAGTGGCTTCTGACTTAGAGATCCTCTTGCTTCTACCAGCCATATGCAACCATTCTTGGCTTGATAAGCATTGTTCCATATTCTAGCTATTACATGAACAATGAATCAAATGAGGCCTGGGTAATTTTCCTCTAGAACAATGTGGATAACATTAATTAACTCTATATGTCTGTGCTGCTGGTGTCAAATGTTACAGCATATAAAATTACATCTAGCTTGATGCTTTGAGCACCATGGCTGTAAGTATAGTTTGACAAAGATCATGGGTGGCTTGTAAGTGGACTTCCTTCGATGGTCCTTCTGAAGATTAGAAGGGACCTGATGAAAATAAGGAATTTAGACCAAGCAGCTCCTGTGGTGAGCCCAGTTCTGACATGGAATGCTGGGACTGGCCTCTGTGTAATGGATTCTTTCACAGAATGGACATCAAGCGTAGCTACACTACTTCCATCCTACCGTATGAAAAGAGCCTGACCCTGTGTGCTGACGTGACGCACAGGCTGCTCCAGAAGAAAACTGTGTTGGACCTCATACTTGAGAAGAATGATAAAGCCACAAAAAAGGAAGAAGTCTCTGAAGAGGTGGTGGGATCCATTGTTTACACCACTTAAGTCTGTTTCAGACACTGACTAGTTGCTCTGGCTGTCGCTTTAATCCCTCATGAAAAGCTTTGTCATGCTCAAACAGCACACATTTGTAGTTGGAGTTTTCTTTGGGCCACCAACCAGCTCCCAAATTAAGACTCGGAAGACTTATTAATTATGAATGCTTGACCTTAGCTTAGGTTTATCCCTCTAGCTCTTTTAACTTAATTCAGTCTTTTTCTATTCATCTACGTTTTGCCTCAGGGCTTTTTTTTAACCTCTTTCTTTCTATACGTCCTACTTTCCTGTGTCTTCCATGTCTGACTGGCCCTGGCATCTCCCTGTTGTCGCCTTTCCTTTCTTCCCCCCATCTAAATTCCTCCTCCACTTACTCTCCTTGCCTGGAAGTCCCGCCTATCCTTCCTCCCTCACTATTGGCCATTCAGCCTTTTATTAGACCAATCTTTTATTAGACCTTAGGTAGGCAAGGTAAAATGGCAACACATCGTTACACAATTAAACAAATGCAGCTCATCCTTACGTAGCTAAATAAATATTCCGCAGCATAAACAAATGCATCCTTACTTAGCTAAACAAATATTCTGCAGCACACATTAATGAAATTCAAGGCTAAAGTAGGAAAATAAGCATTATGTGATCCTTCTCACTTGCTTACCCGGCTTGAGGATTGGGTGTGGGGGCGAATGTGTCTGGTGTCTGTCTCATGCCCCTGCATATCCCTTTGTTTGCTCCTGGACCTTGATGGTTTTTCTGCTCGAGTTCATCCTGTTCTAAGCTGTTGGTGTCTAGTGCTAGGTTTAGCCTGAGGGCAGCTTCCACCTTGGAGGATGCTTTATCTTCATTTCTCCTTCTGAACCAGAAACTTTACCTTGATGAGTAAGTGCAGTTAAGGAACCAGTGATGCAGCCAAACTAGCAGGAAAAACAGAGCCAAGGCTCACCTCGCCTGACTTTAAACTTTATTAGAAAACACAGGAACCCTGATATGCTGGTGCCAGCAGAGTGATGAGCTGAGAGTCCAGTTAAGCTGAGCCCTTCATAGTCCCTGGGTGTTTGATGGGAATGTGGATCACTTCAGGTCAAGCACAGTCTTTATAATAATGCGCTGGGGTAACTGAGCACCTGTCTGCTCCTAAGGACACACAAAACTCACCCAAATTTAACTTGGAAATTCAAAATAGACTTTGTGAAAATATAATTTTATTAGAAACATCAGACGTTAGATGAAAGAAAAGCACTCCTAGATAAGACCCCAAAAAGAAAGGGGGGAGCATAGGTAGAGTGTTGTAAACACACTGTGAAGACATGAGGACAAACGGACAGGAAGGGAGAAAATGCTCTTGAGTCACACAGCTTGTAAAGGTGCTTACAGAATATAAACAGCACAATGAAAAGACAACTCAGTTTTTATGAATGAGGAAAGCATCTGACCACACATGTTTCCAGACGCTTATTGGAAGGGAGCACACTGCTGTCCAGGAAGTGAAGTGGTGCTCACCCTGGGTAACAGGGATGCTACTGTACCCAGTGTGCTACTTCACACTCATGGGGACAGCCAAGATAAATAGTCCAGTGCAGAGGTGACAAGTCAGAACCAACCACAAGTGAAATATCACTGGAGTGTAAAAAGTGTAGGACTCTGAAACCATTTCTCTGGAAAACAACCTGAGCCGGGCAGTGGTGGCGCACGCCTTTAATCCCAGCACTCGGGAGGCAGAGGCAGGTGGATCTCTGTGAGTTCGAGACCAGCCTGGTCTACAAGAGCTAGTTCCAGGACAGGCTCCAAAGCCACAGAGAAACCCTGTTTCGAAAAACCAAAAAAAAAAAAAAAAAAGAAGAAAAGAAAACAACCTGACATGCCCTCAGAGGTGACAATGACGTTACCCTTGACCCACTTATATAGGTATTTCTCATATAACCTGTATAGGAAACCACTCAGTTATATAGGTATTTCCCGTATAACCTTTATAGGAAACCCACTCAATTATATAGGTATTTCCCATATCAGTTGTATAGGTATTTCCCATATCAGTTGTATAGGTATTTCCCATATAACCTATATAGGAAACCCACTCAGCTATATAGGTATTTCCAAAAGGAAGTGAGAGCTCGTGTCTACCAAGACGACCATAAATTCCATCACAGTCCAAAGCTGAGCAGACTTGATGTCTACCATTTTGTCAGTAGATGAGGCATTTTATGTTTATACAATGGAATATTACTTAGAAATAGGAACGTATGACATGCTTATGACCGGTGGAGGAAACAAGTCAGAAATGATTGTGTATTCTCTGAGTACTCTGATTTATATGAAATGTGTGACCAGGTCAGAGTGGAGAGAGACAAGAGCACTCAGTGACTGCCTTGGGTAGGACCAGGAGATTCAGGTTAGGTAAGAGCCACTTAGCATTTTGGTATTCTTTCTTGATAGATGAAATGTAAAACCTTGTTGATGATCAAATGGTCAACCCTGTGTATTCTAAAAAATAAGATGGACGAGACCCCTGGCATGGATGAACTTGCACAGTGTGTCAGAATTTGCAATACTCTCTTCCCAGCATGGCTGTGTACCATGAATGGTCAGAGCTTGATTCTTACCTCCACCACAGGTACAACAATAAAACCTACAGAATCGATGATGTCAACTGGGAGAAGAAACCTAAAGATACATTTGAAAAATTTGATGGCAGCAAGACCACCTACATAGACTACTACAGGGAGGTAAGTGATTTCTCTCTCTAAATATTTAAATCGTGAAGATGCTCATATTAGATAAATTGATTTCTACGTTGTCTTTAGGTGGCTGAAACATGTATTAATACATTCTGCTCTATCTATGGAGGCATGGTCTTTTACTGAAGAGGTCACAGAGTATTTCAGAAAAGCAGAAAGGACTGAGCTGGGCAGATGAGGGAGAAACATGGGACTCAGGATGTGTCTGGCAGGTTTTGTCACCAACAAAGCTAGTAAGACAGGAACTGCGTGGGGCAGAAACCACCTGGAGTCACATTTTATGTGCTGGGACAAACCAGATTGCACTGTGAACCAATGGTATTGAGCAGAGTGTGATATATGCACCATGCAATATATATCACCTATATGTTGCTACCATATGTGATCATGACCATCACACATGCGTGCACGCGCGCACATGTATCATATGGAGCTATGAACTCTCGGCATCTGTGCCATGTGCTTTGATCTTGAAACACGCTGTTATTCTTCTCACCCTTTCCTACCACTTCCTCATACACTGCCCACCTCTGCTCTCAAGTATTATATGTATCAGAGTTCTTTACCCGTGTATCTATTCATGGATGTGTAAGTTGGTTCCATGACTTGGCTCCATATCACACATATTTAGAAGACATGAAAGCAGAAGGGAACCCTTTTGGAGTGAGGAAGGCAGAGGTCAGGGCAATGGGAGCAAGACAGTAAAGTGTAATGGCACTTCATGTACATGCATGAAGATGTCATAAGAAACTCCAGTCTTTTATTTGCTAACCGAAAAAAAGAAATGGAGACAGGAAAACTTAGTGAGGCAGTTGCTCTGGGGTCAAAGGATGATGGTATGGGTCTCAGGGGAGGGTGGGACAGGGCACAGGCACCAGCTTGGGGATGGTTGGTGAGTACTGTGGTGGGGAGTCTCAGATAGGACAGGGTGTCATGAGGATACTCTAGAGCAGCTGCTTGGGCTGGAAAGATGATGCAAATTGTTCCACCAGAGGACCCAAGTCTGGTTTCCAGTACTCAAGCATACAGGAAGAAGGGTCCCCCAACAGTGAGGTGTTGAATGGGAGGGTGGCATGAGAAAAGACAAAAACAATAGCTGAAGCTGCATGCAGGGTCTAAGTTTAGCAAAAAATGACTCAGCAGAGAGGCTGGAAGACCCTTAACTGACATTTAGGAGGGACGAGGTTTTGCCCTTTTTGTAAGTCTCTTGGACTGGGGTGATGGCTTGGAGAGTGAAGTGCTTGCCACTCAAGCATGAAGACCCACATTTGAATCCCTGTCATCCACATAAAAGCCAGAGCTGGCAGTGTTTATAAACCACTGCTGGCATGTGGAGGCAGGATTGCAGAGACCTGTGGGCCAGTCTGCCTGATCTGTAGGGTTCAGGTGCAGTGAAACCCTGTCTTGAGGTAAATGGTGAGTGATAGATCAGGACACTTCATGCTGACCTCTAACCTACACACACACACACACGCACACGCACACGCACACGTGCACTTGATTAAGGAGACCGCTTGTTTGTTCCCAGCTTCCAAGAAATGAAATAACCACACAAAAACTGTATTAACTACAATGCTGCTTGGCCTATTAGCTTATGCATATTTCTAGCTCACTCTTATCTCTTAAATTAACCCATTTTTATTATATTTTGCCACGAGGCTCATGGCCAAGGTACCAGCTAGCGACTTGAATCTTTCTCCTCTGGTGACTCCATGGTGTCTCACGACTCTTCTTTTTTTTCTCCCAGCCTTCAGTTTAGTTTTTCCACCTATCTCTACTCTGCCCTATCACAGGCCAATCTAGTTTCTTTATTCATTAACCAATAAAAGCAACACATATACTGAATGACTTTTCACACCATTTCCCCTTTTCTGCTTAAACAAAAAGGAAGGCTTTAACTTTAACATAGCAAAATTACATATAACAAAACAGGCATCAAGCAAGAATTACATTTACAATATGTATATGTACTTTATCTTTTATCATAACTAAGGAAAATTATAACTGTAACTAAGGAAACCTATAACTGTAACTATCTATTCTTTAATCCATCAAAGACTCCAGAAGGATGTATTACCTAAGTAAACAGGAAGTTCCAGAACTCTAGAATTGACAGAGACATCTCATTGCCTAGACAGTCACCCAATGTTCTTCTGTATCATTGGGGTACCCATCTTCAGTATACAGGCCCATAGTATCTGGCAGACTTTTCCACGAAGCAGGAAATTTCAAAGACAGCTCCACCTATATTGGCAGTTTGTCAAGTCACTTTGTGTGTCCTGCAGAATATCTAGCAGACTCTTTCATGAAGCAGGAACCCCAAAGGACATTCTAACCTTCTTTAGGCAAGTTCAGCAGTCATCTTTCTGTGGGTCCATACAGCATAACATCAAGCAGGCCAAGGAAGAGCAGTTTCTTGCCCAAATGACTAACAAACTCCATGAGGATCCTCTTCAATACTCATCTTCCTCTTGAATTGGTGCTGCCAGAAGCAGATGTGTCTCATTGTTATAAAAAGCCCAAAGTTCTTAAAATATTTTAAATGGCATATTCTGTAGATCTTTGAAAGGTTTGAAGATTATACCAATCTAACTGAAATTTATCTCTCTATATCTAGAAAACCTAACATGACTACAAGCTTGACTATTATAGTTGATTACCTATTAACCTTTATTTCTTGATTATACATTACATTTTTAAATGAGCTGCACAAACACAATCCCTTAATCAAGAGCAGAAATATAAACATAACAAAATAGACCTTAAATTTGTATAAATAGACCAAGATCCATACCACTGCAAATCTCTACAACATATTACCCTTATATAAATGTATAAAAGTATAAATATATAAATGTATAAATTTATTAATGTATAAATATATAAATGTATATATAAATGTATAAATATATAAACATATAAATGTATGAATGTATAAATATTAATATATAAATGTATATATGTATTAATTATTAATGTATTAATGTATAAATGTGTAAATGTGTAAATGTGTAAATGTATAAATGTGTAAATGTGTAAATGTATAAATGTGTAAATGTATAAATGGTAATGTATAAATGGTAATGTATAAATGTATAAACGTATAAACGTATAAACGTATGAATGTATGATGTATGAATGTATAAATGTATAAAGATTAATATATGATTATATAAACATATAAATATGAAATATATAAATATATAAATTTATAAATATATAAAATTATTATAGTATATATCAATAAATAAATGTATAAATATATATGTATAAATGTTTAAATGTATAAATATCAATATACAAGCATATAAATATATAAATGTATAAATAAATATATATATAAATGTATTAATGTACGAATAAATATATACATGAATGTAGAAATGTATAAATATATATATGACCAAATGTATATATATTAATATAGAAATATATAAATGTATAATTATATAAATATAAAAATGTATTAATGTATAAATGTATAAATAGATAAATGTATAAAAGTATAAATATATAAAAGTATAAATATGTAAATGTATAAATATATAAATGTTCAAATATCTAAATATTAATATATAAATATAAAAATGTAAGCATATATAAATATATAAATGTGTAAATGTATAAATATTAACATATAAATATATAAACATATAAAATATGAATATATGAATATATAAATATATAAATGCATATATATTAAAATGTATAAGTGTATAAATATAAAAATATAAGTGTATAAATATTAATATAAAACTATATAAATGTATAAATTATAAATATATAAATAAATAAATATTTAATATATAAATGTATAAATATATGAATGTATAAATGTAAAAAATAATATACAAATGTATACTATATAAATGTCTAAATATATAAATATATGAATGTATCAATATATAAATGTATTAATGTAAAAATATATAAATATATAAATGTATAAAGATATAAATGTGTAAATATTAATATATAAATGTATAAATATATGAATGTAAAAGTACATAAATGTATAAATATATATATGTATACATGCAGAAATATTTAAAAATATCTTATATAAATATATAAATGTAATAATGTATAAATTTATAAATGTATAAATGTAAAAATATTAATACATAAATAAATGTATAAATATATAAATATGTAAATATAAAGATATAAATGTATAGATATATAAGTATGTACATATATAAATGTATATATATGTATAAATGTATTAATGTATAAATATATAAATCTATAAATGTATAAGTATATGAACGTATACATGTACAAGTATTAATATATAAATGTATAAATATTAATATACAAATATATACATATATAAATTTATGAAGAAATGTATCAATGTATAAATGTATTAATATATAAATGTATAAATATATAAATGTATAAATATACAAATGTATGAATGTCTAAATATTAATATATAAACGTATTAATGTATGAATATAGAAATGTATAAATATATAAATATATGAATGTAAAAATATATAAATGTATAAGAGTATAACTATATAAATATATGAATGTAAATATATATAAATGTATAAGAGTATAACTATATAAATATATGAATGTAAATATATATAAATGTATAAAAGTATAAATATATGAATGTAGATATGTATGAATATATAAATGTATAAAAATATATACATATATATAAATGCATGAATATATAAATGTATAAATATATACACATATAAATGTATAAATATATAAATGTATAAATATATGAATGTATAAATATATAAATGTATACATATATAACAATGTATAAATATATATGCTTAAATATATATATTAATGTATTAATGAATTAATATAAGAATACATAAATTTATTAATGTATAAATATATAATTGTATAAATATATAAATATTAATGTATAAATATGTAAATGTATATATGAATTTATAAATGTATAAATATTAATATATGTATAAATATAAATCTATAAATATATGAATACATAAATGTATAAAATATGAATGTATAAATGTATAAAAATTTATATATATGTATAAATATAAAAATGTCAAATATATGAATGTATAAATATATAAATATATGAATATTTAAATATATAAGTATATGATTATATAACTGTGTGAATGTATAAATATCTAAATGTATAAATGTATAGATATATGAATATTGAAATGTATAAGTGTATAAATATATAAATGTATAAATTTATAAATGTATAAATATATAAATGTACTTATGTATGAATATATAATTGTATAAATATATTAATGTATAAATGTATGAATATATAATTGTATAAATATATTAATGTATAAATGTATGAATATATAAATAAACATATGAATACATAAATGTAAAAATGAATAATTATATAAATATATGAATGTAATAATGTATAAATATATGAATATATAAATGTATAAATATATAAATGTATAAATGTATAAATATATAAATGTATAAATGTATAAATATATAAATATACAAATGTATAAACATATATAAATGTTAAAACATATAAATGTTTAAGTGTATAAATATATAAATGTATGACTATATATTAATGTGTAAATATATATATATAAATATATAATTGTATAAATGTATAAAATATAATATATAAATATATACATCTACAAATATATGAATGTATTAATGTATAAATATATAAATACATAAATATATAAATGTATAAATATCTAAATATATATATAAATGTATAATTATATATATGTATAAATGTATAAATATATAAATGTATGAATATAAATATATGTATAAATAAATGTATAACTGTATGAATATATAAATGCATGAATGTATAAATATATAAATCTATAAATTAATAAATATATGAATTTATAAATGTATACATGTATAAATATTAATATACAAATATATAAATGTATAAGTATGTAAATGTGTAAATATGAATATATAAATATATAAAGATATAAATGTTTAAATGTATAAATATATACTTGTATATATATATGTATCCAAATGTATAAGTGTATGAATATATAAATGTATAATGTATGAATATATAAATCTGTAAATGTATAAAAGTATAAATATAAATGTATATATGAGTAAATAAATGTATAAATGTATGAATATTTAAATATATAAATGTATAAAAATATTATTATAGAAATTTAAAAATATAAGTATATAAATATGTAAATGTATAAATGTATTAATATATTCACATTTATATATTTATACATTTATATATAAATGTATAAATATGTATAAGTATATAAAAGTATGACTAAATTAATTTATAAATGTATAAATATTTAAATATGAATATAAAAATTTATGAATGTATAAATAAATAAATGTATAAATGTATAAAGTATAAATTTATAAATTTATAAATATATATAAGTATATAAATGTATGAATATATAAATGTATAAAAGTATAAAAATATAAATGTATAAGTGTATAAATATATAAATGTATGAATATATAAATGTAAGTGTATAAATATATAAATGTATAAATATATAATTATATAACTGTATAAAAATTAATATATAAATATATAAATGAATAAATGTATAAATATACAAATGTATAAATGTATAAATATTAATTTATAAATGTATAAATGTATAAATATATAAATTTATAAATATATAAATATATGAGTATATAAATATATAAGTATATAAATATATAAAGGTGTAAATATATAAATGTATAAATATGTAAGTATATCACTGTATAAATATATAAATATGAATATATATAAATATATAAAGTTATAAATGAATACATGTATAAATATATAAATGTATAATATATAAGTATATTAATGTATACATATATAAATATAAAAATGTATAAATGTATAAATATTAATATATAAATATATCCATATATAAATGTTTGAAAGTATAAAAATCTAAATATATATGGATAAATGTATGAATATATAAATGTATAAATATATAAATGTATAAATTTATAAATATATATGTGAATGTATAAAAATATATAAATGTATAAATATATAAATGTATAAATGCATGAATGCATAAATGTATAAATGTAGAAATATATAAATGTATATATATACAAATATATCAATGTATAAAAGTATAAATAGATAATGTATGAACATATAAATGTATAAATATGAATATATAAATGTATAAATGTGTTAATATATAAATTTATAAATGTACAAATATATGAATATATAAATGTATACATGTATAAATGCATGTATGAATATATAAATATATAAATGTATAAACGTATAAATATATAAATGTATGAATGTATAAACGTATAAATGTATAAATATATAAATATATATGTATAAATATATAAATGTATGAATGTATAAATATCTAAATATATAAGTGTAAATGTATAAATATATAAAAATATAAATGTATAAATATATAAATGTATATACATATCTAAATATATAAGTGTATAAATAGATAAATGTATAAATATATAAATGTACATATAAAAATATGAATATATAAATATATAAATGTGTAAATGTATAAATATATAAATGTATAAATATATAAATTTATAAATATATAAATGTATAAATGTGTAAACGTATAAATATGTAAATGTATAAATGTATAAATATATATGTATAAATGTATAATTATATAAATGTATAAATATATAAATGCATAAATGTATAAATATATAAATGTATATATATAAATGGCCGCCACAGGGATTCATGAAAGACATATTACCGCCACCCCTGGGAATCATGTGAGATGTCTTCCCATGGAGCAGTGGGGCTGCTGCCCACACCCTGCTCCACCACCAGCCATGCCCCCTACAACCGCCCAACCCATAGCAATGCCGCACCCCTAGCCCCGCCCCGACCCTCGCCATGCCCACTCATAGGACCGCCCACCCCGTAGCGTCGCCACACCCTTGGGCCCTACCCAATCCCTAGCCATGCCCCACTCCTACCACCGCCCACCCCTGGCCCCGCCCAGTCCTAGTATCGCCCACCCCATAGCAGTGCTGCCCCAGGAAAGGACTGAAACTCCCGCCACGCCCACTCCTAGACCGCCCACACCTAGCCACACCCCAAACCCTAGCCACACCCACAGCTAGCGGCTCCCATTCCTAGCACCGCCTACTACTAATACGGCCCACCCCTGGCCCAGCCCCAACCCCAGCAATGCCCTCTCCTAGCACCGCCCACCCCATATCAGTGCCACAACCTGGCTCCACCCATAACCCTAGCCACGCCCACTCCTAGCACCGCACACAACTGGCCCCAACCCAAATGCCAGCCACGCCCACTCCTAGCACCGCCCACCCCATAGCAATGCCGCACTTCTGGCCCCACCCCAACCCCAGCCATGCCCACTCCTCGCCACACCACCCCATATCTATGCCGCAACCCTTTCCCCTCCCCCAACCCTGGCCACGCCCGTGCCCAGCCATTACCACTCCTAGCACCTCACACCCATGGCCCCCCCCGAAACCCTAGCCACGCTCACTCCTAGCACTGCCCACTACTAATACAGCCCACCCTTTGCCCCGCCCCTAGCACCAGCCACGCCCTCTCCTAGCATCACCCACCCCATAGCAATGCCACACCCCTGGCACCACCCTAAACCCTAGCCACACCCACTCCTAGCACCGCCCAACCCTGGCCCCACTCCAAACCCAGCCATGCCTACTCCTAGCTACAACCACCCAATAGCCATGTCGCAACCCTGGCCACTCCCCCAACCCTATCCACGCCCACTCCTAGCACCGCCCACTTTTTGCCCTGCCCCAAACTTCAGCCACGCCCACTCATACCCATTACCCCCCTTGCCCGGCCCCAAAACCTAGCCACGCCCACTCTTAGCACCGCCCATCACATAGCACCGCCCCAACCCCAGCCACGCTCACTCCTAGGAGCGCCCACTCCATAGCCATGCTGCACCCCTGGCCCCGCCCTAACCCTTGCCACTCCCACTTCTATCCCAGCCAACCCCATAGGTTTCTTTCCTGCAGCTCATGGTGTTTGATGATATAAATACAATAATATATCATATATAATAATCTTGCCGTGTATTGATATAAATATAATAATAAATCATATATAATCTCCTTGCCGTGGATTGATATAAATATAATAATATATCATATATAATCTTCTTGCCGTGGATTGATATAAACATAATAATATATCATATATAATCATCTCCTTGCCGTGGATTGATATAAATATAATAATATATCCTATATAATCTCCTTGCCATGGATTGGAAAACTCTTTAAACCTTCGCCATGGACGTTGTGTGTGTGTTTTTTTATGAAACTCTGAAGCCCGCAGCACGCTTCCGATCTATAACTGATCCATTTCTGCATCGATTATGTCTTTTGGTATATAATTCTGCCTTCTGGACAGACGTATACGTGCGTGGTTCCACCCTGCTCTGTTTATCTCATTTTTAACCACTTTTCCCAGATTTATCAGCATCTGTATAATAATCTACGGGCTCCAGTTACTGGAGCATCACGTGAAATTTGAATAAGAATACAAGAAGTTTTCTTTTATTTTGTTTATTTTTTTTACTGGTTATTCCATAGTTGCTATGAACTTCACTCAAAAAATTGCTATTAACTCCTCTCAAAAAACTATTTCATCGATATTGAAATATAAATATAATAATTCCTGCTGGGTCTCTACCTGCTCGTTGACAAAGTCTCCGTTTGCCTTTTATAATTAATCCAGAGATCTTTTCTATATGAGTTTTCATTTTTTGATCCAGTTTGATCTGGTTTGATCCAATTTGATCCGGTTTTGAACATGTCTACACTGGTTTGATCCAGTTTGATCCAGTTGGATCCGGTTTTGAAGCTGTCTACACTGGTTTGATCCAGTTTGATCCAGTTGGATCCTGTTTTGAACCTGTCTACACTGGTTTGATCCCGTTTGATCTAGTTGGATCCGGTGTGATCCATTTTTTTATTGGTTTGTGTGTTAAGAAGATTCCTTCTAAAAGAGCATCTTCCCTCTGCATTAAATTAAATTTAAAATTTAAAATTAAAATAAAATCTCCCTCTGTATTAAATTAAATTTAAAATTTAAAATTACACTTAAAATTCCCCTCTGTATTAAATTAAATTAAAATTAAAAATTAAAATTATTAAAATTAAAATTCCTGTAGGAGAAATTCAGGAAAGCAATACGAATAGAATACTGCTAAGATTTGGATCCACCCTATTTACATGTTTTTCCTGTAATTTTTTCCTAAACCATCGTCCTTTCCTTTTCCGCTTCAGCTGTTAACTCTCTGGGACTCTGCAAATCTTTGTCCCTATTTAAATTTTTGTTTAAATGAATTTTTTTTGGAAATCGTTAAGCGTCCCTACCCTGGCTCTCCTCAATTTTTTCCATTCCATGCCCCAAATTTTCTATAAACACATTCTGTCACCCAGGTAATGTTGGATTAATTAATTAAATTAATTAATTTCAGGAGCCATTTGGGATCCCCAGCTAGGCAAAAAATATCTTTTCTGACTCAAGCAATCTTTCTAAAGTAAAATCTGCAAACTCTAGCACTCGGGTTCATGCATCAATAAAGTTTCGTGAGAAATAAAGAAAACCTGTTTGGCGTATTTTTTCCCCATCATCATTATTATTTTTTATTATGAAATAAATATTAAAACATTTATTTTGAGTCAGATAGCAAAATGCCATCTGTGGAATGTTATTTTATAGATTTATGGAATTGCTTGTGTGTGATTTCTAAGGGTTCATTTACAACGTATTGACCCATGCTCATGCGGTTGAGCGTTCCCTGTGGGAGTGCAGTTGACTTTTATCTCCCAGTTTGCTGAGCGTTAATATGTGTAGGCGCTGGGAAGGCAAATTTTTCTTCATCCTTTTATTTTTTTAAATATTTATTTATTTATTATGTACACAATATTCTAATTTTATATTTATTTATTATGTACACAACATTCTAATTTTATATTTATTATGTATACAATAGTCTAATTTTTACATTTATTTATTATGTATGCAATATTCTAATTTTTATATTTATTTATTATGTATACAATATTCTAATTTTTACATTATTTATTATGTATGCAATATTCTAATTTTTATGTTTATTTATTATGTATGCAATATTCGAATTTTACATTTATTTATTATGCATACAATATTCTACTTTTTATATTTATCTATTATGTATACAGTATTCTAATTTTTATATTTATTTAGAATATACACAATATTCTAATTTTCATATTTATTATGTATACAATATTCTAATTTTTAGATTTATTTATTAAGTATATAATATTCTAATTTTTATATTTATTATGCACACAATATTCTAATTTTATATTCATTTATTATGTATACAATATTCTAGTTTTATATTTGTTTATTATATATACAATATTCTACTTTTTATATTTATTTATTTATTATGTATGCAATATTCTAATTTTATATTCATTTATTATGTATACAATATTCTGTCTGCATGTATGCCCTCACGCCAGCAGAAGCCACCAGACCCCATCACAGATGGTTGTGAGCCACCATAGGGTGGCTGGGACTCGAACCTGGAACCTCGGGGAGAGCAAGTTGTGCTCTTAACCTCTGAGCCATTTCTCCAGCACCAAGAAAAATTTTAAAATGATTTACAGTGTGTTAAAAATATGGTCAGGCTAAAAGTTGAAGTTCTTAAAGTAAAAATCGAAAAATAAGGAATAAAGAGAGTTGCTGGGTGTGGTAGCACATGCCTTTAATCCCAGTGCCTGGAGGGCAGAGACAGACAGATCTCCGTGAGTCAATTAAAATTAAATTAAAATCAAGTACAAAAATACAGATACACGGAGAATCATGACCCTCTATGCTATCATGTTATCTTTTCATGGTTTGAGTCGTGAGGAGTGGCAACCTCGGCGAGAAAGGATATTTGTTTATTAATGAATTACTTAATCCAAGATAAATATTTTTGAAATACCTTGAATGAAATTCAAAAGCAATGTTACTCTGGAGAAGAGACTTTGCTTCTGAAAACGAGAGGCTGTGGGTTCATCCTGAGTTTCAAAGGAAATAATTCTAAATTTTCTTCGGGTCCTTATAAGATGATCCATTCCCCCAACCAGTAGGAATTATCCAGGAATACGACGCACACATTGCCCCCAAAAAATGCACTGTGTGTATTTTCCCCTGTTTATCCAAAAAAAAATAATTTTTTTGTTTTTTTTTATAAAGCTGAATATTGTTTTCTCAAGGTCTGTAAAAAATTATTTAGCGTTTTCATGGGTAATGTACCAAATTTATAGATTGCCATTGCTCTAGCTCCCATATTTGTTGATCCTATTCCTCCAAGACCTTGGGAGATTTTTCAATATTTTTGGGTCCTTTTCAGGTTTTCTTCAAAGCCTTAAAGTCTTATCAAATGGATTTTTCATTATTGGTTACAGTGACCCCAAGATACTTTATGCTGTTTGTCGCTGTTTTGAAATACAAAGTGTCTCTTATTTCTCCCTCTGCTTCTCTATCCTTTGTGTATAGAAGAGGTGTTTATTTTTTATTTTTATTTATTTTTAAAAAATATTTATTTATTTATGATATATACAATAATCTAATTTTTATATTTATTTATTTATTATGTATACAATATTCTAATTTTTATATTTATTTATTAGGTATACAATATTATAATTTTATATTTATTTAGTATGCATACAATATTCTACTTTTATTTTTATTATGCATACAGTAGTCTAATTTCATATATATTTAGAATGTACATAATATTCTACTTTTATTTTTATTTATTATGCATACAATAGTCTAATTTCATATATATTTAGAATGTACACAATATTCTAATTTTATATTTATTTATTATGTATACAATATTCTAATTATTATATTTATTTATTATGTATACAATATTCTAATTTTAATATTCATTTATTATGCATACAATATTCTAATTTTATATTATTTTATTATGTATACAATGTTCTAATTTTTATATTTATTTATGTTGTATGCAATATTCTAATTTTATATTTATTCATTATGTATACAATATTCTAATTTTTATACTTATTTATTATGTATACAATATTCTAATTCTTGTTATATTCATTCATCATGTATACAATATTCTTATTTTATATGTATTTATTCATCATGTATACAATATTCTAATTTTTATATTTATTATGTATATAATATTCCACTTTTTATGTTTATTTATTTATTATGTATACAATAATCTAATTTTATATTTATTTATTATGTATACAATACTTTAATTTTATATTTATTTATTATGTACACAATATTCTAATATATATTTATTTATTATGCATACAATATTCTAATTTTATATTTATTCATCATGTATGCAATATTCTAATTTTTACATTATTTATTAATTATGTATACAATATTCTAATTTTATATTTATGATATACACACCATTCTAATGTTATATTTATTTATTATGTATACAATATTCTAATTTTTACATTCATTTATTAAGTATACAATACTCTAATTTTATATTTATTTATTATGTGTACAATATTCTAATTTTAAATTTATTTTTTATCCTGCTAAACTGGGCCCATCCCTGATGACAGGCAAAATGGCCGCCACCATGAATCATGGGAGATGTAGTCTTGTGGAGCAGCGGGCAGGCAGCAAGGAAGGAGCCCTGCCTTTGAGCCCAGGGACATGCTGCTAGTCTGAGTCCATCGCTGACTACAAGCAAAATGGTTGTCAGGGGGAATCATGGGAAATGTAGTCCTGCTACCCCAGGGAACCATGGGAGAAGTGGAGTTGCTCCCCACACCCTGCCCGACCCCTAGCCACACCCTAACCCTAGGCCTAACCCAAACCCTAGCCATGCCCCACTCCTAGCACCGCCCACCCATAGCAATGCCGCACCCCTGGCCCCGCCCACAAACCCTAGCCCCGCCCACTCCTTGCAGTCTTTTATTTCATCCATATTGATATATAAATATAATAATCCCTGCTGGGTTTCTACCTGCTCGTTGACGAAGTCTCCATTTACCTTTCATAATTAATCCAGAGATCTTTTCTCCATGAGTTTTCATTTCTTTGATCTAGTTTGAACCAGTTTGATCCGGTCTGATCAGGTTTGATCCGGTTTTGAACCTGTCTACACTGGTTTGATCCAGTTTGATCCGGTCTGATCCATTTTGAATTCAGTTTTGAACCTGTCTACGCTGGTTTGATCCGGTTTGCTCCAGTTCGATCCGGTCTGATCCAGTTTTTTTTACTTGGTTTGTGTGTTAACAAGATTCATTCTAAAATAGCATCTTCCCTCTGGATTAAGTTAAATTCAAATTAAAAAAAAATAAAATTAAAATCCCTTCTGTATTCAATTAAATTTAAATTTAAAATTAAAATCCCCCTCTGTATTAAATTAAATTTAAATTTAAAAATTAAAATTAAAATTCCTGTAGGAGAAATTCAGGAAAGCAATATGAATAGAAGACCGCTAAGATTTCGATCCACACTATTTACATGTTTTTCCTATAATTTTTTTCTTAAACCGTCGTCCTTTCCTTTTCTGCTCCCGCTGATAACTCTCTGGGACTCTGCAAATCTTTGTCCCTATTTAAATTTTTATTTAAATGATTTTTTTTTGGAAACCGTTAAGCGTCCCTACCCTGTCTCTCCTCATTTTTTCCCTTCTATGCCCCTAATTTTCTTTAAACCCATTCTGTCACCTGGGTAATGTTGGATTAATTAATTAAATTAATTAATTTCAGGAGCCATTTGGGATCCCCAGTTAGGCAGAAAATATCTTTGCTGACTCAAGCAATCTTTCTAAAGTAAAATTTGGAAACTCTAGCACTCGGGTTCATGGGTCAATAAAGTTTTATGAGAAATAAAGAAAACCTGTTTAGTGTATTTTTTCATCATCATCATTATTTTTTTATTATGAAATAAATATTCAAACTTTTTTTTTTAGTCAGATAGCAAAATGCCATCCGTGGAATGGTAATTTATAGATTTATCAAATCACTTGTGTATGATTTCCAAGGGTTCACTTACAACGTATCGACCCGTGCTCGTGCAGTTGAGCGTTCCCTGTGGGAGTGCAGTCGACTTTTATCTCCCAGTTTGCTGAGCGTGAATATATGTAGGTGCTGGGAAGGCAAATTTATCTCCATCCTTTTTTTTAAATATTTATTTATTCATTTATTATGTATACAATATTCTAATTTGATGGAGGAAGGTCACTGGTTAAATAAAAAGAAACTGCTTGGTCCTCATTGGTTAGAAGATAGGTGGGAGGAGTAAACAGAACAAAACGCTGGGAGGAAGAGGAAGTGAGGTCAGACTCGACAGCTCTCCTCTCGGGAGCAGACGCCTCAGAGAGAAGCCCCGCTCCCGGCTCCTAGGCAGACACACGCGATGAAGCTCCGACCCAGGATGGACTTAGGCTAGAATCTTCCCGGTAAGACTGGTGCTACACAGATTATTAGAGATGGGTTGATCAGGATATCAGAATTATCCAGTAAGGGCTAGAGCTAAAGGGCCAAGCAGTGATTAAAACAATACAGTGTCCATGTAATTATTTTGGGGCAAAAGCTAGCCGAGCAGGCAGCTGGGGTGTTGGAACACAGCCCCGCCGCTCCTCTTATTACTACACTAATTTTATGTTTATTTATCATGTATACAATATTCTAATTTTTATATTTATGTATTATGTATACAATATTCTAATTTTATATTCATTTATTATATATAAAATATTCTAATTTTTTACATTTATTTATTATGCATACAATATTCTAATTTTATATTTATTTATCATATATACAATATTCTAATTTTTATATTCATTTATTATGTATACATTATTCTAATTTTTATGTTTATTTATTATGTATAAAATATTCTAATGTTTATATTTATTTATTATGTATACAATATTCTAAGTTTATATTTATATTTTATGAATACAATATTCTAATTTTATTTTAATTTATTATGTATACAATATTCTGTCTGTGTGTATTCCTGCAGGCCAGCAGAGGGCACCATTACAGATGGTTGTTTGCACATTTATATATTCATATTTATACATCTATATATTTATATTTATACATTTATATATTTATACATTTCTACATTTCTACATTTATATATTTATATATTCATATTTATATATTTATACATTTATACGTTTATACATTTATACATTTATATATTTATGTTTGATCTTTCCCTGACTGCTTGACCTGTATGGTCGTATTGTATACCTGTGACATGCTTAATATTATTATTATTATTTTTAAATATTTATCTATTTATTTATTATGTATACAATATTCTAATTTTTATATTTATTTATTATGTATACAATATTCTAATTATTTTATATTTGTTTATTATGTATACAATATTTTGTCTGTTTGTATTCCTGCAGGCCAGCAGAGGTCACCAGACCCCATCACAGATGGTTGTTTATACATTTATATATTCATATTTATACATTTATATATTTATATTTATACATTTATATATTTACATATTTAGACATTTATATATTTACATATTTAGACATGTATACATGTATACATTTATACGTTTATATATTTATACATACATTATATATATATATATATATATATATATATATATATATATATATATATATATATATATATACACACATTTATATATTTATGTTTGATCTTTCCCTGACTGCTTGACCAGTATGGTCGTATTGTATAACTGTGACATGCTTAATATTATTATTTTTATTATTAAATATTTATCTATTAATTATGTATACAATATTCTAATTTTTATATTTATTTATTATGCATACAATATTCTAATTATATATTTATTTATTATGTATACAATATTCTAATTATTTTTATATTCATTTATTATGTATACAATATTCTGTCTGTTTGTATTCCTGCAGGCCAGCAGAGGGCACCAGACCCCATCACAGATGGTTGTTTATAATTTATATATTCATATTTATACATTTATATATTTATATTTATACATTTATACGTTTATATATTTACATATTTATACATGTATACATTTACACGTTTATATATTTATACATTTATATATTTATATACTTATATATTCATACATTTATACATTTATATACTTACATATTTATATATTTATACATTTATATATTTACATGTACATACATTTATATATTTATAAATTTATACATTTATATATCTATATATTTATACATGTATATATTCATTCATATATACATTTATATTTATATATTTACATATTTATACATGCATACATTTATAACTTTATACATTTATATATTTATACATTTTATACTTATATATTTTTATATTTATACATTTATATATTTATATATTAATATTTATATATTTATATATTTATATATCTATATATTTATTCGTTTATACATTTATACATTTATATATTTATATATTAATATTTATATATTTATACATTTATATATTTATACACATATACATTTATACTTTTATATATTTGTATATTCATATATTTATACATTTATATATTTATACATTTATATATTTTTAAATTATACATTTATATAGTTATATATTTATACATTTATATATTTATATATTTATACATTCATATACTTATATATTTATAGATTTATATACTTATACTTTTATACATTTAGACGTTTATACATATATTTATATATTTATATGTTTGTATATTTATATATTTATACATTTATACGTTTACACATTTATACATTTATATTTATACATGTATATATTTATACGTTTATACATTCATATATTTTTAAATTTATACATTTATATATCTATATATCTATACATTTATATATTTATACATTCATATACTTATATATTTATACATTTATATACTTATACTTTTATACATTTAGACATTTATACATATATATTTATACATTTATATAACACTGCTTTTGAATTTCATTCAAGGTATTTCAAAAATATTTATCTTGGATTAAGTAATTCATTAATAAACAAATATCCTTTCTCACCGAGGTTGCCACTCCTCACGACTCAAACCATGAAAAGATAACATGATAGCATAGAGGGTCATGATTCTCCGTGTATCTGTATTTTTGTACTTGATTTTAATTTAATTTTAATTGACTCACGGAGATCTGTCTGTCTCTGCCCTCCAGGCACTGGGATTAAAGGCATGTGCTACCACACCCAGCAACTCTCTTTATTCCTTATTTTTCGATTTTTACTTTAAGAACTTCAACTTTTAGCCTGACCATATTTTTAACACACTGTAAATCATTTTAAAATTTTTCTTGGTGCTGGAGAAATGGCTCAGAGGTTAAGAGCACAACTTGCTCTCCCCGAGGTTCCAGGTTCGAGTCCCGGCCACCCTATGGTGGCTCACAACCATCTGTGATGGGGTCTGGTGGCTTCTGCTGGCGTGAGGGCATACATGCAGACAGAATATTGTATACATAATAAATGAATATAAAATTAGAATATTGTATAGATAATAAATAAATGTAAAAATTAGAATATTGCATACATAATAAATAAATATAAAATTAGAATATTGTATAGATAATAAATAAATGTAAAAATTAGAATATTGTATACATAATTAATAAATGTAAAAATTATAATATTGTATAGTTAATAAATACATATAAAATCAGAATATTGTATGCATAATTAATATAAAATTAGAATATTGTATACATAATAAATAAATATAAAATTAGAATATTGTGTACATAATAAATAAATAAATATTTTAAAAAAAGAAAAGGATGGAGAAAAATTTGCCTTCCCAGTTTCTACACATATTAACGCTCAGCAAACTGGGAGATAAAAGTCAATTGCACTCCCACAGGGAATGCTCAACCACATGAGCACGGGTTGATACGTAGTAAATGAACCCTTGGAAATCACACGCAAGTGATTCCATAAATCTATAAAATACCATTCCACAGATGGCATTTTGCTATCTGACTAAAAAACAACATTTTAATATGTGTTTCATAATAAAAAAAATAATGATGATGAAAAAAATACGCCAAACAGGTTTTCTTTATTTCTCACGAAACTTTAATGACCCGAGTGCTAGAGTTTGCATATTTTACTTCAGAAAGATTGCTTGAGTCAGGAAAGATATTTTTTGCCTAGCTGGGGATCCCAAACGGCTCCTGAAATTAATTAAATTAATTAATCCATTCATTACCCGGGTGACAGAATGGGTTTAAAGAAAATTAGGGGCACGGAAGGGAAAAAATTGAGGAGAGCCAGGGTAGGGACGCATAACGATTTCCAAAAAAATTCATTTAAACAAAAATTTAAATAGCGGCAAAGATTTGCAGAGTCCCAGAGAGTTAACAGCTGAAGCGGAAAAGGAAAGGACGACGGTTTAGGAAAAAATTACAGGAAAAACATGTAAATAGGGTGGATCCAAATCTTAGCAGTATTCTATTCGTATTGCTTTCCTGAATTTCTGTAGTAATATGGAGCGGCGGCGGGGCTGCGTCCCCAAATCCCCAGCCGCCTGGCTCGGCTAGCTTATGCCCCAAATAAGTACACGGATACTGTATTCTTTTAAACACTGCTCTGGCCCATTTCTAATCATCTGTGTAGCGCCCCTAGGTGCGCTTACCGGGAAGATTCTAAGCCTAAGTCCATCCTGGGTCGGAGCTTCATAGCGTGCGTCTTCCCTGGAGCAGGTAGCATGGCGTCTCTCTGAAGGCGTCTGCTCTGGAGAGGAGAGCTGTCGAGTCTGTCTTCACTTCCTCTTCCTCCTGGCATTCTGTTCTGTCTACTCCTCCCACCTATCTTCTAACCAATGAAATGGGCCGAGGCAGTTCCTTTATTGCTTAGCCAATGAAATCAACAGATTGATATATGACACTCCCACATCAAATTTCTCCTACAGGAATTTTAATTTTAATAATTTTAATTTTATATTTAAGTTTAATTTAATACAGAGGGGAATTTTAATTTTAAATTTATTACAGAGGGGGATTTTAATTTTAATTTTAAATTTTAAATTAATTTTAATGTAGAGGGAAGATTCTTTTTTATAAGGAATCTTCTTAACACACAAACCAAGTAAAAATAATGGATCAGACCGGATCCAACTGGATCAAACGGGATCAAACCAGTGTAGAATGGTTCAAAACCGGATTCAAAAGGGATCAGACCAGATCAAACTGGTTCGAACTGGATCAAACCAGTGTAGACAGGTTCAAAACCGGATCCAACTGGATCCAACTGGATCAAACCAGTGTAGACAGGTTCAAAACCGGTTCCAACTGGATCAGACCGGATCAAAGTGGATCAAACCAGATCAAACCAGTGTAGACTGCTTCAAAACTGGATCAAAAATGGATCAACCTGGATCAAAGTGGATCAAACCAGTGTAGACAGGTTCAAAACCAGATCCAACTGGATCAAACTGGATCAAACCAGTGTAGACAGGTTCAAACCGGATCTACCTGGATCAGACCGGATCAAACTGGTTCAAACTGGATCAAAAAAATGAAAACTCATATAGAAAAGATCTCTGGATTAATTATAAAAGGCAAACGGAGACTTTGTCAACGAGCAGGTAGAGACCCAGCAGGAATTATTATATTTATATTTCAATATCGATGAAATAAATAATTTTTTGAGAGGAGTTAATAGCAAGTTTTTGAGTGAAATTCATAGCAACTATGGAATAACCGGTAGAAAAATAAACAACAAAAAAAGAAAACTTCTTGTATTCTTATTCAAATTTTACGTGATGCTCCAGTAACTGGAGCCCGTAGATTATTATACGGATGCCGATAAATCTGGGAAAAGTGGTTAAAAATGAGATAAACAGAGCAAGGTGGAACCACGCACGTATACGTCTGTCCAGAAGGCAGAATTATATACCAAAAGACATAATCGATGCAGAAATGGATCAGTTATAGATCGGAAGCGTGCTGCAGGCTTCAGAGTTTCATAAAAAAAACACAACATCCATTGCAAAGGTTTAAAGAGTTTTCCAATCCACGCCAAGGAGATTATATAGGATATATTATTATATTTATATCAATCCACGGCAAGGAGATGATTATATATAATATATTGTTATATTTATATCAATCCACGGCAAGGAGATTATATATGATATATTATTATATTTATATCAACCCATGGCAAGATAATATATGATATATTATTATATTTATATCAATCCATGGCAAGAAGATTATATATGATATATTTATATCATCAAAACCACAAGCTGCAGGAAGGAAACCTATGGGGTGGGCGGGGCTAGAAGTGGGCTTGGCAAGGGTTAGAGCGGGGCTAGGTGTGTGGCATTGCTGTGGGGTGAGCTGTGCTAGGAGTGGGCGTGGCTAGGGGTGGGGCAGGGTGTAGGCAGTAGCCCCACTGCTCCGCGAGAGTACATCTCCCATGATTTCCCAGGGTGGGTGGACTACATCTCCCATGATTCATCATGGCTGCCATTTTGCCTGTCCTCAGGGATGCACTTGGTCTAGCAGGATATCCCTGGCCTCAAAGGCCGGGCTCCTTCCTTCCTGCCTGCCCACTGCTCCGCTGGACTACATTTCCCATGATTCCCCGTGGTGGCCAATTTTCCCCCCTCCCATCCCCCCCTCCCTGCCCCGGTTCTCTGCATCCACCTCCATGGCTTGTGGAGCCACCTGCAGTGTTTGGATAAGATTTAATTAAATGTCACTCTTTATCGTAAACGGCTTCCGTATTCAATCATCCACCTATTTCATCGATGTTAATTAGATTCATATTTAATACTAGTTAATATCAAGGACGATTAATTATGTTGAATAATAAATAGACCCTTTCTATTAAATCACTGCAGGGCAGGGGGGAGGGGCCGGAGCGCATCTGCTTCCCGCCAGGAAAATTAGAATATTGTACACATAATAAATAACTATAAAAATTAGAATATTGCATACATAATAAATAAATATAATTAGAATATTACATACATAATAAATAAATATAAAATTAGAGTATTGTATACATAATAAATAAATATAAAAATTAGAATATTGTGTACATCATAAATAAATATAAAAATTAGAATATTGTATGCATAATAAATAAATAAATAAATAAATGTAAACATTAGAATATTGTAAACATAATAAATAAATATAAAATTAGAATATTGTATACATAATAAATAAATATAAAATTAGAATATTGTATGCATAATAAATAAATATAAATTATAATATTGTATGCATAATAAATAAATATAAAATTATAATATTGTATACCTAATAAATAAATAAATATAAAAATTAGAATATTGTATACATCATAAATAAATAAATATTTTTTAAAAATAAATAAAAGTAAAAAAAACCACCTCTTCTATACACAAAGGATAGAGAAGCAGAGGGAGAAATAAGAGACACTTTGTATTTCAAAACAGCAACAAACAACATAAAGTATCTTGGGGTCACTGTAACCAATAATGAAAAATCCATTTGATAAGACTTTAAGGCTTTGAAGAAAACCTGAAAAGGACCCAAAAATATTGAAAAATCTCCCAAGGTCTTGGAGGAGTAGGATCAACAAATATGGGAGCTACAGCAATGGCGATCTATAAATTTGATACATTACCCATGAAAACGTTAAATAATTTTTTACAGACCTTGAGAAAACAATATTCAACTTTATAAAAAAAACAATTTTTGTTTTTGATAAACAGGGGGAAAATACACACAGTGCATTTTTTGGGGGAAATGCGTGCGTCGTATTCCTGGATAATTCCTACTGGTTGGGGGAACGGATCATCTTATAAGGACCCGAAGAAAATTTAGAATTATTTCCTTTGAAACTCAGGATGAACCTGCATAATCTGGATTACATTGTTACTGGTCTGCCAAACCCAATCAAATCAGTTTAGACCAGTTTAAACTGGATTTGGCCAGCTCAAAACACATTAAACCAGCTTAGCCAGGATCAAACTGGATAAAACTGGATAAGACCAGTTCAAACATGTTCAAACTGGATCATACCAGTGTAGACTCATTCAAAACTGTATCAAACTGAATCAGACCGGATCAAACAGGATCATACCGGATTAAACCAGTTTAGACCAGTCCAAAATAGGATGAAACTGCTTCAATCCAGATAAAACCGGTTCAGAACTGTTCAAACTGGTTTAGACCATCTCAAACCAGATCAAACCAGTTTAGACTGGTTTGGCCAGCTCAAAACACATCAAACCAGCTTAGCCAGGATAAAACCAGATCAAACTGGATAAGACCAGATCAAACTGGTTCAAACTGGATCATACCAGTGTAGACTGGCTCAAAACTGGATCAAACTGGATCAGACCGGATCAAACTGGTTCATACCAGATTAAACCGGTTCAGACCAGTCCAAAACAGGACAAAACTGGTTCAATCCAGATAAAACTGGTTTAGACCGGTTAAAACCGGTTTGGACCGTCTCAATCCAGATCAAACCAGTTTAGACCGGTATAAACCGGATCAAGTAGATCATACCAGATCAAACTGATTCATACCAGATCAAACCGGTTTAGACCAGTCCAAAATCGGATCAAACTGGTTCAATCCAGACAATACTGGTTTAGACCGGCACAAACCCGATCAAACCTGGTTCGAAGTGGTTTACAATGGTTCCAAATGAGATCAACCTGGTTTAAACTGAATCAAACCGATTCAGGCTGGCTTAAACTGGATCAAACCAGCATAGTTCAGTTAAAACAGGATCATACTGGATCATACTGGATCAAACTGGTTCAAACTGGATCATACCAGTGTAGACTGGTTCAAAACTGGTTCAAACTAATTCAGACCAGATCAAACTGGTTCATACTGGATTAAACTGGTTTAGACCAGTCCAAAATAGGATGAAACTGGCTCATTCCAGATAAAACAGGTTTAGATCAGCTCAAATCTGCTCAAACTTGTATAATTTGGTTCATGCTGGATCAAATGCGGTTTAAACTGGTTTAGACTGGTTCCAAACCAGATCAACTGGACGGAACTGAATTAAACTGGGTTAGACTGGTTCAAACCAGATCAAAGTGGATCAAACAGTATCAAAATGATTCACACCAATCAAACCATTTTAGACCAGTCCAAAATAGTATCAAACTTGAACAATTCAGATAAAACCGGCTTAGACTGGCTCACACTGGATCAAACCAGTTTAAACTGGTTCCAAACCAGATCAAACTGGTTCAAACCGAATCAAACCGCTCTAAACTGGCTCAAACCGGTTTAGGCCTGCTCAAACTGGATCAAACCAGTTTAGAGCAGTCCAAAACATATCAAACTGATTCAGACTGTATTAAAATGGTTCAAACTGGTTTTGGCTGGCTCAAACTGGATCAAACCAGTTTAGTTCGGTTCAAACAGAATCAAACTGGATCAGACCAGATCACACTGGTTCAAACTGGCTCATGACAGTGGAGACTGGTTCAAAACTAGATCAAATTTTTTCAGACAGGATCAAACTGGTCCAAACTGGATCAAACCAGTATAGACTGGTTCAAGTTGATCAAATTGATTCAAAGCAGATTAAACCGACTCTATACGGATTAGTTCGCTATAGGACGGACAAACCAAATTTTACAGGTTTAGACTGGATCAAACCAGTTTAGACTGGTTTAAACCAGATCAAAAGTGATCAAACCGGGTCAAACTGGGTTAGACCAGTACAAAATCGGATCAAACTGGTTTAAACCAGTATAAAAATGATCAAGCTGGTTCAATCCAAATAAAACCAAATTAGACTGGCTCAAACCGGCTCAAACTGTTTTAAACTGTTTCAGACCAAATCAAACCCGGTTCAAACTGGTTTAAAGTGGTTCCAAAACAGATCAAGCTGGTTCAAACCTTATCAAAATGGTTTAGACTGGTTCAAACTGGTTTAGACCATCTCAAACCAGATCAAACCAGTTTAGACCAGTTTAAAACGGTTTGGCCAGCTCAAAATAGATCAAACCAGCTTAGCCAGGATCAAACTGGATCAAACTTGATCAGTTCAGATCAAAACGGTTCAAGCTGGATCATACCAGTGTAGACTGGTTCAAAACTGGTTCAAACTGAATCAAACCTTTGTAGAATGTTTCAAAACTGGATCAAACTGGTTCAAAGCGGATTAAACCGCAACAATCCGGATTAGATCGCTGTAGGACGGCGAAACCGAATCCAACAGGTTTAGACCAGTTCACACCGGTTTAGGCCGGTTCAAAATGGATCAAACCATCTTAGCCTGGTTCAAGCCGGATCAAACTGGATCAGACCGGATCAAACTGGATCACACCAGTGTCAACTGGTTCAAAACTGTATCAATTTGGATCACACCAGAAAAAACTGGATCAACCCAGTGTAGACTGGTTCAGAACTGAATCGAACTGGTTCAAAGTGGATTGAACCTGCATAATCTGGATTAGATCGCTATAGGTCGGCCAAACCAAATCAAACCGGTTTAGACTGGTTTAAACTGGTTTTGGCCGGCTCAAAATGAATCAAACCAACTTAGCCAGGATCAAACCAGATCAAACTGTATCAGACCAGATCAAACTGTTTCAAACTAGATCATACCAGTGTAGACTGGTTCAAAACTGGATCAGACCGGATCAAACAGGATCATACCGGATTAAACCGGTTTAGACCAGTCCAAAATAGGAGGAAACTCATTTAATCCAGATAAAACCAGTTTAGACCGGCTGAAACCGGCTCAAACTGGTTTAAAATCGTTCAGACCGGATCAAACACGGTTTAAAATGGTTTAAACTGGTTTCAAACCAGATCAAACTGGTTGGAACTGAAATAAACTTGTTTAGACCGGTTCAAACCGGATCAAAGTGGATCAAACCGTATCAAAATGGTTCATACAGATCAAACCGGTTTAGACCAGTCCAAAATCATATCAAACTGGATCAGTTCAGATAAAACCGGCTTAGACTGGCTCACACTGGATCAAACCGGTTTAAACTGGTTCCAAACCAGATCAAACTGGTTCAAACTGAATCAAACCATCCTAGACTGGTTCACACCAGTTTAGGGCGGCTCAAAATGGATCAAACCAGCTTAGCCTGGTTCATACCAGATCAAACTGAATCAGACTGGATCAAACTGGATCACACCAGTGTTGACGGGTTCAAAACTGTATCAATTTGCATCACACTAGATAAAACGGGATCAACCCAGTGTAGACTGGTTCAGAAATGGATCAAACTGGTTCAAAGCGGATTGAACCTGCATAATCAGGATTAGATTGTTACAGGTCCGCCAAACCGAATCAAACCTGTTTAGACCGGTTTAAACCGCTTTTGTCTGGCTCAAAACCGATCAAACCAGCTTAGCCAGGATCAAACGGATCAAAATGGATCAGAACAGATCAAACTGGTTCAAACTGTATCATACCAGTGTAGACTGGATCAAAACTGGATCAAACTGGATCAGACAAGATCAAACTGGTTCAAACCGAATCAAACCGCTCTAGACTGGCTCAAACCGGTTTAGGATGGCTCAAACTGGATCAAACCAGTTTAGTTCGGTTCAAACAGGATCAAACTGGATCAGACCAGATGAAACAGGTTCAAACTGGATCATACCTGTGTAGACTGGTTCAAAACTGGTTCAAACTAATCAGAGCGGATAAAACTGGTTCAAACTGCATCACACCAGTTTAGACCGGTTCAAAACGGATCAAACTGGATCAGAGCGTATCAAACTCGTTCAAACTGGCTCATACCAGTGTAGACTGGTTCAAAACTAGATCAAATTTTATCAGACCGGTTCAAACTGGTCCAAACTAGATCAAACCAGTGTAGACTGGTTCAAACTGAATCAAACTAAATCAGACCGGATCAAACTGGTTCATACCGGATTAAACCGTTTTAGACCAGTCCAAAATAGGATGAAACTGGTTCAAAACAGATAAAACGGGTTTAAACAAGTTCAAACTGGTTTAGACTATGTCAAACCAGATCAAACCAGTTTAGACCGGTTCAAACCGGATCAATTAGATCGTACCAGATCGATACTGGATCAAACTGGTTCAAAGCGGATTAAACCGCATCAATCCGGATTTGATCGCTACAAGACGGTCAAACCAAATACAACAGATTTAGATGGGTTCACACAGGTTTAGGCCGGCTCAAAATGGATCAAACCAGCTTAGCCTGGTTCAAACTGGATCAATTTGGATCACACCAGATCAAATTGGATCAAAACAGCGTAGACTGGTTCAGAACTGTATCAAACTGGTTCAAAGCAGATTGAACCTGCATAATCTGGATTAGAACGCTACAGGTTGGCCAAAAGAATCAAACCTGTTTAGACCAGTTTAAACCAGTTTTGGTCACCTCAAAATGGATCAAAAGGGCTTAGCCAGGATCAAACTGAATCAGACCACATCAAACTGGTTCAAACTGAAGCATACCAGTGTAGACTGGTTCAAAACTGGATCAAACTGTATCAGACAGGATCAAAGTGGTTCACACTGGATTAAACCCATTTAGACCAGTCCAAAATAGGAGAAAACTGGTTCAAAACAGATAAAACCAGGTTAGACCTGTTCAAACCGGTTTAGACTATCTCATACAAGATCAAACCAGTTTAGACCAGTTCAAAAAGGATCAAACAGGATCACACCGGATCAAACTAATTCATGTTGGATCAAACAAGTTTAGACCAGTCAAAAATCGGATCAAAACAGCTCAATCTAGATAAAACCAGTTTAGATGGGCTCAAACTGGTTTAAAGTGGTCCAGACCGTAACAAACGTGGTTTAAACCAGTTAAAACTGGTTCCAAACAAGATCAAATTGGTTGGAACCGAATTAAACTTGTTTAGAACGGTTCAAACAGGATCAAAGTAGATCAAACTATATCAAAATGGTTCATATCGATCAAACCAGTTTAGACCAGTCCAAAATCATATCAAACTGGATCAATCCAGATAAAACCGGCATAGACTGGTTCACACCAGATCAAAATGTTTTAAACTGGTTCCAAACCAGATCAAATAGTTTCAAACCAAATCAAACCTCTCTCAACCGGCTCAAACCCTAACCCTAACCCCTAACCCCTAACCCTAACCCTAACCCTAAACCTAACCCTAACCCTAACCCTAACCCTAACCCTAACCCTAAACCCTACACCCTACACCCTAAACCTAACCCTAAATCCTAACCCTAACCCTAACCCTAACCCTAACCCTAACCCTAAATCCTACACCCTAAACCCTAACCCTAACCCTATCTATAGCTCAATGCCTGTCATTACTACAGAATACCAACATCTTCATTCCTATTTTAAGTGGTTTTCAGATGTACACAGGCCCATAACTCATGACCCCTGAAATATCGTTTCTCATTCTTTGGCACTATTCTCTCAGTGTTTTCCATTATAAAGTACTTCAGAGCTGTGTTTTCAGTACTACTGTCATTAAACATAAATTAATGTGAATAACAAAACTGAGGAAATTCATTTTTAATTATATTTCACTTATGGATAGTATAATATGATAGCTGCATTTGTCCATTAATTTTCTCTCTGAAAACTTTTATCAAATTCTGCTTCTTAATATGAAAGAAATTTATATCATATTGTAACTGGCAATAATTTTTAATGACAAATAAAATTTTATTTTGCTATCTGAAATATTAGAAAGTGTATATGTACATAACGGACTGAATAAACTAAACTAATTGTCAAGTACATTACCCGTGGCAGTTTTAAACTGAAATTACTGTGTCTGACCTTCTACTTTTTTGAACTTCTATGTTCATTGCAACACTTATAATGATCAAAAAATAATGGGCAACTTAAGTATTCCTAAGCAGATGAATGGACATTAATATGTGGCATGAATGCATGACCGAATATTATACAGCTATTAAAATTAATGAGACTCTGCCATTCATAGTGATATGGATGATAATGGAACACACTTTACAAAGAGGTGAGTTTGTATATGTAATCTTAAAATGTAGATCTTATAGAAAAGAGAGTGTTTTCCAGAGTCTGAGCTGAGTAAGAACAACAGTTTGAGAGTTGCTGGTCCCAAAAATGTTTTAATAATTAGCTTGAACAGACATTAGGGTGCACACCTGAAATTACACTTCTTCAAAGGTCAAAAAAGGGGGAGAAGGAATTATAGATCAATCTGATCTAACTAGAGACACCATTTTTTCAGTCTATTTAAGGATAATTTAATGTAACAAAATAGTAGTACTATAAAATATAGATTTTTGTCTCTTTTTTTCATTGACTATCTTTATAGGTATATGAAAGAGCTCAGACTTTGGATTTTCTAATTTTGGCAATTATTTTGCTTATATTTTGATGCAGGGTCTCTCTGTAGTTCAGTCTAGTACAAATTGATGATTCTTCTGCAGCTTTAGATGTCTCTTATGATCACATAAATTTACAAACTTTATTAATGAATAAATTTCAAAGTGTAAAATAAATCAGATATCCTAACTTGATGTGTGGTCATTATAACTCTATATTCACACTACCCTTCACTAAGAGACTTCAACTTCTACAGCTTACTTAGAATCAAATTTCTATTTTCACTCTGTTCTGTTTTTAATAAAACAGTTCTAAGGTATATGCTGTACTGTTCTCTTAAGATAATCCATACACAATACCCATGCATGACTTCTGTGGCTGGGTGGATTTAGATTCTATAATGCTGAACTACATTCTATTGGTGCTTGAATCATAGTGGAATCTTAGCCCAGGAAAGCAACCATCTTTGTTGAAATAGGAGCGGCTGGGCGGCGTCCCCGGCACCCGGCCACCCACATGCCTAGCTCTAGCTTATGCCCCGAAATAATTACACGGAAACTGTATTCTTTTAAACACTGCTTGGCCCATTTCTATCTAGCCTCTTCTAGGCTAACTCTCGCACCTGGACTAGCCCATTTCTAATAATCTGCTGTAGCCCACAAGATGGCTTACCAGGAATGATCTTAACCTGCGCCTGTCTGGAGTGGGAGAATCATGGCAACTCCTTGACTCAGCTTCTTTCTCCCAGCATCCTGTTCTGTTTACTCCACCCACCTACTTTTTAACCTATGAGGGCCAAGCAATTTCTTTATTGCTTAACCAATGAAATCAACAGATTGATATATGACACTCCCACATCACTTCCCCTTTTTCTGTTTAAACAAAAAAAGGAAGGCTTCAACTTTAACATAGCAAAATTACATATAGCAAAACAGTTATCAAACAAGAATTACAGTTACAATATTTATATCTATTTTATCTTTTATCATAACTAAGGAAAACTATAACTATCTATTCATTCTTCAACTCCATCAAAGACTCCAGAAGGATATAATACCACCTAAGTAAACAAGAAATAAGAAAACTCTAGAAATGACAGAGACATCTCACTGCCTGGACAGTCACCCAAAGTTCTTTTGTACCATTGGGGCATCCATCTTCAGCCTTCAGGCCCATAGCATCCAGCAGACATTTTCATCAAGCAGGAACTTCCAAAGACAGTTCAGTCACTTTCTGCTGTGTCCTTCAGAATGTCTCGCAGACTCTTTCATGAGTCAGGAACCCCGAAAGACCATCTCACCTTTAGGCAAGTTCAGCAGTACTCTCTCTGCGGGTTCTCTTTGTCCATTTTATGCAACAGTCCAGGCAAGAGCAGTTTCTTGCCCAAATGGCTATCAAACTCCATAAGGATCCTCTTTGATGCCCATCTTCCTCTTTAAGTAGATTGGCGCTGCCAGGAGCAGATGTGTCTCATTGTCATGAAAAGTCCTAAGTTATTAAGATATTTTAAATGCCATATTCTGTAGCCTTTGAGAGATATGAAGAATGCCTATCTGAAATATATCTCTATATATCTAGAAAATCTAAGTAACATGACTACGAACTTGACTATTATTTATGATTATCCATTAACAATCTATATTTCCTAATTATACATTACATTTTAAAAATGAACTACACAATTACAATACCTTAATCAAGATCAAAAATACATATACATATAACAAAATTGACCTTAAAATCCATACCAATGCAAATTATTCATATCTATATCATATCTCCCTTTAAATGTGAAAGAACATTTATAAACAATATTTTGGGAACATGGGTGCAGTTTTTTTCTCTCCAAACTGCTTCCTGCTGAATGGGGGCGCTGTTAATCAGATCATTTAGGGTGTAACCTGTGTGCCAGGTTTATCTCAGTTGGCAGTTGAGTGAAATAATTTTTTGAGCGTGTTCACAGGAACTTTTCGGGAGGTCGTGGTCTATTATACCATAACGGGATAGATGCAATCCACAGGGTCTGGTTCTCTGTGAAAACAAAAGAAGACCCTCTCCAAAGCATCATATCCTTAGACCCAAATTTTGAAATCGTAATACCCTTATATCCATTCTGGTTTAGCTTGGCAGCCCATGTAATGAAATGTCTCTCTGTACTTAGCTCCTTTACAGTCAAAAATTTTAAAGAAAACACAATGTACATAATTCAGGCTCTGAGAATTTTCCATTTTTATGTGGCTTATTTTTCTTTATTTCTCTTAACCTATAACTATCTGTACTCTGTCTCTTTAGAGACTTTACCTTTTTTTTAAACCATTAACTTTATTCTCTATATTCTTTTGATTCTCTCTCTCAAGCCTATGTACATTCATCCAACAGTGTGACTCATTTAGTGGTCTGAATCTGTCCTATTCTGATTCTGCAATTTTTTACTATCCAGGAGCACTTTTGATTTGTGCCTTTAAATCAGTAGGCACTTAAGAATCCAAGCTGTGACATTCCTGGGTCAAAAACAGGTACTGCCTGCTGGCCCTGCCCAGTCCAACATGGCGGAGCTGCTCGTGCCTCTGATTCTTGCACATTGCACCATTAGCATGGCGGAGCTGCTTGTGCCTCTGAGCTGCGGCATGCAATGTCCCCCTTTTAGGCACACAGCAGTCTAGTTGCCATCAAACAAATCGTAGCACTTTACTCCAAATGCTCCATTCAAAAGCTCTGTCTCCCACAGGAGTGAGACAGAGATTGCAATGGTGGCACAGCCCAGAAAGCCAGCATTTTAAAACAGAGAATTTTTTTCCTGCTGCTGAGTCAGGAAAATTTCAAAATGGAGGACGTACCATTTTGTGCTAGCTCTGGGACCACCAGGTAGGAGTGGCACTCAGCACTTTAATTCTGAGACTGAGCGTGCAGCACAGAAATTCTTTTCATCCAAGTTACAGCCAAATCTGACACGCAGAGCACTGCGCAGTCTAAAAACACGCCATGCCCTTCCGCCTGCCTAAGCCTGATTCGGCCATCTGCCCAGGTGCTGGCGGGGAGCGCTGAGCCATCAGCACAGTCTCATAACATTCTCCTTCCGATCCCAAGCAGGAACACAAACATCCAGTCCCATAAAATCCTTTGAAATGTTTTAAAGCCAGAGTTCACGCTGGCAGCACAGCCCCAGTAAGCCGCACTTTAAAATGACATAGCGTTTTTTCTGCTGCTGTTGCCGAATCAGGAAATCTCTCTACAGCACACCACCAACAAACAGCAAAAATCTGTGTTAAACTCTCTCTTCCTTATTTTTAAGCCTTCTCAGGTTTTTAAGTGGATTTAGTCCATCACATCTGGGCGCCACTCTGTTGAAATAGGTGCGGCTGGGCTGCGTTCCCGGCATCCGGCTGCCCACATGCCTCGCTCTAGCTTATGCCCTGAAATAATTACACGGAAACTGTATTCTTTTAAACACTGCTTGGCCCATTTCTATCTAGCCTCTTCTAGGCTAACTCTCGCACCTGGACTAGCCCATTTCTAATCTGCTGTAGCCCACAAGATGGCTTACCAGGAATGATCTTAACCTGTGTCTGTCTGGAGGGGGAGAATCATGGCGACTCCTTGACTCAGCTTCTTTCTCCCAGCATCCTGTTCTGTTTACTCCACCCACCTACATTTTAACCTATGAGGGCCAAGCAATTTCTTTATTGCTTAACCAATGAAATCAACAGATTGATATATGACACTCCCACATCGCATCTTGACTAAGTACTTAGATCTGGTGTTTTAAACTATAATTTATTTCTGCTTGGTTGCAGAATCAATATCATCCAATGTTGGAAGACAGCCATATTGAAATGGTTTGTCACCAAGAAAAAGAAAGTCAATATTCAGAAAATGAGATAAACAAAATATGTGTTTGCAATTAAAAGATTATATAATCTTGGGCTTAGAGGGTTGGAAAAAGGAATTTACTTACAGTGTCCTACTATGGAAACCTCTTATAAAGTACAGCTTGGGATAGATCAGAAAATTATGGAGATTTTAGTGGGAAGTTGCTGGCTGCTATACCAAGACAGCCTATTAGATATGCTTCCTATGTAGTCTCTCAGGGTTTTAGCAACTGACTTCTCTGCTAACTGCCAGTTAATCAATTTGACCAAAATTATGTCAGAAAATTTTTATTGTTTTTAGATGGTCTTAATCATTTTTTCTTCCAAATATCATATACCATTTTATATTTTAGTATGAAACAATGCATTCTCTCATATAAACAATTTTCATGTAAAATAAACTAGTTGAAAACCAACTTCTTAAGTGTCCTAAATAACAGCTCCTCCTGCCAAGCTAAAGATGTTGTTGTTTCCTGGCTAAAACAATGCCCAGACAATTAGTACTCAGGTATATATGGAAAGAGAAATACATGAAAATGACCTTAGCACAGTGATTCATGTTTTTTACCTGTGATGGTTTGAAAGAAGAAAATTCCTCGAGATTCTGGTACTTTAATACTTGGTCACAACTTGGAGGTACTCTGTGAAAAATTTTAAAACCTTTAGGAATGTAGCTTTGCTAAAGAAGAAAGTGAAGTAACAAGGGGCTTTGGTGTCCAGCCCCAACGTATTTTCAGGGTTCAGATTAGATGCTACAAGAAGCAAGGAGAACTTTCTGTAACTGAAGGCAAATGAATTCTCTCACACTATGTTATTAATAAAAAGTCTCTTTATTTTTATGCCTCTACTCTACTTCTTCTGTACTGTTTTTAATTCTACCTAGGTTCTTCTCCTCTAGCTTAAACACTCTTTTTTACTGGAGGCTTAGAGCAATAAATATTATAAGAGTTACTTCTTATTAGTCAAAAGCATATTCGTAGGGCTAAGCCATTCTCGTAGCAACACAAGTTTCCAAGATTACAAGAGTAAGACTGTGATGAGACAAGGGAAGGTATAGTGTCCAGAGACAAACCTTGAGACATAGGTCTGTTGTCAGCAGAGTTGGAAAGTGAAGAATTGTCATGCTTTTCTTAATGGTGCTTTGTGTTAGCAACCTTGGTTGGACATCTGTGACTCTGATCTTGTGCCTAGCTGTAAGTTTTAAACTTATGATCTATTTACAATAAGTTTTTAGTCTAGTTTGAACTGAGGTTAAGGTGAGTTAATTGTGTGATGTAATCTTAGCCAAAGAAACAATCAGGCCTTCATTAGTCTACAGTCCTCATGCAACAAACAGATTTAGTTATGAAGCAAGTCATAATATATCATCTCTCTATATAAATTATATAGCTAAGTAAAAGTCATCTTCCTGATCATCCACAGATACATGTGCCCATAAGATTGAGATGCAATCATGAGATTACATATATACATCACATGAGATTACACACTACAATAAAGATACTAAGCAATTTAGCAAATGCAAGCAATGGTTTCCAGAGTTGAAGGTCCTACAGACCTTGCATGGATAATATTAACCTCCATTAGAGAATCACTCCTTTGGTGGGTTGACATCTGAACACAAGTTGTCATCTGATGTACCTCTCATGACCTCTGATAGTAAAGTGTGGCATTGGGAGAAGGCCTTGAGTGTTTCTATCCTCACTTTGCCTCCAGTCACTTTCTCTGCATGTTTTGGGAGTTGGTATATGGTTTCTCAGCTTTTTGCTCCTGCTGCCATACATGGACTATGATATGAAGCTTTTTCCCCACGATAGCTTCATCTATCTTCAATAAAAATCCAAAATGAACATTTTCAACTGTCAGTTGCTTTTGGTTATGACATTATACCACAACAACAATAAAGTAATAAATTCATTGATTTCTATAGGAGAATTAAAAGAAGCAAGATATTATTTATATAGTAAGATTACTTTGTGCAACTTATGTTTTGAAAAATGTCACTAGCTTTCTGAATTGGGTAATTTTTCCCTAAAGTAAAAACAAAACTCTAACAATTAAGAAGGGGAAGCTTTGCAAGAACATGTGGAAAGAGCAAATGTGTTTGTTGGGGAGTTTGGGAGTAAAGAGGAGAATTAGCCCAAAGTAAAGCATGTGAAACCCCATATAGAAACATATTACCTTCTTTGTGGTGGTTAGCTTTAATTATCAACTTTATACAACCAATAATTAACTGAGTAGAGTGACTTGATGAAAGACTGTCTACACAGCCTTAGCCTATGAATATGTCTCTTGGGGACTATCTAAATTAATGTGAAAAGACTCAATCTTCTATAAGCAACACTATTCACCAGCCAAGGAATCCTGAACTGTATAAAAGTAGAGAAATTGAGTAAGCAAGCAAACATGCATACATTTATTTTTAACTGATCCTGACTGTGAATATGATATGACTAGCTGCTTTAAACTCATGCCTCTGTGACTTCCATGAAACGAAAGGACAACATCTTGGAATTCTAAGCAAAAAAAATTCTTTCTCTCCTATGTCACTTCTTTCTGAGTATTTCTTTATCTCAGCAATACACACACACAAAAAAAAATTATAGTAGTAAACTAATTTTTAAAAAAAGTATTAAATTGAAGGAAATTTTCTAGAATAAAAAAATCCAATAAAAAAAGGTGTTTAGGGTATAGTAAGAGAAGGATTAAAGAAAAAACACTTTTATTGATATCTGAAAGGCAATTCATATAATTCTCAATGTTATTTGACACATATTAGTTTATTTTTATTCCAGACTATAGTTATAACCTATAGTTTAAAATAAATTATTTTTGTGTGTGTGAATATGTGTATTAGTTCAGGTGCCTACAGAGGTCCAAAAAGTAGATGAGGTTGTTGGATTCTCTAGAGATGGAGTTACAGATTTTTATGAGGTCATTCATGTGGGTTATGGTAACTACTTTAAGAAAGCATGTGTTTTTAATCACTGGCACACTTCTTTAGACATAGCCCACACTTCTATAGAGAGGATGCCTAGGTTTTAAAGTGTTTTAGGATAGCTGGGGAGAAACAGACCTAATGCCTAGTAAATACCAGAAAGTCAAATGTGAACAAATGAAGCATGAGCTGATAACTCAAGAAAATACCACAGAGAGGTACTTATACATAGCATAGGTTTGTTTTTCTGAGTTCTTGAGTCATATCTATCCAAAAATGGGGTACTAATTGCATCATTGATATCTTGTTTTCTGCCCTAAGATGATTATTTTCATAAACATCCGCACAAAAAAGTTTGTATACATGTATATACACACAGATGAACATATACACACTGTGTGTGTGAGTATACATGTGTGTGAGAGAGAAAGACAGACAGAGAAAGAGAGAGAGAGAGAGAGAGAGAGAGAGAGAGAGAGAGAGAGAGAGATGCCATTTCATGGCAGAGTATCTCTGCCATGAATGATAAAGTGATTGAAATGAACTGTATCTGAATTACTTGCAGATTGTACAGCATAATCTTTTAGACTCAGTGGACTGGAATGGAGTTCTAGAATTTAGAAGTATTGGCATTCTGGGCTACATTAGAATATTTCATTGTGGTTTGGGGCTGATTGTGAGTTACAATTTGTTTAACAGCAACATGAACAGTACCCACTAAGGCCTACAGCACCCTATCTACACCACATCAATGGTAATAATTAAACACTTTTTAATATGATGTTAAATGCATCCCAGGTGGCAAAAGTACTCCAAGCATGGAAACACAAGAGTGTTGGGGACTGTTGAAAAAAACAGAACATTTGGAGGTGCCTTGAAATATCAAAAAAAAACTTGACACTTTTGAAATTTCATTTTTTTCCCCACAGAATAAGCAAGATTTTCTGTAAGAATGTAAAGGCCATAGATTTTCTCTCACATAAAACTTTGACTTGAGAGACAGCAAACTTTACCAGAAAAGGTACAGGACAGTAATCACTGAGTGAGTGAGCAAGAGCCAGAGAATGTTGAGGGTCTGGATGTGAATCTGGGACTTTCAAGGGAGTCAGGATCCTTGTGGGTCTATGTGTGAGTCTTGGACCTCTGAGGAAGTAGGCCTGAACATGACCTCTGCCAGTCTGGGCATGAATCTGGGACTTCTGAAGGAGTAGACAGAAACCAGAGATCTCTGTGTGTCCAGGCATGAGTCTGGGACCTCAGAGGGAGTAGGTCTGATCCAGGACTTCTGCAGTTCTGGATGCACCCAAGCCTGGTAACTCCAAGGCAGTAGACCAGAACAAGAGACCTTTGCAGAATCAATTCCAAATCAGGGATATCTGCAGGAGGAGATCCAGATCAGGATTTACAGAAATAAGTCAAATATAGTACCTAGGCCAAAGTAGGCCTGAGACAGCAAACTCCAAGGGAGAAGAGCAAAGCCCAAGAGCACTGAGCTATCTCCAGGAACACCAAGTAACTGATGGGGTAACTAGAACTGTGGCACTGACTCTATGAGAAACAACCATCTGAGCTTTGGATTCACTGGCAACTAGAAGATTAATCAACAGAATCTCAGACAGCCACAACCACACCTATTAGAGGAAAAGATGAGTAGATGCAACACCATAAAAAGCAACACAACACCAGTAAAACCTAAAGACCTTACAACAACAAGACTTGAACAACCAAATATAGATGAAGCAGAAGAAAATGACCTAAAACATAATTTCAAGAGAATGTTTGAAACTCTTAAAGAAAAAAGAGAAATTCCCTCAAAGAAATGGAAGAAAAGACAAACAAAAAATTTGAAAGACATCAGCAAATCCCTTAAAGAAAACCAAGATAAAGCAATCATATGAAACTATTTAAGACTTAGAAATTGAAATAGAAACAATAAAGAAACCACAAGCTGACCAAATTATAGAAACAGAAATCATGAGAAAACAACCAGGAGCCACAAAAGCAAGCATGAACAGCAGAATACAAGAGATGGAAGAGAGAATATCATGTGCTGAAGATACAATAGACAAAATATTCTCATCAGTTAAAGAAAGCATTACATCTATAAAAGCTTAACTCAAAATATCTGGGATATGTGAAACACCATAAAAAGGCCAAATCTAAGTATAATAGGTATAGAAGAACAATAAAAAGTTCAACTCAAAAGCACAGAAAATACATTTAACAAAATCATAGAAGAAAATGTTCCCAACCTAAAGAAAGATGCCTATAGAAGAAGCTTACAGAACACCAAATAGACTAGATTTTTTAAAAAGTCCTCTTGCCACATAATAATCAAAACACTAAACATACAAAGTAAAGAAAGAATATTAAGGACCGCAATGGAAAAAGGCCAAGTAACATATAAATATAGACCTGTCAGAATTACACATGACTTCTCATTGGAAACAATGAAAGCCAAAGGTCATTGTCAAACATTATGCAGACATTAAGAGACCATGGATGCCAGCCCAGACTACTATACCCAGCAAACCTTTCAATCACCATAGAAAGATAAAACAAGATATTCCATGACAAAACTAGATTTTACCAATACCTAGCCACGAACCAAGCCCTACACAAAATACTAGAAGGAAAACTCCAACCCAAGGATGTTGGCTACACCAACAAAACTACAGAAAATTGGTGGTGGTCTCATAGCAGCAAATACCAAAGAAGGGAATAATGCACAAATTAACATCACCAACAATGACAAATATATTAACAGGAGATAGCGATCACTGGTTATTAATATCCCTTAATATAAATGGACTTAACTCACCTATAAAGGTACAGGCTAACAAATTGGATACAAAAACTGAATCCATTTTCCTTGTGCATACAAGATACATATCTCAACCTCAAAGACAGATGATTCTCAGAGTAAAGGGTTTGGAAAAATTATTCCAATGAAATGGACCTAAGAAACAAGTGAGTGTAGTTACCCTAATATCTAACAAAATGGACTTTGAGCTAAAACCAATCAAAAAAGACAAAGAAGGTCATTTTATACTAGTCAAAGGAAAAATCCATTATGAGGAAATCTCAATACTGAACATCTATGCTCCAAATACAAGAGTACCATCATTTCTAAAAGAAACACTTCTAAAGCTTAAATCATACATAAAACATCACACACTAAACCACTCAACAGGTTAGTCAGTTAAATAATGAACAGAGAAATAAGGGAACTAACAGAGGTTATGACTCAAATTGATTTAACAGCCACCTATATAACATTCCATCAAAACAGAAAAGAATATACCTTCTTCTCAGCTCCTCATGAAACCTTCTCAAAAATTGACAACATACTCATTAACAACAACAACAAAAACTTAACAAATACAGAAAAAAAGGAATAAACCAATGTACCCAATGAGATCACCATGGTTTTAAACTAGATGTCAACAGCAATACTAATTCCAGAAAACCCACAAACACAAGGAAATTAAACAATGCTCACCTAAATCATCAAAGGGTCAAGGAAGAAATAAAGGGATAAATTAAAGACTTCCTAAAATTCAATGAAAATGACCACAAAACATACTTAAATTTATGGGACAAAATGAATGCAGTGTTAAGAGGAAAGTTCATAGCACTAAATGCCTACATAAAGAAGCTGGGTAAATACCATACGAGTGAATTAATGAAACACTTGAAAACGTTAGAACGAAAAGAAACAAACTTACCTAACAGAACTAAATGGCAAAATAATCAAATTGAGAGCTGAAATCAACACAATAGAAACAAAGAAAACAATACAAGGAATCAATGAGAAAAAGAGTTGGTTCTTTGAGAAAATCAACAAAATAGACAAACCTTTATCCAAACTAACCAAAAGGCAGAGAGAGAATATCCAAATTAACTAAATCAGAAATGAAAAGGGGGACATAATAATAGATATGGAGAAAATACAGAGAACCATCAGGTCATATTTAGAAAACCTGTACTCCACAGTATTATAGAACTTCACAATAGCCACACATAGCATAAATATCTCAGAGTGACTCTAACAAAACAAGTGGAAGACTTGTATGGCAAGAACTTTAAATATTTAAAGAAAGACATTGAAGAAGACACCAGGAAGTGGAAAATCTCCCATGCTCTTGGGTAGGCAAAATTAACATAGTAAAAATAACAAACTTACCAAAAGCAATCTACAGATTCAATGCAATGCCGAGAAAAATCCTAGCAAAATTCTTCACAGACCCTGAAACAATGGTACTCAGCTTCATATAGAAAAGCAAAAAAATGCAGGATAGTCAAAACTATTCTGGGCAATAAAAAAAAATTCTGGAGGCATCACAATCCCTGCCTTCAAACTCTACTACAGAGCAACAGTACTGAAAACTGCCTGGTATTGACATAAGAACAGACAGGAGGACCAATGAAACAAAACAGAAAACCTGGATATTAATCCATACATATTTGAACACCTGATTTTTGACAAGGAATTTTTATTTTCTTTTTCTTATCATAACTAACATTATTTATTTTTTATTTTACTTTTCCATTCAAAAATTTACACTTCCTCCCCTCCTTCCATTCCCCTCCCGCTCCCCCACTCACCCTCCTCACTCTCTCTCCTTAAGATAGGGCAGGGAAACCTGCCCTGTGGGAAGTCCAAGCCCCCCCTCCATCCAGGCCCAGGAAGCTTTGCATCCAAATAGACTAGGGTCACAAAAAGCCATTACATGCAGTAGAAACAAGTCCCAGTGTCTTTATCAATGGCTTCTCAGTCAGCCCCCATTTTCAGCCACATTCAAAGAGTCCAGTTTGATCACATGCTCATTCAGTCTCAGTCCAGCAGGATTTGGTGAGCTCCCATAAAAACAGGCACACTGCCTCAGTGGGTGGACCAACCCTTCGTGGTCCAGAATTCCTTGCTCATCTTTTCCCTCCTTCTGCTCTTCAACTGGACCTTAGGACCTCAGTCCATTGCTCTGATGAGGGTCTCTGTTTCTATCTCCATCTGTCCCCAGATGAAGATTCTATGGTGATATTCGAGATAATCATCAGTGTGATAGTGGGGCAAGGCCAGTTCAGGCACCCTCTCCTCTGCTGCCCAATGACCTAGCTGGGATATCTGCATGGACAACTGGGATCCCCTCTAGAGCCAAGTCTCTTGCCAACCCTAAAATGGCTTCGTTAATGTAGATACTTCTTCCCTGCTCCTATATCCACCCTTCCTCCATCTCTACCCTCCCACTCCCCCAAGCTCTCTCCATTCTTTCCTTTCTCCCTTCTCTCTCCCCCTCTCCCCTTTCCCCAATCCCACCATCCTAACCCTACCCACATGCTCACAAATTTTGCCTGGCAATCTTGTTTGCTTCCAATCTCCAGGAAGATCTATACATGTTTTTCTTTGGGTTCATCTTGTTATTTGGCTTCTCTAGGCTTGTGAATTTAATGTCCTTTGTTTATGGCTAGAGTCCACCATGAGTGAGTATATACCATATTCATCTCTTCGGGTCTGAGTTACCTCACTCAGGATAGTGTTTTCTATTTCCATCCATTTGCATGCAAAATTCAAAATGTCATTATTTTTTACTGCTGAGTAGTACTCTAATGTGTATATATTCCTCACTTTCATTATCCATTCTTCCAATGAGCGACATCTAGGTTGTTTCCAGGATCCGGCAATTACAAATAATGCTGCTATGAACATAGTTGTACAAATGCTTTTGTAGTATGATTGGGCATCTCTTGGGTATATTCCCAAGAGTGATATTGCTGGATCCTGAGGTAGATTGATTCGCAAATTCCTGAGAAACCACCACACTATTTTCCAAAGTGGTTGCACAAGTTTGCATTCCACCAGCAGTGGATGAGTGTTCCCCCTACTCCATATCCTCTCCAGCAAAGGCTATCATTGGTGTTTTTGATTTTAGCCATTCTGACAGGTGTAAGATGGTATCTCAAAGTTGTTTTGATTTTCATTTCCCTGATCGCTACAGAGGTTGAACATGACCTTAAGAATTAAATTTGCTATCTTCTCATATCTTGTGTTCCTCTCTAGGACTGGGATTAAAGGTGTGCAGCACTACTGCTTGGTTTCTATGACAAACTAGTGTGGCTACTGTGATTGAAGTGTGTGTCACCACTACCTGGTTTGTAAGGTTGACTAGTGGAGCTGTTTTACTCTCAGATCTTCAGGCAAGCTTTATTTATTAAAATACAATTGATATATCATTAGAATAACTATCTAATCTTCAACAACATCAGAGAAACAAGAAAGACATAATATTAAGTGAGCAAACAGGAAGTGCAGAGCAAATTCCAAAATTATAAATCAACAGAGACATTTGCCTGCCTGGAAAGTCACCCCAACATTCCTCTGCAACTTTAGGCATCTACATTCAGCTTATGGGCGTATAATATTTGATAAAACTGTTCTGTGAAGGAGGAATTTTAAAGGACTTTGTCTTAGCAAACTTTAGCAGAAGCCTTTTTTTTTGTGTGTTTTGATTGTTTATCATTTTGTCAACAGTCAAGGCAAGGGCAGTTTTTCTTCCAGTGGATGAATTTGTCACAGATAAAAACAAATTCAATATTGAGGCTCATTAATGCCAATCTTCCTCATTAGAAGAAAATTTGTGCTTCCAACAGCAGACATGTATCACTGTAATGAAAAGCCTAATATTATATTAAAACATATTAAATGTCCATAATCTTTAGTTATTGAAAATGTCTGAAGATCATCTATGTATTCAAATTATGCCTTTTTGACTTTGAAAATATATCTAATATGAGGAAAGTTTGACTGTTACAGGTGACTAATTTCTAAACTGTATTTCTTTATTATCCTAAACAGCTTTCAAGGACTAAATTTCACAATATTGTTTTAGGTCAACTGCAAAGGTACAATATCTTGAACAAGAACAAATACACACACACACATGTATATATACATGTGTGTATATAATGTAACAAAATAACCTCTTAAACATGAGTAGAAACATATATAAAGTATGTTCTAACAAAAATAATCCTAAATTTGTGTCAATATACAAAAGTCCATACCAATGTAAAATATCTGAGAATATATCTGAGTGTTTACTCAAAAGTAGACTCAACAATCCACCATTTTATCCCACATTTTTTATATTATATTATAACCACTACTTTGCCCTTCAGACAGTGATCCCTGAATTTAATCTTTGTTCAGGTATTCTCCTGATCAAGTTGCATTCAAGCCCTCTAAATGATGACAGACATCCACTGAACAACCAAAAACCACTAACCCCCACATCTTGGAAATGTGTTATAGTTTTAAAATAATTTCCTATTGCCTGAAGGTGATAGCATCAATATGGAACACCTAAAAAAAATTGGAATAAAGATCAAGTTCTGGGAGAGCTAACTGTTGTCCAGTGTCTGTGTGTTTGGAAAGTGCAAATCTTTTATGAAGTCCTGTCTATGAGGCTAGACCATCTCAACTAGCACGTTTGAAGTTGATTTAGAAGCAGAATTTTGAGGAAACTACAAAAGTGTCATCCTGCGTGGCTGTATTACCTGGGATACTTATTGTTATCAGTGTCTATTTCTTTGTCTTTATTTTGTTTTATTTTGCTTTGTTTTTGAAAAACAAATTTAAAGGTAACAAATATTTGTATTATCACAAGTATAGAATGTGGAATGTGCACAAGTAAGTTGCAGATGATACTTTTATTTTATGTTTGAGCAGGTAAATGGCATCTTTTAACTTATAAGTTTGTTTGAACTGTATAACCAAAGCTCTATTCGCAGCATATGAATGGATGACATATAATAATGTGTCATGAGGACTCTGTACTCAACAAGATTTATGTTTCATCCAGTGTCAGAGCTGTTTCCATGAAGAGGAATCAACATACACATAGCCTGTCCTGTAGTTGTTATGTCTTACTTCCTCATATTTGTTGCCAAGATCATCAGAGTTCTCTGCTGGTCAAACGTGATCACTAAAAACTTTGAAGGAATACATAGCTTTTTGTGTCCTATGAAAACAAAGGCACCTCTCCCCTAATGAAACACATTTACCAACTTCCATTCTGAAGCCATGATGTCTCTAAACCATATGGGCTGGATTATTTAGCAGTCTCTTCTATAACTCAAAGTTTATCAGCTGCAGCTCTTAATTCATTACTCAAAAAATTAAAAGTCAACAAAATATCATATAGGATCCAGATGCACTGTGTATTTCCAATACTTATGTGACTTTTTACATTACTTTACTCTTTATTATTTTCAAACTAGTTTATGATTGTCCGTACCCATTTTTTACTGTATCTTTTTTAAGTTTTTTTTTCAGTCTGAACCACTTTATTATGCACCTTCAGCCTTCTGTGATTACACGAGTCAAACCTTACACTCACTGTGCATCTCCACACATGGTACTGGCTGGCTCAAGCCTGAAGGCAAAGGCCCAGAGCTGTGTCTCTGTATGTTGTGGTCTTCCTGAATGTTGGACGGACTAGCAAGTTATGTCTGGCACTGTGTGTGTCTGAAACATTTTTTTTAAAAAAGCTTTCTAAGGTCCTATTTGGAAATACATATTTTTCCAAATGCCATTTGTAACATTTACCTAAATTGGACTAGTATTAATAAAACTCAGCAGTCAGAAATTGAAATAAGAACCTGACCAATTCAAGGAAAAATAAGGGGCAGTTGGATGACCCTATTCTCCATGTTTTCCAGATCAAAAGCCCCAGAAATCTCCCTCAGTTTCTCTTTATTTCTTTTATTCTCTCTCTATTAAAGTTCCTCAGACCAACCACATCTGTATGGTTAATCCTGGTAAGCAAATCACTGATTCCATTTTTAATTCAAGGTGGCTTTATTGAGATCATGGAGTGGTGTAGTGATGAGGCGAGCAGGCCTGCTTTTTGTCCCAGCTCCCGCATGGTTAGCTTTACACCTGATATAACAACACACAAATTATATTCATTTAAACACTGCTTGGCCCATTATCTCTAGCCTCTTACTGGCTAACTCTCACATCTTGATTAACCCATTTCTACTAATGTGTGTAGCACCATGAAGTGGTGGGTTACCGGGAAGATACTAACCTGCATCCATCTCGGAGAGGACAGCTATGGCATCTGACTCATGGCCTTCTTCCTCCCAGCATTCTGTTCTGTGTACTCTGCCCACCTAATTTTCTGCCCTATTAAAAGGCCAAGGCAGTCTCTCTATTAACCAATGAAAGTAACACATATACAGATGACCCTCGTACATCAGAGTGGCAGTGTGAATAATTCTCCTGCAACACTTTGGTGCTGGATGAACATCAGATGATTCTTGGCTTCTTGATTCCAATTATTAAGAGTCCATCAAAACAATAGAGAAAGGCAAAATATATTCCAGCCTAGGAATTTTATGTAGTCACTGGTACTTTTTATTATTTCCATTTTATTGTTAAGACTATATGTTGTAAACCTAAGAACATTCATTGAACTATCTTACACATAAAATTATTTCCAAGAATCTTTTAAAAAGGTTGACTCACTGTCCTGTCCTACATATCACTGAATAATTAAGCTACCCTCAAGAACCAACTATAGGTTATACATGAACAAACATCACAACACATAAGAAAAAGAACTTTTAAATTTAGCTACTTACTTTAGACTTTTACTTTATTCTTTCTTCCACTTTAAATAGGGGCAGTGATATATGTTCAACTTTCAGCATCTTCAGTCCAAAGTGCTGGACTCTAGGAAAGATATCAAGGGACTGAAGAATAGAGAATAGAAATGAGGGAAAGGAAAGCAAAGGGAAGAGAAGAGTAAGAGAAGGATGGGGTAATGGGGGAAAGAAAAACATGGAAGAGTAAAGAGAGGGAAGGAGAGAAAAAACAATAGAAGAAAGGGCTGGACAAATAGGTATATGGAGAACAAGAAGAAAAAAGAGATTTAGTCCAGAGTGGGGGGGGGGCAGGAGATCTAATCTAGAAAACACTGGCTCTATTATTTTAAGTTGGGTATTTGACAGTTGGTATTTGAAAAATAAGCAAATAAAGAAAATGGATTTTCAAAATCAGTGTGTAAATTTGCATGTATGTTTAAGATGACTTTATATAGAAAAAAATTCCCAGAGGAATACTCTGTACTGTTCTTCATTTTCATTAAAAGTTATTGTTCTAGGATTCTGAATTGAGCAGCTGTTGGTATATGTGTCTCTTGCCACACTCATAAAGGGATCTGATGTTCAATAACAGACTATAGCTCACCTCATCTATGGTTGGCTGCATTATTTATATATAACTTTGTAGCAACTTTATATGTGGAAGTCATACTTTGATCTCTCCATTTTTAGTTCACAGCAAACAAGACTTTTCATTCTAAATAGTGTCATTTACCTAGCAGCCTTTCTGCCAGATGTTTTATTTCAGCACACTCATATGTCAGAACTGTGAGAAGTTTCCTGTTTAAACAGGTTATCCTGAAAGCTAATCTGATTATGCTGAGAACTTACCTGCGCTCCCACAGCTTATTTCCATATGCATGTATAGCTCAGAAATGAAAAGACTTTAGTATATATGCATAGGATTCATTTATCAGTGAAGTGAAATTAGCAAATTGATGATCATATATCAAAAGTTACAATGACTGAGTGTAAATTTTGATTGAGAACTGTTCTTCTGACACTAATACCTTCTGATTCTGATAGCCTTCACATCACAGGGCACTGTGGAACCACAAGATGAAATTATTTTATCCACACATTTTGTTTTAAGACATGCCCTATATATCTACCAACTGTTTTTACGAACACTGATTTCTTGGATCTTCTTGGTAGAAAATGGAGCCTGAAGTCATAATGTCAGAACAGTTTACTCTCCCATAAGGAAGACAAAACAGTGAGTGTTCTCCAACCTGGCTGCATGGAAAAGACAATCTAACTCTTTGTGAGAAGTTATCTGTAAGGGAAACATATTTTGGAGTGACTTTTAGTAAAGGGAATAGGTTCATTCAAACCAAACTGATAAAATATTAATGCATTTCAAACACAGCTCCTACAAAGGTGCTAACTATCCATGGCTAGACAGATTCTCATGTAGAGTAGAGGAGTGAACCAAGTGGAATTGCAGCACATAGAACAATTTAGAAACCCTCACAGGAAAAAATAATATCACTCTGTTGAAATAGTTTGGTTTGGGAAATTGAGAAGGAATGTAAATATATGATCTCTTAGCAGGATAAGAAATTTCCTTTCAGAATAAACATTGTAGCCACTATGTGGGTATGATTGGGCAGTAGACACTCTGAGGAAGTCACAGAATACACACAATTACTGCAGGGCCTAAGCAAATCTTACTCTGGGTTATGTTAGGACAGAATTCCAAATGAGACAAAATGTAAGAGTGTTTTGTCTATAATTATACATAGCCAATCACTGATTCCTTCTTTAATTCAAGGTTGCTTTATTGGGACCATGGAGTGACTGTGTAAATAATTCTTCTGCAACATTTGGTCCTGGATGAACATCGGAAGTTTGTTGGATTCTTGATCCCAATTATTAATAGTCCATCAAAATAATAGAGAAAGGAAAAAAATATTCCAGCCTAGGAATTCTATGTAGTCACTGGTACTTTTCATTATTTCCACTTTATTGTTCTTTAAGATCATATAGTATTTAACTTATGTTGTAAATCTAAGAACGTGCATTGACCTATCGTAGACATAAAATTATTTCCAAGGATATCTTTTTTTAATTAATGAAAAAAAATTCTGCTCTTTTCCCTTCCTTTTTCCCTCCCCCCACTCCTTTCTCTCTCCCTCTCCAGTCTGAAGAGCAGTCAGGGCTCCCTGCCCTGTGGGAAGTCTAAAGTCCTCCCCCCTCCATCCAGGACTAGGAAGGTGAGCATCCAAAGAGGCTAGGCTCCCACAAAGCCAGTACATGCAGTAGGATCAAAACCCAGTGCCATTATCCTTGGCTTCTCATCATCCTCTTTTTAAAAAGTTGACTCACTGTCCAGTCCTCCACAACAATGAATAATTAAGCTATCCTTCACAACTATAGAATAAAGTATAAAGAAACTAAAAAGCAAAACTGCCCCTCCAATGAAGTGGTATGATAAACAGTTATTATAAAATCCATTCCATGTTAAGATAAAGAAAATATGCCTCAGGAAGTTAATTTTTTTATAGAAATTTAAGTTCTAAAATCAAATTGAATTCCAAAATGCCAAAATATAGTAAATTATAAAATTTAATATACTTCAACAAAGTATACTGTGTTGGCTCTTAGTCCTCTCATATTGAAAACTCAATTATTGAACAGAAGGAATATAGATGAAAGGAATAGTTTTAAGATTTGTAGACAGTAGCAAAATAGAATTGATAGCTAATGCAATGAAAACAAAATCAGGAGGGATAATGGCTTTGTCCATCTGGCATACTGTGTAGAATCCATGCCTGATTGCTATACAACTCAAACAAATGTCTGGCACTTTTCATATCTTGTTGGTATAATTTTAGAGATTTTTGAAACCTCTTGGGAGTAATTACAATTTAAAAAAGTGTGGAGATTATAATTGAATGTGCAAATATAATTTGATTATCAGGTTTAAGTTCCTAAGACTTCTAACATAGAAACACACAACTGTTAACATAGATATTATATTCCATTCTTGAACTGGATTTAAGTACACTTCTATATCACTTTTCTGTTTTGGCCAAGTATTTACTTTCATGATTATGTGTCAAGTATTCAATTCTAAATCTGATGTCCAGATTCTTGGATTTCAGTGGAGGAGTCAGCAAGGGCCAGAGAGTGAAAGAGAAAAGGTCAGAGTTGAGTCAAAAGTTTTGGCTCAGTGCTAGTGAGTCTGTAGACTGGAGGTTGGTAGGACACAGATTGGCTCTTCATAGTGACTGCTTAGTAGGAGCAGTGGGAGAGTTCCTTTAAAAAAGGAAAAACCAAAAGTACATGCTCAACTATGTTCATGGCAGCATTGTTTGTAATAGCCAGAACCTGGAAACAACTTAGATGCCTTCAACGGAAGAATGGATGAAGAAAGTATGGAATATATACATATTAGAGTATTACTCAGCAGTAAAAAACAAGGACTTCTTGAATTTTGCATACAAATGGATGGAAATAGAAAACACTATCCTGAGTGAGGTAAGCCAGACCCAAAAAGAGAAACATGGGATGTACTCACTCATATTTGGTTTCTAGCCATAAATAAAGGACATTGAGCTTAAAATGCATGTTCCTAGAGAAGCTAAATAAGAAGGTGAACCCAAAGACAAACACATAGGCATCCTCATGAATATTAACCTTCATCAGGCGATGAAAGGAGACAGAGACAGAGGAGCACGGGACAGAAATCTCAAGGTCCAAATCAGGAGCAGGAGACGGAGCACGAGCAAGGAACTCAGGACCGCGAGGGGTGCACCCACACACTGAGACAATGGGGATGTTCTATCGGGAACTCACCAAGGCCAGCTGGCCTGGGTCTGAAAAAGCCTGGGATAAATCCGGACTAGCTGAACATAGAGGACAATGAGGAATACTGAGAACTCAAGAACAATCGCAGTGGGTTTTTGATCCTACTGCACGTACTGGCTTTGGGGGAGCCTAGGCAGTTTGGATGCTCACCTTAGGAGACCTGGATAGAGGTGGGCAGTCCTTGGGCTTCCGACAGGTCAGGGAACCCTGATTGCTCTTCGAGCAGATGAGGGAGGGTGACTTGATCTGGGGAGGGGGAGGGAAATGGGAGGCGGTTGCAGGGAGGAGGCAGAAATCCTTAATAAATAAATAAATTTAAAAAAAAAGGAAAAACCAACAGCCTCAAACTTTGGAGGCAGGGAGAGAGAGTCTGACTTGGATTTTTTGAAACTCCAAAGCCACATCTGCTCCACCAAGGCCACACTTAATACTTCCTTAAATAGTTCCATGAATAGGGACCAAGCAGTCAAATATATGAGTTTAGACAATCATTCTCCTGCCAACCATCATAGACATGTAACTGAAGATAATGCTCTCATTCTCAGAGTGAACTAGAGCCATTCTAGGGAGAACCCAGGTATATATTCCTTAAAATTTGGAACTTCCATGAAAATCAACTGCAGATATGGGTCTTAGTTGTATTTCCTTGCCAGACTGTATACTCCTGGTAATGCTACACTTGCTTTCTCTTTCAGTAATTTTTAGAACATCAAGGATACTTCAGCATCCAAACATATTTAATTTGACAAAAAGAGAACCAGGAGTAAACACATCCATGTGTCATCAAAATTGGACACAAAACATTACTATAGGAAAAAGACCTTCTTCCTGACACATTAATATACCAAAGAGGCCCAAAGCCAAAGAAAAGGGAAACCATTAAAATGAAGGCTAGACCTGGGAGAAAAAGAGGAAGGAGGCACCATAATATGGATATATAATATGAGAAAATGTATATTTTTAATATGGGAAAATAAAAAACAGTAAATACAACAAATAAATGAAACAAATAAAGAGATTATGTGAAATAACAATTTAAAAAAAGGATGAACAATACTTTTAGAAGGAAAGAAGGCATATGGGACAGAATGCAGGGAGGAAAGGAAATTGGGAAAAGATGTAATGATATTATACTAATGTAAAAAAATTAATAAATATTGTCAATAGGTTCTAATTTGTATATGCTATATTTTTGCAATTAGCACTCATTCACTTTTTGTTAACTAACAATTTTGGAAGGCCTTTATTATATCTATATAACTGACGGTGAAAATTTCCAAAAATAAATAGTGCTTTTCTTTTCTTTTCTTTTTCTTTTTTTGGTTTTTCGAGACAGGGTTTCTCTGTGGTTTTGGAGCCTGTCCTGGAACTAGCTCTTGTAGACCAGGCTGGTGTCGAACTCACAGAGATCCGCCTGCCTCTGCCTCCCAAGTGCTGGGATTACAGGCGTGCGCCACCACCGCCCGGCTGCTTTTCTTTTTCTGTTAAAGAAAAACAGGGGCTGGAAAATTTGGTAGCTCCTATGTCAGAAAGGGACACTTTAAAAAACAAACTGAATGAAGAGATGCCTGATATCAACCTCTGACCTCTAGATGCATAAAGAACGTACTTGTGCCCCTACCCCTAGTAGGAATCAAAGAGGAATAAGCTTTGGAGAAACCAGGATTGTCAATCACAAGGGCACAGTTTCTTCACTAATTGATGTCTAGTCACCTGAAATGCGAGGGTGAAAAGTGATCGATCAACCTTGTTATTTCTTGCTATTCCTTTCAGAGTAATCTTCCACCTGAATTTCCTTAATATTCTGAGCATTTTTTAGCCATATAGTGAATAGAACACATCCCTTTGAAAGAGGTCCATGTACTTTACATCCTCCAACAGTAGATTCTACCCATAATACAGATGCTTCTCTAGGCCCTAGCCTTAGCTCTCTTTATCAGTCAATAAAATTCATTCTTACTTTAAAGATCACAGACCATAAGTTCAGTTTTTATGTGTGTAATAAATGTAAACCCAAGGTCAGTCTCTGGAAGATTTCAACCCAGTGCAAGATGGCCTCTAGTTTCATTCTTCATATATTGCAGATACTCCCACCACTGTCTGTAGAATGAGAGGTTTGTGTGTGTAAGGCAGTGAACCAGCATGCTCCTAATACACACATACACAGATATAAACACAAAGAAAGTCACTAAAATGCAGAAAAATGTTGCTGTTCACAGACCAAAATTCATATGATATGTTGAAAACCAGGATAAATATATGAAAAAGATGTTAAAGTTTTATAAAAACACAAAACAAAAAAATGAAATGTCTGGTTTATTACTGGGTTATCATACAATTAAAAAAATAAGAACCCCCATCATATTAGAAAAACACAGTATCACATCTATAAGTTAATTTTTAGAAGTATTTTCCTGGTCAGTGTTTGTGTATAAGTTCCATCTCAAGCCCCCTCCCCTATGAGTTGCTTCAGTCTAGACTCCACTCTGAAAAAGCCTGCCAACTATGACCCCTCCCCAGAGATGCTCACGACCACTCCCACAGGGTATTTAAACAGCACCTTAGAGAACAAACACATGATTTTCAGGTCTTTCTTCCTGGCTCCTCTCTGGGGGACTGGAAAGCCATCTAGCAGTGTTGGTATCCATTAAACCTGGGCTTTTTCTAATTCGGTTTGATTTGGTCAGATTTGGATTATTGCATTGGTTAGAGAAGTTTATTGGAGTGCAAAAACTTCAGTCAAAAGTTTTAGCTTAGTAGGAAAATACTTGCTTAAAAAGTCCTATTTTGTCCTCAGTAACTCTTCAGTAAATAAACCAATAAAAGTAAGCTATTTTTTTTCCTTTTAAGACTAAACTTAAATTCATGGGTAAGGGTTTACTTGCTTGCTTTTATGTCTAAATAAAATAATGTAGGGCTGTTGACATAGTTTAGTGACAGAGTATTTGCTTATCAAGAACAAGATCCCATGTTCAATGTTCTGTACTATAAAAAGAACAAAATTCTTAAAGTATCTACTAAATATTTGCGAAAATATAAAATGTTTTTTTCTTTTAACATATGTAGTTTTCTACTAAAATACATGTTTGTTCCAAATAAATGCCTTAAATTTGTATTGTGGATTAAATATTAACACATATCTGAGATTTGTTAGACTTTTTTACAAATCCAAAAGATGGGAGGAGAAAGACCACTGACCCAAAGAATCATGGCCAAAGCAAACAATTAATTAAAGCAAACTTTTATATTCATGTACATGGGCTACAATCCTCCTGCTTAAGATGGGGTTCATGAGGTCAGCATTAGGTGTGATGAAAACAAGGTTTTTATAGCTCAGGTGTAAAGTGTTTCCAAACAGGGGATTTGGCTGGCAAAACAGGCAGGATTACAGCATCATAACATAAGCATAACAATTTAGTCCCTTCTGAAACAGGTTGCAACCTGGGCAAAACAAGGTGGTCAGAAAACTTTTTGAAACAAAAGTCAGGTTGAAAGAAATAAAGACATGAATATTGTTTACAAATAATGAAAGAGAGAATCATTTGTAGTTAAGGTTACAAATATGACATAGCCTAACCATGACGAAACAGGTTTAATCAAAAAAGGAATGAACCTAATTTTTCTTTACTATAAGATAGCTTTTAACTCTAAGATGGAGGCAGACAGGTTCTTCACAATATGTACTGATTTACAATCCTACTAATAAGTATGGACCTTCACTATAAAACTCACATCTATATATAATTTTGTTGAAATAAAATTTTTATGCTTTTTTATTTAAAAAATAAATTTCAATTATTCATTAAAGTCCTTTTAATGTCAATTTTTATTGTGGCAGATCAAGCATTACCTATCATATATTCAAATTAACTATACATTAAATACTGGTACTCTTTTATATTGATTTTACTGAGCTATGCGTTTTTCTCTGCTTGCCTCCCTTCTTCACTTCCTTTATACCCTCTCCCATGGTCCCCATGCTCCCAATTTATTCAGGACATCCTGCCTTTTCCTACTTCCCATGTAGATTAGATCTACATATATTTCTCTTGGGTATTCATTGTTCTCTAGGTTCTCTGGGATTGTGACTTAAAGAAATGCTCAACATCCTCAGCCATTAGAGAAATCAAATCAAAACAACTCTGAGGTTCCATCTTATATCTGTAAGAAAGGCCAAGATCAAAAACACCGATGACAACTTATGCTGGACAGGTTGTGGGCTAAAGGGAACACTTATGCATTGCTGGTGGGAATGTAAGCTGGTATAGCCACTTTGGATTTCAGTCTGGTGATTTCTCAGAAAAAATAGGAATTCCAGAAGACCCAGCAATACACAACTTTGGGGTATATACCCAAAGGATGCTCAATCATACCACAAGGACATACACTCAACTATGTTCATAGTAGCATTGTTTGTCATAGCCAGAACCTGGAAACAATCTAAATGCCCTTCAACCAAAGAATGGATGAGAAAAATGTGACACCTTTATACAATGGAGTATTACTCAGCAGGAAAAATAATGACATCTTGAAATTTGCAGACAAATGAATGAATCTAGAAAACACCACTTTGAGTGAGGTAACCCATACTCAGGACAAACATCATATGTACTCACTCACTTTTAAAGAAAAATATTCTTAGAGAGAAAAAGAGCCTTTGTGTGCAAAGAATAGTCATGTGAATCTGATGACTTCCCTGGCATCCTGTGTTCCATAACTAGCTGAAGGGACTGAGTAAGAGGGATTGATAAAGCTGCTGCCTGCCTTTTTTTTTTTATTTAATTAAAAATTTCCACCTTCTCCCCTCCTCCTATGCCTGCCTTTTTTTAAGCAGATAAAATAAAATTATTTATTGTCTCTGAGCTGTCAGGATTCTTCCACAGGAAAAGAGATTGGCTTTCATCACTGTCCTAAGTCTAAAGCAAAAAGAGTGGCCACTTAAATTACTGTGATCTGTTTAATAAGAATTGTCTCTGAGAATGTGTGCCATAGGTCAAAACTGGATGTTAAAAACACAGTGCTCATATAAACGTTCAATCCTGCCATTTCATCCCTGTTTTTAACTAATAGAAATAAAAAGAAAAGTAAATTAACAGAAATACAAATATATGAAACAAAACTTAATGAAAATACAAGGAAACACAGGCAAAGTCCATTGAGTATTTTTAACAACATAATAGAAAACTAATATATGTGGGCAGACATATATGTGTTTATAATAATATACACAATTTAAAAACTGTCCTAGGAATCAGGACTAAGTGACTTGGTCTATAAGAACCCTATCTTAAGAAATACATAGAGCACATTACATCCATACATATGTTTTGCCATGAATAAGTGATACTTCCTAATCACTGACTATATACAGAACCATTAAGTTGAATTCCAAAAACATTCCAAGTGCTGAAATTATCTTTATTCTAAGCTTATCAAAATAATAGCTAGAAAAATAATCAATAGGGCTGCTATACTAAAAAATATATATAATAATATATATAATATAATAATCATAACTTAACATACAATATAATAAAAATAATGAAAATCTTATATATCAAAATATAGGAAATACATGCCATCTGAAGACCACTCTATATTGAGATCAGATTCCATGCATTTCTCTAGCTAAACAGGCATTATGTAAGCTACTCCATTATGGAATCAGTACCCAGTGGCCAAAGAATTGTGTATCAAGCATCTCCTTGGTAAGAAGAAAATATTAATTAGAGAATATCAAGATGGTCAATTACATACTTATATTACCATTTTATATGCACAATCCCTAAAGGTCAGCATTTCTCCATGTTTTGCTGCTGTTTATTTTAGCCTTTGGTTTGGCAAAAGACTGTGAAGTGCTATCCCTTGGTAATGCCTAACTAATATTTCATTTAATCAAAAATTTTACTTTACAATGCAGAAAAGGAATGAAAGCAGAAAAAGACACAATGCCTAATTCTAGAATTAAGTAGAACTGAAAATTTTCTGTAAATGAAATAAAATTAATTTTATATTTCCATAACTTATAGAACTATTTTAAACTATCTCTACTTAAGCTTTATTCCATTACACCCAAAATTACATATATTAAATAAAAAAATACACTTGGATTATTTGGATCTCAATTACTAGGCGTAAAAGGCACTTCCAGTTTTTGAAACTTTTAGTAACAAATGAATCTGAAATATTTTAAAGCACCATTTTTTTAAAAAAAATTCTACTTTAGGATCTCATTTCAAGATGCCCTAAGTAGACTTTAAGTTTAATGATTACTTGCTTAGTAGTCAATCTGTTTTTAAATTTTATATTTAATCTTCTCAGAAGGCACCATAACTAGGCACTGAATTTCAAACTTTTACATTTCTTATAGACAGTTTTTCTAATAAAAAATTGCAGAATAATGTGAATTTTCCATTTTTAGAAACCATTGCTGTAGATATTTGCCCTGTGTCTCAGATGTATGAATGTCTGAAGCTATATTAGAAAAATATAATTCATGTATATATGAATTTGATCATTAGGTTAACTATCTTCAAATTACTAACATCTAATCACATTGGCATAATCACATGTATTTTATATGGTTCAGAATATCACTTATATACCCATTTTGTAAATAAAAAAGAAATATTTTATATTTAACTAACAAAATTTGTTTTAAGAACTTTTTAAATGCTAGATGTTCTACAAGATTTGATGTATAAATGGTGCCACAATACATATCTTGTTATATGTGCTCAATGTTTTTCTATATGGGATAAGATTTTTCAATGTAAATGCCATGCCCAAAGCAAATTTTGATGGTTAGTTTAAGGAGGAATAAAGTAGCAGAGTCATCTTGCTCTTATTAAAGATACTTGCTTACATTCCCAAAGAAATAGACAATGGTTTACTTCTTGTTATACCTCCAAAAAGTGTTTACTTTTTGTTACTGTATGCACTAAGACACAATACTGAGGCCACTTCTATTTAATTTTATAGAGTAGGTTTATAGTGTTTTTATGTATTGTACCATAGCATACTTTTAAAAAATTAATGCCCTTAATTCTTTGAGAATTTTATATGATGCATTTTGATCATATTTAACTCCCTTCTTCTCTCAAATCCTTCCCCACCAACCTACAGAAGCAATTTTATTACACACATTCTCTTTCCTTCTTTCTCCTACTCTATCTCTCTCTCTCTTTCCCTCTCTCCATCTCCTTCTCTCCGATGGGTGCAGTTTGTTTTGGGCTACTACTTCTGGGAATGCAACCTCTCTTGGAGCAGTCTATGAAGCAGGTCTCACACTATGAAAGAGGATAGCTAGCAGGTCCTCAGTTAAAGGTGGTACCTCATGTCCATGTCCCTGCCTCTGTGCTTTTTTAAAAGTCCTAGCTGCTCTTGCTGGTCTAGACAGGAGCTATTTTCTATTTTCCCTTACTGACACTAAAACCCCATATACACACACACACATACAGAGAGAGAGGGAGGGAGAAAGAAAGAGAGAGAGAGAGGGAGAGAGCTTTAATACAACCGTTATTTTAGTATAAAAGTTGAGATTTTGGAAAGGAAATTTGTGGGTTTGGAAAAATTGGTCTCTGATATTTGGTTTGGAATTAGAAAGCAAATCCACTACTGTGGTGACAACTGATCTCTTCATATTATCTTTCAAAGCAGAATTCCCAGCAACCAACTTATTCCCACATTCTTGTCCACATACAATGTGACAATAAAGAGACCTTAAAGGTTGATTCTATATCAGCTCAAAACAATATTTGTACAAAACAGAGAAGTAAAGCCCTCAAATGAAATTACCTTGAGAGGGGAGTTTGGGCTGCTAATTCAGGTTCCATAGAAGTACATAATATTTTTCTGAGGAGAAAGGAATTGATTCCCAAACAACATGTAACCCCTGTAGATGCACATCACAGACTAAGTATCAGTAGTACAATGGGTTCTGCTTCTGTAGAAGCAAAGAAAAACTATGCTAAGAATTTTAATGAACCTGTCTTTTATGTACGGCCCTGCAGTATAACCTACTTAGAAATAGTATGTGTGATGATGAGCCTACTTTTTTGTTTTTTTAAAAAAGTAACACTTATCTAGTTTTGTAGTACAAAACTAGGGTTGGTAACATTTGGTAGCAGAGAGAGCCATCAAAATTCTGGCTATGAAGGGTTATGGCTCTTCATCTTACATTTGGATGTAGTTCAGAAAGCTGATAGCTTTTGATTAAGTCATAGAATGTTAGTGCTTTTGGATGTTTTCTCTTTCGAGTTTTCCCCACTGATTCCAAAGTGAGAAAGTACTGTAAGGAGAAATATCTTAGTGTTTAAGATATGTTTTTAAGGGGTTCAGTGATCACCAAGTCTAAGAGGTCTAATTTATTTCTATAGTAACTGTTTATTATTATTTTTATTAATTATTATATTTTTCAAGACAGGATTTCTCTGTGAAACAGTCCTGGCTCTACTAGACCTTGCTTTGTAGACTAGTCTGACTCTTGAACTCCCAGAAATCTGCCTGCCTCTGCCTCCCCATTGTTAGGATTAAAGGTATGAGCTACCACCTTGCTTTTTTATTTTATTTTTAAACCAGATCTTATTATATAGCCCTGAGTAGTCTGTAATTTAATCTGTAGGCCAGGATGATCACAGAGATCTACTTGCTCTGCAACCTGAGTGCTGATATTAGTCATTGCTACTTCTACAACAATGATAAATTCAGTATCTATATTTACCTCCTTCTAGATAAGTATTCAGATACCAAACTATCTTATTAGCCCTACTTCCTGACAGAGTTAATTTTGAGAGAAATCATACCTTCTGAATCCCTAGCACTGCAAAAGGAATGGATACCTATATTTTTCTGATGAAGCACATTGACAAAAACGTTGAGCCATACATGTAATTATGAAAAGTACAAAACACAATCCAACATGATGTAGGTTTCCCCTCCGTATGTTGTGAATACCACTGATTAATAAAGAAACTACCTTAGACCTGCACAGGGCAGAATAGAGGTAGGCAGGGGAAACAAAACTGAATGCTGGAAGAAGGTGGAGTTGAGGAGACACCATGTAGCCACCAGAGAGGAAAGTCACAAGCTGCCAGCTGGAACCTTGTTGGTAGGCCAAGAGCCTCATAAGGATGACAACGGGTGGAATCCTTCCAGAATAATATGGTATGATGGACCAAGACCCCAAGAAAGGTCACTGTGAACAGCCCCCAATTACTTTGCCCAACAAAAAGTAGGAAGCAGTTTGAAAAGAACTATGCCCAAATTCCCAAATATTTTTTATAAATTTTTGCTTACATTTAAGAGAGGATATGCTGTAGATATGAATACTTTGCTTTGGTATGGATCTTAGTTTATTGATACAAATTTAAGGTCAATTCTGTTTTAAGTATATTTCTGTTCTTGATTAAGGTATTGTGTTTGTTCAGTTCATTTAAACATTTATGTATAGTTAAGAAATATGGGTTAATAGTCATTTCTAATAGTCAAGTTTGTAATCATGTTAGGTTTTCTAGATATATAGAGATGTATTTCAGTTAGATATTCTTCAAATATTTCAAAAATCACAGAATATGGCATTTAAAATGTTTTAAGAACTTTGAACTTTTCATGATAGTGTGACACACCTGTGCCTGGCAGCACCAAGAGGATGATAAATATCGAAAAGGCTCCTCGTGGAGTTTGTCAGCCATTTGGGCAAGAAACTGCTCTTGCCTGGACTGCTTGATGTTATGCTGTATAAAGTAGACATGCAGGAACCACAGAGAGATGACTGGTAAAATTGCCTAAAGGTGAGATGATCCTTTGGGGTTCCTGCTTCATGAAAGAGTCGGCCAGACATTCTGCAGACAAAGGACATTGACAAACTGACAATATAAGTGGATCTGTCTTTGAAATTTCTTGCTTCATAGAAAAGTCTGCTGGATACTATGGACCTGTAAGCTGAAGATGGGTACCCACAATGTTACAGAAGAACTTTACCTGACAGTCCAGGCCATGAGATGTCTCTGTCAATTCAAGAGTTTTGGAGGTTGCTGACAAAGACTTCCTGTTAACTTCGGTAAAATTGTATCCGTCTGGAGTTTTTGATGGAGTTAAAGAATAGATAGTTAATAGTTTTCCTTAGTTATGATAAAAGACAAATTAGATATAAATACTGTAATTCTTGCTTGATACCTGTTTTGTTGTATGTAATTTTGTTATGTTAAGTTAAAACATTCCTTTTTAGACAGAAAAATGGAGATGATGTGGGATTACCTTCCATATGCTGTGAATAACATTGGTTAATAAAGAAGCTCTCTTGGGCCTGCACAGGGCAGAATAGAGGTAGGTGGGGGAAAGTAAACTGAATGCTTGAGGAAAGAAGTAGAGTATCCGCCAGGTGGAAAACACACAAGCCATCAACTAGAACTTTGCAGTTAGGCAATAAGACTTGTGGTAAAATATCATAAAATATAAATGGATTAAGCAAAGACATAAGTGCTAGCTAGCAATATGCTTAAGTGATTGGCCATGAAGTGGTGTAAATAGTATAGCTTATGTGTGATTATTTTGCAAATCTGGGCTGCCAGGAAACAAACAAGTGGCCTCCGTCGACACCAACAGAAACTTAATTGTAAAAATATGTAAAATCTAAACCTAATGTATTATCAAATAAATAAAATAGAAGACAAGTTAACTATTGGGTAGACATATAACACACAAATTTTAATTAAGAAGTATGGTCTATATACTCTATATTAAAGTTTTTAAAACAAAGTTTTTGAGGTGAATAAGAAAAGACAACAAAAGACTTTGACAAATTCAGTCAAGTAAATTTGAAAAATTAAGAGAATAGATTCTTCAAAATATAATTATATAAAGATAGTTAACTAGAAATGCAGGAGTAAATAAAATAAGTCCAGAAGTACAAGTAATATTTATATAGTATTATATTTCCATATACAAAGTAAAATGTCCACATGGTTTTATAAATGAGTCTAAGCTGATATGTGAATATTAGAGTATTTCAATTTACAGTCTTCTAAAAACATAAATGTAGACCATCCCAATTTACTTTATGTGATGAGTATATTGTTTATTTGAACAGTAGACAGGTCAATTAATATTTATGCAAATATCTTAACTAACCATTACAATACAGCAATAAATACAATAAATAATTCCCATACTGTTTTTCATAAAGACTAAGTTGGATCGAATCTTTAAAAAAAGTATTTTCATTTGTTACAATAAATTAACAGATAAACAGCAAAAATTATGACTAGATAGTCAGGGAAAGGCAAAAATATTCAATCAACTTTATCTTGCACTCATGGTAAATCTCAGAATAGGTATATAAAGCAACACTACATCTTAATAAGGAACACCTGTAACGTGCGGAGAATGGACTATAATCAATTGTGAAATATAAGAAGCCTTCCATAAGCACCTACTGTCACAAAATTCACTTAGAATCTTACAAGAAGCCATAAAAATAAAGCATATTAAATGTTTTATAACTCAAAAGAAGAAAATGTTATTATCAATAAACATACATGGCAATCCATATATGTTTTAAAGGAATTTAGGATTACAAAAGTAGTAAGAATATTTCATAAGATTCCTAATAGAAAATAAACAAAAAAATCAATTGAAAGTTTTATATTCTAGCAAAGTTAAAAGTATACAATTAAAAATAAATAGCATCTACTATAATAATAGTATCTTGGATGCAACAATATAAATTCTATCAAAAGACTGACAAATAGTAAAAGGAAAGACATGTCATATATACAAATTGGAACTAATTTACTATATATTTCCATACTACCAAAAGTAATGTAATGAACTTATTAGTAAGATGCATTATTTTTACATTTTTAATGGAACTTTGAAAACTTAATGCCAAAGTGAATGTCAAATAAGTGCTTAAAATGAAGCAATACCATGAGAAAGAAAATAAATATTCTAAGTTGTCAGATTTCAACCATACCAATAGGAATAGTAATTAATACAGTGTGGTATCATCAATGGCCTAATCCAATGATGATGTACATATCACATTAACCAAGAAAAGTTTAGTAATTTGTATATATGCAATAGTTGTGTACATGGATATGTATATAGTCATACAAACATATAATATTCACACTATTTTAAACTGTCTAAAAGTTTTAAATGTAGACAATTGCAATAATATATTTCAAAATAAAAGCATGAACATGAATTTAATGCTGATATTATACAGCTTACACTTTTGACATAGAATAAATGTAAGATACTGTACCCATTATACTTGAATTTAGAAAGTTCTATACTTAATATATTACAAAAATAAATACAAAATATCATGGAAAAGTCATAAAAGTCAAGTGACAGATACTGAAGGGAAACTAAACAAACTGTCTTTTGAAGTTTGAATACGCAGAAAGCAATACTTCAAAAATAAACATATTAACCAGAAAGTGTGATTTTGCTTCCTTGTGCTGCTCAGTATATATTAAATTATAAAAATGTATTGTCCTTGATCTACATATTTTAGTTATGTATGTTCTGGAAATATTTAAGTATTTTATTATTGTGAAATTTATATCACACATGAGTTTGCCTTCTTTTTGAGCATAGCCCTTTCCTTTCTTTCTCTTATAGAACTGTAGGTGATTACTGAGAACATATTTTTCTATTAATTTTCACACTTTGAAATATATTCTTATTGACTCTAAGGAACTCAGAGCTAGAAAACTTTGACAGAGAACATCACTCAATAAATTATATGAATAATGTTTATAGAAGTTTCCCTCTTCAATTAAAAGAGGATAAAGAAAATATTGAAGCAAAACTTGTGAAAATTTACTCTGCCAGTCACACAAAAAAAAAAGCCTTGCAACTCCAAGTTAATGGAGCTTTCTGAGTTTTGTAATGTGTATTTATTGTGTCCAATAATGAGATATTGTAGATAGTTTTATAGCTGTTTTGAAAGAGAAATAACTTAATTTCCTGCTACTAAGGAAGGAAAGGAGGGAGGGAGGGAGGGAGGGAGGGAGGGAGGGAGGGAGGGAGGGAGGGAGGGAGGAAGAAAGAAAGAAAGAAAAAGGAAAGAGAAATAACTAAGTGTGTGAACATTTCAGTTTGTTTTGGCCATTATAGAGATTTGTGCACTTAAACCAAGTGCAATTCTATTGCATTCTACATACCAATAAATTAGGGAGAATTTTCAAGATAATTAGTAATTGAAAATTAACAACAAAACTATCATACTTATATGGAATGTTATTGACTATACATTTGATATATTTAATGGAAATTGTTAGTGATTTCATAATTTGGTTGTATTTTTTCTTTAAAACAAATGAAACTTTCCTGCAAGTTTTGTGATATAGAATATCAAGGTACCAAATCAAAATAGTTCAATTAAGCTAAGAACAGCAATCCTGTAAAGTTCCACACAACTTGAGCAGTTTTACAATAAAATCTATCTCCTCAATTAAAATGCAGTAATAAATGATCATATATTAAAAACCAAGTATCAGTAAAATATGACAGTAATCTTTCAATATAGTAAAATAAGGATTAAAGTATAATATCTACCATACCACGTCTTGGTGAAGTACTGTTTATGTATGTGTTAGACACTGTAATTCAGATAATTTGCTTTATGTGGTTCCTTTGACAGTGTGGAAAGTCAGTGTTGTGAGCTGAATTGGCGCTTTAATATGGAAAGACATCAAGGCTGCCTAGTGTGCATGAGGTTTTTTCTTTCTCCTTAAACAATAAAGAATAAGGTATAAAGTCCAGCATTTTAAAAAGGAAGGAATAGAAAAATGTGGGAGAATATGACACATCTGGATAATCAGAAATCCTGAAATATTTTAAATCTAAAATTAGGATTAACACACTTGAATTAAGACAGTCACAACAAAAGAGGCAGAGAGATACAGAACTAGTTTAAAAAGCATTAAATAAGAAAGCAACTGCAATGGAAAAAGTGCTTAGATTATAGCTTTTTTTGAGTTTCATCTACTCTAATATTTCAAGATCTTTTAAAATAGTTTAAATAATAATGTGAGCATGATAAGAATAAATGCTAAATAATTGCTTCCTGCCTTCTTCCTTCTGTCTCACTCCATAAATTCCTCCCCCCTCCGCTTTCTCATTTTTTCTCTTTTCCCTTCTAGCATTGTGCACAAAACAAAGAATAAAAAAGTAAAACAGTTTATATATTAAAAAATAATTTTTACATATAGGGTTAACTGTTAGTCACATATCATAGACTTCAAATTACTATAGGCTATTGTAAGGGAAGATATTTGAAAAATCTGATAAGATGGTTCCTCCCTTGTCTATAGTACAGTTTTCATAATACATCCTGTGGACAGAGATTTAATGCTGGGTATTATGGCTATTTGGAGGCACTTGTGGTTGTGAGGGTATTAGGGAAAGGAAAGAAAAATGAATTAAGACATACTTTATACTGCTATTACTAGAAAGTTCATCCTCCCCTCAAAACCATCCTCTCAGCAATTTTCTTTACCAAGAATCCTTTGATATTAAATGTTTGAACCATAATCACATGTTAAATTAGTTGGGTAGGAGTGTTAAATAACTACCAATATTTTTATTCAAGTGAATCAAATATAAATCCTAGCACCGGAAAAACTTCCTGTGTCAGTATTTCAATAAAACACTCATCAATTTTAATTTGAGAAAATCATTTGACTTGAATTTCAAATTTTTTATATATAAATACCACAAAGAATTTTAAGGGTTGTATATATGTTACATATGGAAATATTTTTAGTTATTATTCCTGAATGTAAACCTACCAGGAACCCGGGGATGGGTGTAAAGTGCACATGATCATCATAGACAGATTCTTATTATTTAAGGTTATAGAGCTTAGAATAATGTTAGTAGAGCAGAAGGAAGGTTGCCCATCACTTAAGTGGGGGATTTCCAAGTCTATTAGGTGAATTTGCAGGCATGGGCCTTAACATCAAACATGCCTGCATTCTCCAACTTGCACTCATTTGGTGTCACAAAAAATGTCATGGACCCAAAGACATAAAGAGTTGCATGACAAAATTATTTCGATCATAGCCAAATTGCCTTTAGCACTTCATTTTTATATCATTGGGGAGTCTTACTTATGATCTTACTCTGTTTTCTTACCTGCGTGACTGGAAAAATGTATGAAACACCAAAAAATAAAAAACCTAAAATTCCTATGTCTATAGATATCACTGACTCCACTTTGAAAATTGAATGAACTAAACACATTGCTTATGTTAAATACTACATAAATCCAAATAATTGTATAGTGCAAATACCAAGGCTAAGGATGTATTTGCAAAATACATCTACAAAATTGCCTGTCATCAAAATTAAAGTCATTTATATCTTCCTAATTGTTTGGATTTTTTCCTGCTAAATAATGTAAAATAAATAGAAACATTAGATAATTTATTTAAAATGAATAAACAAGAAATGGTTCAATACTCAATATCCTGGCATATTTGAGAATATTAAGTATACTTACATCTCATTGCTATTTTCTTCTACATTTTTCTTCATCATTAAAAGCTTTCCCAGTTATAATCAAAGACTGTATGTAAAAACTGCAGTATATTACTCAAAATAGATAGGCACCATACATCAGGAATGTACATACATCATGATACACAAATTTTCTGATCAATGATATCAATTAAAAGCTCAGTCAATGAGATTATAACATGACATTATGTGGGCTATTTAACAAGTGCTAATATGTGAAAGAAACAAAAATGGTTCTTTGAAGACAGTTGCATAGGGAAGCTGGATAGGTCCTGACATCTCTCAAAACTTGATAAAACATTGTTTTATTCTTAGGAGGCAGTTAGTTCTTACATTTGTCTAAAGAAACCAAATGTGTGATTTTGTGTAATCAAGGCCTAATATGTACATGTCATTGCATCCTCTTGATAAAAATCATAAATTTAAGCATATTCATAAATTTAACAACCAGGATTTAAAAAAAATCAACTCTAAATGAGGTTTAGCTTGAGGATAGGTTATTTTCTATTATCTAGATTTAAATACTGTATGATTAATGTTTCCCTACTTTATCAGTTGATCGCCTAATTTTCCATTATTTCCAAAGCTACTTTTAATGAGTTGTACGAATTAAGCTTAAGTGTCAGGACATTGATAAGGGAATGACTTTTACAGATAGGCCATTTTAAATGGCTCTATTATCTATAAACTGTAGTAGGAGTGGAGGGTTGCTTCCCACCACCCGGCTCCCAGCCACCGGCTAGCTTTACCCAAAATAATTACATGGAAATTGTATTCTTTTAAACACTGCCTGACTCATTAGTTCCAGCCTCTTACTGGCTAATTCTCACATCTTGGTTAACCCATTTGTAATGATCTGTGTAGCACCACGAGGTGGTAGCTTACCAGGAAGGATCTTAACCTGCGTCCATCTTGGAGAGGAGAGCTATAGCATCTGTGTCTCACTTCCCTTATTCCCATCATTCTGTTCAGTCTACTCTGTCTATCTAATTTTCTGTCCTATCAAAGGGCCAAGGGAGTTTTTTTTTTATTAACCAATGAAAGTAACACATAGACAGATGACCCTCCTCCATCAATAAACAATAAAATATGGTAATAATCCTATTCACAAATTATTAATAAGTTCAGAGGGCATTCAAAGCGAAGATGTGCCAGAAGTGTCACTCACCTTAAGTATTCAAATTGTAAGGCAGCAAGTCTTAGGCATTAGCATACGCAGGCAAATTCAGTGGATTCCTTTCCTACACACAACACTCTTCTGAGGGGATCTGTAAAGTTATCTTCAAACTTCCATTATGGAAATAACTATGAAAATGGCTGATATTTTACATTTTCTCTGAGGTGAGGAAGTTTAGCTCTAAATTGCTCTGTGGAGTTCAAAGCTATGTTCCACTATGATTTATAGGTAAAACATTCCCATATCCCTTCTCAAAAATCACTCAGTCTATTTTCTCAATCTCTTCTTTCTGTTTTCCTCCACATAACCTACTTACCACCTCTGCACAAGGGTGCATTTCCGTACAATATGCAGAAGTAGCTTCACTGTGTTTTCTGTGCCTGTACCCATTTCTAATTCTCACTTTAGTATGATGTAATACTTTTCCACCCCAGTGCTTTTCTACTTTCTCTGACTTAAGATCATATTCTGAAAATGAATAGCTGGGAGACTCTGACCAATAAGAAAATAGTGTTATCATCCATGTAGTAATTTTACATGGACATTTGCTGAGAAACCTGAGAGAAGTGTAATGCTCCTTCAAAATATAAATGTAGATTTGAGTCTTCAATCTATATTGATTTTTATTCATTTTAATATGAAGGGAACATTATGAGTCCTGTGGAGCAAAAACAAATGTAGGGGACATGTAACAGTTCCACTCATGCCATAATAGAAGAAAAGAAATAACAGCTAAGTTAGATTCAGCTAAAAATAACATATGTACAGCTTTATCACTCTGATAAAATTTTATCATTTAGATAAAAGAACAAACTACTGAGACAAAACTGCTTTTATCTAGATCAGAGTGACAGAATCCGAATGTTAGAACTTGGGTAAACTGTAGTTTGAAACATCAGGAAGAAAACTGCAATCTGCATAGACTCTCACCAAATCCCAATGCTGGTAATGTTCATGTAGCACACTGTAAATACTCCACTGGCCTATAATAGCATAGCATTTTTGATTTCAGAAACTACTAAGCAAAATGAGTGAACATTTTATGTTCGCTATATTTGTAAGATGCAGATGGTAAAGGAAACAGATGCCTCTGACATCATCTCTCAATTGGCTTCAACTTTTGCAAACACTGGCAGCCTATAAATTCACTCAGAGGATACAGGATAAGGCTTTCTGATTGTTTCTAGCACCCAGCCATGCCAGCACTACCCCACCCCACCTGCAACAACAATGAATGACAACCACTGTCAGTAGACTTCTGCTCCTTTCTTTGAGTCAGAGTGGTAATACAGCAAAACTAAATTTGATTTTAAGTCTGTGTCAGTCTTTAATACAAAATTAATCATCAGGGAAAGGGGCTGTAGGAACAGTTTTATCGCTAAGCTGTTTTGTAGTTACTAACAACTACCTGTTATTTTGAAAATGACAGAAAGGCCAGATGAGGTGGTCATGGTATGACGGTGAAGAACGATAGCTTCAGGCATACAAATAAAAGCGTTTGAGGAGAGCAGCATTTCCAAAATAATACACTGAATTTCAACATGCTCTGTTCACAATCTTATTTCTTGAGTAAGAAAAGAAAAAAAAGCCTATAGTCTATATCTTTGTCTATATTTACTGAAAGTTCTAATAGAAATCTTTATCATTTCCCCAGTGATTTCAGAGAACATTATACAAAGTACAAGAAATTCATTTTTTTATTTCATTTTTTCTTTGTGTTAGAAGACCTTTTCAAAAGATAAGGAACCTATGTAGTTCATTTTAAGAGCAAGAAATGACAGGGCAAAGCAGCAATTGCAAGGCCTTTCCTAGTGTTTTAGGTGCCAAGATAGATTAACACAGTTACCAAAGAAGGTAAATTAAAGTACATTAAAATCTCTCTATCTTCCCAGATATCATAATATATACTTCTGTAGCACAAACATTTTAGCAGAAAAAAAAAATTCAGAAATCAAGGCAAGGAAAGTGGAAACATAAAAATAAACCCTACTAGGCCAAATATGCTGCTTATTTTTTAAAGTCTCTTTCTGTGCAAATAACAGACTGAACACACACACTCTCCCCACACATACACACTTTTACAAGAATAAACAAAATTATCTAGTTAATAGTCACAAAGTAGGTTGGGATATATTAGTGCAAATTTTTGCTGACCTGCAGCATTTAATCCATAAATTTTGGATATCCTAGACGATCCATCAGTGTCCAGCAGATATTTTCAATTATTTTAATTTCATCTCTAGGCAAGTTTTGTTTCCAAATATTAGTATTAGATGGTGATATTTCCCCCTCAAAAGGAAGATAAAAAAGGTTTGTGGAAGTGGCAAACAGTATTTGGTTTAAACTAGAAGGAGACAAAGGAATTCCAAGAAATGCAAAAATTCTTTCTGTAGTCTTCTGAGGAAATTGAACAATATCTTCAAACTTGACCAGCTGGTAATTGGTAGGCAGCAAATCTGTATTTATTCTCAAAGCTGCTGCAGTGTTTGCTAGCCACAAATGAGATAGTAAAGAGACAGAATTTGACTGGGATGTTTCTAATTCTTTCTTCAGTGATTCATACTCAAAAGCATAGCCTGAATTTAAGTTACATTTGCTTTTACCTTCCTCTATGTTAAACAATCTTGCTAAGTGCTCTGGTACATTTTTCAAAGAATAAAGACTTGGTTTACTACCATATAGCATTGAATAGATCCAGGCTCGAGGGTCTCGTACTATGTACAAAGCCCGCATTGAAGTTCCTAAAACTTCTTGAAAAAAATGAAGCTTCAATGTCCAGCTTCCACTACTTAAACTGAGCACAGGACGAGCACTTGGGTAATAAACTAGGTGTCTCCTCAAGGCTCTAATATATTCAGTATCTCTATCAAAAGATCCTTTCACTTTACTTCTTTGTTCCGGCAAAAACTCTCTCCTTTTCAATTTTCGTTTTTTGTCCTTATTAGCTGCAAAATATTGAGCAAGTTTATTCCTACCTGTTTCACGAAGATGAATATTTTGCAAATGAAATTTTGTGTCCTGGACCAAAGACAGCAGCCACCCTCGAAGAAGATGAAAATGCCCAGTGCGGATATCTGATACTTTCCATTCACAAGCATCTACAAATGAGTCAATTTCAAATTCAGTTTCAGGAATATCAATGTAGCCTGTAGGTATTCTGATGTAGAGAAAATCACTACTGTTGAAAAAAACTTGTTTCAGAATTTCAGCTCCTGAACCAGGGAGTGAGGTAATAACAACATCAGGCAGATCTACATGCTTCCCTTCAGAGATTATGGTCTTCTCATTTGTCTTGGTTTCAGTCCTTGTCCACTTTGCACAAATGGGCTGAGTACAAGTGCTCCACACATCCAGAAACTCAATAAACCACAGAGCAATAACAAGTATTAATACACAGCGCATTAGCTTTCTAAAAGAAAGGTAGAACCGCCACTGAAACGTTAAAATAACCAAACAAATACACAAAATGAATCCAACTGCTATATTAAATTTAAATCCAAAAGGGAAAATAACTCTATCATGTCTTATAGGGTTTACTATTGCTTGAGTCCCTAAACCAAATCGGGTTATTTGGCCTTGATTAGCCACACTGGCAAAACCACCAAATCCCAGGTAATCAAACCTCCTTTTCAGATTTTGATGGTCAGTTATAACAGAAACACTATGTTCGGTATTATTGACATTTAGAGAAATCTGAAGTCCAGAACTAGAACTGTCAATAAATTTGCAGCTAGAAACATTTATATATGGACCATAAAATACATAAGCAATTCTTGTGATTGTGGATTCCATATGAAATGTAACATTAACAAACTGAGTCCACCTTTTCTTAAACTCAGCAGCTTGTTCTGCTTCCTGTATATTAGCCACAGGAGTGTTACCATGATGATCAAACCAAAACATTTTATAGTGTGCATCCCACACATCCATCATGGCACCATTATACCTATTCATAAACCTGTATGGGATGTATTTAAAATCAATATCCAAATTATGAAAGAAGGCACTGACAGAATTTACTGGGGATGCTTCTTGCCTTTCAATGTGATCAACAACAAGTAGAGTTTGAGAATTTAAGAGAAGTAAAGCACGATAGACACTTTTTAGTCTCATTGCTGAAGAATAAGCAGCCACTGCTTCCCCACTTACAAACATCATTTCTCCATGTTGTGAAGCAGTAATAACTTCCCCAGCTGCATCACCAACCTCTTCACCAGTCCACTTGAGCCACTGTGCACATTCTCCCAGTTGACCTTCCCAAGGTTTATTACACTGGCTTGATGGTGATGGGGCAAATACCAACACATTGTTAAGGTGGCTTAACTTTGGTCCATAAAGAGCCTCAGAAACAAATACTTGTCCATTGGGGGCAAAAGTAAATGAATTTTGATCTGGATGTTCATGTCCTGGGTTAAAGCTTCTCCATCCATCAATCCAGGAATATGGCTGAAAGTGAACTATGTCATACACAGCTCGTCCTCCCAATTTCCCAGATTTAAAGGACACAAAGGTATTGGCCTGTGTACTTGGCAGTCCAGCCCCATACGTCACAACACCCCAGTTAGGGAATGTGTGCATTTTAGCTGTACCAAAGTCAACAGGAGGGTGTGGGAGAAGCTTTGGATCATACCAGATGTATTCAGTATGAAGAGTACTCCACCTTTGGGAAGTGGAAGGAACCATTGGTCCATCCTTAGGTCGATGCTTTCTAATTTGCTGAGCTAACCAATTTCCAGCTCCATTTCTTAAAATGAACTTATCCAAGAAAACTAGCTGGCTCTCTGGACCATAAAACCAATTATAATTGGAATCTGCTACACCTATAGTTCTTTGATAGCCTGGTAAAAGCGTAGCATAATAAAACCAAAAGTGCATTTTTAACCAGTTATTATCCAAGTTGTTGATGTTAAAATGGCGTTGTGCTAAGAAAACATACTGTGTAAGTGATTTTGAGGTATAGCTTCCATAGGCTACACCTTCATCCAAAGAGCCATCTACAATATGATTCAAGAGAAACATAGTCTTTTCCATAACATCAACAACATCTTGCTTCCATATATGTGCTTTAGATCCTTTATCTACTCCAGTAACCAATGCACCTATGAGCAATGCTATCATATTTGTAGCTTGGTGGTTATGAAGAAGTTGTTTGCCCCATGAGCGAATCTTTGAATATTCATACATTTCCTCAGTAACAATCCGTATTTTTTCTAGGTATTTTTGTTTTCGCTGATTACCTAACAGATTATACAAAAAGTCAAAGGCAGTGGCAAAGCCTGTTAAAGAATGGCCAACTGGAACCTCATCCCCTGGTGCACTCTCAACTAGCCAGTCTTTGTAGCTAACCATCCTGTCCATGTATTCCAAGATAAATTCAAAGGCAACTTTGTCTTCTGGACATAATAAACAATACAGTGCTAAAGGAGGAAGATTATTACCATATATTTCATTCCACTTGGCAGCAAAATCAGCATGCTTGGGTGGAGGTAGGTAGTATGTTGGATTAGACAGCATAATTGTCACTGCACTTCTGATAGCTCTAAAAAGATGCAAATGGCTTGTACGAGAATTTTGTCTCATTGTTTGTACATCTCCAGCATCAAAATACAAATTTGGATGAAGTTTTTGGTTAGATCTGAAATCTTCTAATTTCTGATTCTTAAACTGTTGTATACCATCTGTGAAAACTGGCCATCCAGAGTAATTGCTCACAGATTCTTCGCAAGTAGAAAAACTAAACATCATTGTTAAAAATAGGAAATGTCCTGTAAACGTTAACGCCATGATCCATCAGGAAGATCTTTCCTTAGGCATACATGTTAAACACAGTGTTTAATATGTTTCTCATCTGTTTATTATAAATTATATATTAAATATCTTGATAAAACAGATTTTATACCTCATAAGCTGTGAAATCCAGATGATATTTAGCTCGTCCAAAGCAAAGAACATTGCTATGAAAGGAAAACTTACATCATATCTGTGTCCCCAGCAGTTTTGTATCCAATAAAATAAAACTTCAAGGAATATGAGTGCCTCCAACATTTTCATAATGCACAGAAAACAGCAGTGTAGTCAGAAAATACCAGGAATCCAGCATTTATTTTCTTTACTTAATCTAATTAACATATAAAATCATGGGAAAAAGAGAAAAATCCCAAAATTTAAATAAAGCTGTTTGTAGCATGTAGCATAAGAAACCATCCTTATTGATTTACTTACCACACAAACAAGGTATGTTTCTGTTTGTTACCAAAGAGAAATAAAATACTGTCCTTCTCAGAGTGAGCAAACTTTATTATTTCTTATTTCTCTCAGAGTCTTGGTCTGTGATTTGTTTCTTCTTCCATTTTGGGGAGCAAAATATTCCAAATAGTTGTTCAAAGTCCTACATGGTTGACAAACATGATCAAAATTTCTGCCTTCATTTCAAATATCTTTTTAAAGTATTTCAAAATTTTCCTTGTACCAAATGTACAAATGTATCTGTACCTCTGGAAGAATCTAAGCTCTTCAGTCTCGAGGTGCTCGTCTTCAAATCATAACCAACAACTGGGAAAAAAAAATTCCCCTTTCAGCAAAACTAAAGACTGTTTTCTGTTCCTTTTTCATGTCACTCCTCTCTGTGTGAATACAAAAAACAAAAACAAAGCAAATCTGTAAGGCTACAGGTCTCCTGGGTGTAGAGATTAACTAATGATTTAAATAGTTTAAGCCATTTAATAAAAATGTATCACAGTTAAAAATCTTTTATTATTTGCAATCTAACATTTCTCATGTTTTGCCCATATTTTCATAAACACATAGATCCCAGTTAATAATAGCAGAGAAGAAACAACTACAAGACATATTTCATATCTCAGAGTGTTTGTTTCAGCTATTTAAACATGTTTCTATTCACACGTCATCATCATAAAGTTATTTTGGTTATGAAAGGTAAAAGTCAAAATGTCCCCTTAAAATTATTATTCAAAGTTTAGCTTTTAAGGAATCAGAATGTCGGTTCATGAAACACGTTATTTTCCTTCGGAGAAATTGTGACTATTGGGTAGGAGGCTCTGTTGCTCACCTGTAGCAGCTGCCTCACCAGAGGGTGCGCAGACTCGGGGTTAAGGAACAGGCCTCTCCTTTGCCGTCGTGAATTTGAGAGACCCTCACTAAGTTTCAGTTAGGCAAGTCTCCTTTCTGTAGGAAACACTTCCAGCAGTTTCCTGGCCTGCCTCATCTGTTGCACATTTTAATTCGTGTCTTCAGAGCGATCGCCCTTCTGCTCAACTCCCCGCTTCCTGACCTGTGGCTGTGAACACGGCCACCTCAGCTCACCTCCACGCCGCTGGCGACCGTCTTCAAACCGAGCTGGGCCCCAACAAAGGCAAAGGTGGGGACTTCAGGAAGGCCGGGCTGCGGGGACCGAGAGCTCCGGGGCGACGCCGACGCGGGGCCTGCACAGGCAGCAGCCGGGCGAGGACTCCTCAGCGCGGGGGGCCTCTGGGTGTGGAGTCTCCGCACCCGAACACGCCCGCCCGTGAGGAAGGCTGGGGCCCGCAGGGGCGGCTCCGCGGGCGGAAGGCAAAGCGTGGGCGGCGTGCGAGCCGAGGCTCGGTCTGCAGCTGCGCCCCGCCACAAAGGCCCGGAAGTCCGACTCCACCGAGCGCACAGCGGTTGCCAGGGCCACGGAGGGTGAGAAAAGGCAACGAGGGCCGGAGGGTGGGGGCGGGGCCTGACGCGCGGAGGCGGGTCTGGGGCCGGAAGGTGGGGCCGGAGGGTGGGGGCGGGGCCTGACGCGCGGAGGCGGGTCTGGGGCCGGAAGGTGGGGCCGGAGGGTGGGGGCGGGGCCTGACGCGCGGAGGCGGGTCTGGGGCCGGAAGGTGGGGGCGGGGCCTGACGCGCGGAGGCGGGTCTGGGGCCGGAAGGTGGGGCCGGAGGGTGGGGGCGGGGCCTGACGCGCGGAGGCGGGCCTGGGGCCGGAGGGTGGGGGCGGAACTGACGCGCGGAGGCGGGTCTGGGGCCGAAAGGTGGGGCCGGAGGGTGGGGGCGGGGCCTGACGCGCGGAGGCGGGTCTGGGGCCGGGCGGGTGCGGAGTATTGGGGGAAGGGAGAGACGCGCGCGTCGCACGCCCTCAAGCCAGGGCGGGGCGCTGTAGGGAAAGCTGAGGTCTTGGTGAAGGCCTAGGACAGACATTCTATACTAGAGTGTGTGTCTAGACAGTTTGGCAGATCTGTTGGAAGTTTGGAAGCCCGTTTATTGAAGATCTGTCTGGCCTGTTGATCTAACCTCTTGGTCATTAGACAAAGACAACTGTATAACGTCTAAATAGAACAGAAAGGAGTTGTAATTGCAAATAATCAAAGAAACTCTTGGGATATGGGATGGGTGACGACAGTGGAAGGACTAGAATAATCAATTATCCTTAAGAGTTGGGAAAGGACTGGAAAGCACTTATTTGGAACCCTGAGGCATGCTGGCTGGGACTGCAGTCCTAGAAAAACAAAACCAAAATATCCAGATTAATATACTTGGAGCAACTTCAACAGAAAAAAAAATGGACTAGTCACCTCTACTGATTGAAAGCTTCTCCTGGAGTATAAACAGGAGCAAATATGGGACAGCAGGCATGAACAAGTCCTAGGAAAGAAAGAAGAATAAGCAATGAGTAAAAACCTGTAGATAACACTTTCTGTCATTACTGTCACACCACCACCACTTATGTGTATGTAATTTGAAGGTTGGGAATTCAACAAAACAAGCTGGGCCATGATACCTGTTGTACTCACTTGAGCATTTACCACAGAACTACATGACACCTGGGCAGAGAACAAGGAGCTGTCAAGCTTCACAGACAAAAACTTCATCTCTAGTTGGGTATTATTTACAGTTCAGTTTCCTTCTAATCTTTGTAGAAATAGACAGCTGTTACAGATGGGGAAAAAGCCAGGTGGTTGAATGACATTCTGGTAAGAAGCAAAAATAATTTTACCAGCTAAGTTATTTTGAGAGCATGTAATTATAGACAAAACACTCTTATATTTTGTCTCATTTGGAATTCTGTCCTAACATAATACCCAGAGTAGGATTTGCTTAGGCCCTGCAGTAATTGTGTGTATTCTGTGACTTCCTCAGAGTGTCTACTGCCCAATCATATCCACATAGTGGCTACAATGTTTTCGTGAATGGAAATTTCTTATCCTGCTAAGAGATCATATATTTACATTCCTTCTCAATTTCCCAAACCAAACTATTTCAACAGAGTGATATTATTTTTTCCTGTGGGGGTTTCTAAATTGTTCTATGTGCTGCAATTCCACTTGGTTCACTCCTCTACTCTACATGAGAATCTGTCTAGCCATGGATAGTTAGCACCTTTGTAGGAGCTGTGTTTGAAATGCATTAATATTTTATCAGTTTGGTTTGAATGAACCTATCCCCTTTACTAAAAGTCACTCCAAAATATGTTTCCCTTACAGATAACTTCTCACAAAGAGTTAGATTGTCTTTTCCATGCAGCCAGGTTGGAGAACACTCACTGTTTTGTCTTCCTTATGGGAGAGTAAACTGTTCTGACATTATGACTTCAGGCTCCATTTTCTACCAAGAAGATCCAAGAAATCAGTGTTCGTAAAAACAGTTGGTAGATATATAGGGCATGTCTTAAAACAAAATGTGTGGATAAAATAATTTCATCTTGTGGTTCCACAGTGCCCTGTGATGTGAAGGCTATCAGAATCAGAAGGTATTAGTGTCAGAAGAACAGTTCTCAATCAAAATTTACACTCAGTCATTGTAACTTTTGATATATGATCATCAATTTGCTAATTTCACTTCACTGATAAATGAATCCTATGCATATATACTAAAGTCTTTTCATTTCTGAGCTATACATGCATATGGAAATAAGCTGTGGGAGCGCAGGTAAGTTCTCAGCATAATCAGATTAGCTTTCAGGATAACCTGTTTAAACAGGAAACTTCTCACAGTTCTGACATATGAGTGTGCTGAAATAAAACATCTGGCAGAAAGGCTGCTAGGTAAATGACACTATTTAGAATGAAAAGTCTTGTTTGCTGTGAACTAAAAATGGAGAGATCAAAGTATGACTTCCACATATAAAGTTGCTACAAAGTTATATATAAATAATGCAGCCAACCATAGATGAGGTGAGCTATAGTCTGTTATTGAACATCAGATCCCTTTATGAGTGTGGCAAGAGACACATATACCAACAGCTGCTCAATTCAGAATCCTAGAACAATAACTTTTAATGAAAATGAAGAACAGTACAGAGTATTCCTCTGGGAATTTTTTTCTATATAAAGTCATCTTAAACAGACATGCAAATTTACACACTGATTTTGAAAATCCATTTTCTTTATTTGCTTATTTTTCAAATACCAACTGTCAAATACCCAACTTAAAATAATAGAGCCAGTGTTTTCTAGAATAGATCTCCTGCCCCCCACCCTGGACTGAATCTCTTGTTTTCTTCTTGTTCTCTATATACCTATTTGTCCAGCCCTTTCCTATTCCACCCTACCTTCTATTGTTTTTTCTGTACTTCCCTCTCTTTACTCTTCCATGTTTTTCTTTCCCCCATTACCCCATCCTTCTCTTACTCTTCTCTTCCCTTTGCTTTCTTTTCTTTCCCTCATTTCTATTCTCTATTCTTCAGTCCCTTGATATCTGTCCCAGAGCCCAGCACTTTGGATTGAAGATGTTGGAAGTTGAGCATATATCACTACCCCTAATTAAAGTGGAAGAGCCAATAAAGTAAAGGTGTAAAGTGAGTAGCTAAATTTAAAAGCTCTTTTTCTTATGTGTTGTGATGTTTGCTTCTGCATAACCTATAGCTAGGTAGTTGTCTTGAGGGTAGCTTAATTATCCAGTGATATGTAGGACTGGACAGTGAGTCAACCTTTTAAAAAGATTATTGGAAATTATTTTATGTCTAATATAGTTCAGTGCATGTTTTTAGGTTTACAACATAGGTTAAATACTACATAGTCTTAAAGAACAATAAAATGGAAATAATGAAAAGTACCAGTGACTACATAAAATCCCTAGACTGGAATATTTTTTGCCTTTCTCTATTATTTTGATGGACTCTTAATAATTGGGATCAAGAAGCCAAGAATCAACTGATGTTCATCCAGCACCAAAGTGTTGCCACTCCATGGCTCTATTTATTGGGACCATGAATTAAAGAAGGAATTAAGTCCTTGAATTAGAGAAGGAATCAGTGATTTGCTGACCAGGATTAACCATAGAGATGTGGGTGGTCTGAGGAACGTGAATACAGAGAGAATAGAAGAAAGAAAGAGCAGCTGAGGGAGACTTTTGGGGCTTTTTGATCTGGAAAACATGGAGAATAGGGTCATCCAACTGCCCTCTTTTGTTCCTTGAATTGGTCATGTTTTTATCTCAATTTCTGACTGCTGAGTTTTATTAATCCTAATCCAATTTAGGTAAAATGTTACATATAGCATCCAATGTGGGAAAAATATGTATTTTCACATAGGACCTTAGAAAGCTTTTTAAAAAAAACGTTTCAGACACACACACACAGTGCCAGACATAGCTTCCTAGTCCCTCCAACTCTTAGGAAGACCACAACATACAGAGACACAGCTCTGGGCCTTTGCCTTCAGGCTTGAGCCAGCCAGCACCATGTGTGGAGATGCACAGTGGGTGTAAGGTTTGACTCATGTAATCACAGAAGGCTGAAGGTGCATAATAAAGTGGTTCAGACTGAAAAAAAAACTTTAAAAAAATACAGTAAAATAATGGATATAGACAATCATAAACTTGTTTGAAAATAATAAAATAAAGAGTAAAGTAATGTAAAAAGGCACATAAGTATTGGAAATACACAGTGCATCTGGATCCTCTATGATATTTTGTTGGCTTTTAATTTTTTGAGTAATGAATTAAGAGCTGCAGCTGATAAACATCGAGTTATGGAAGAGACTGCTAAATAATCCAGCCTATATGGTTTAGAGGCATCATGGCTTCAGAATGGAAGTTGGTAAATGTGTTTTATTAGGGGAGAGGTGCCTTTGTTTTCATAGGACACAAAAAGCTATGTATTCCTTCAAAGTTTTTAGTGATCAGGTTTGACCAGCAGAGACCTCCTGATGATCTTGGCAACAAATATGAGGAAATAAGACATAACAACTACAGGACAGGCTATGTGTATGTTGATTCCTCTTCATGGAAACAGCTCTGACACTGGATGAAACATAAATCTTGTTGAGTACATACTCCTCATGACACATTATTATATGTCATCCATTCATATGCTGTGAATAGAGCTTCGGTTATACAGTTCAAACTTATAAGTTAAAAGATGTTCAAACATAAAATAAAACAGTTCAAACTTATAAGTTAAAAGATGTTCAAACATAAAATAAAAGTATCATCTGTAACTGACTTGTGCACACTCCACATTCTATACTTGGGTTAATACAAATATGTGTTACCTTTAAAAGTTTATGTTTTCAAAAACAAAACAAGCAAAACAAAACAAAACAAAATAAAGACAAAGAAATAGACACTGATAACAATAAGTATCCCAGGTAATACAGCCACCCAGGATGGCACTTTTGTAGTTTCCTCAAAATTCTGCTTCTAAATCAACTTCAAACCTGCTAGTTGAGATGGTCTAGCCTCATAGACAGGACTTCATAAAAGATTTGCACTTTCCAAACACACAGACACTGGACAACAGTTAGCTCTCCCAGGACTTGATCTTAATTTTAAATTTTTTCAGGCTTTCCATATTGATACTATCACCTTCAGGCAACAGCAAATTATTTTAAGACTATAACACTCACATTTCCAAGATGTGGGGGTCAATGGTTTTTGGTTGTTCAGTGAATGTCTGTCATCATTTAGTGGGCTTCAACACAACTTGTTATTGGTCATGGTCAGGAGAAAACCTGAACAAAGAAGATTCAGGGATCACTGTCTGAAGGGCAAAGCAGGGGATATAATATAAAAATTATGAGATAAAAGGGTGGATTGTTGAGTCTACTTTTGAGTAAACACTATTCTCAGATGTTTTACATTGGTATGGATTTTTGTATATTGACATAAATTTAGGATTATTTTTGTTAGAACATACTTTATATATCTTTCTACTCATGTTTAAGAGGTTATTTTGTTACATTATATATATTCATCAAAAACTAAGAACAAAAGCAAAACAAAACTAAACAACAACAACAAACTCCATATTGTTAATGAGCAGCATAGATAACACCAAATCCTATGAACCACTTTTAGAGGTTGTGCAGTATCTTTTATGCTGTCTAGAAGGATGGAGAAGAATTGTAGATAATATCCTAACCTACAAAAATAAAAAAAAGCACTGGATTAGAAGCATAGGGAGATACTTTGGGTATGTGCAAATCAACCAAAACAAGTATTTTTGAACTACCAATCATTTTGTAGTATCAATGACATTTTATAAACTGTAACATCTCCAGATCAATGATTCCTCAATCTTGTTTCTATGAATAGATAACAGGTATATACATTAACAATGCAAATAACAATGAAAAGGGGATAAAGACAGCAGAAAGAAGACAAAAGGAAAACAGAAAAAAAAATTAGAGAATGATTACCTTCATATTTTTAAATATGGTGCCACCATAACTTTTTTCATGTGCTCATCCTGTATTTTGAACTTGAAATCATTAAAATCTTGATATCATAATTCTGAGAGCTTTTTAATAGATAGAATATAGCAGAAATGTGTTATGTGAGTTCTCATTCTAGATAACAAATAAGCATGTCTTTTATTTACTTCCTTATGAGTTCTGTTTTGGGAACCTAAATGTGATGCTTTGAACATGCTCAGTTGGAATATGGGCCATAGCCCATTGCTCCAGCTCAAAACCATATACATTTCTGTTATTTCAGCTAATTACCTTCCATGCCTATATTCTTGAGTTACCTTTGCTAATGCTCTATGAATCACAGATATGCCATCAAATGAGCTCTCTGTAAAGTTCAGATATATGGAATGAATAAATTATTATAAACTATTGAGATAAGTGGTTATGAAGTAATAGTCACATACACAGTTGTCTTAAAAATAACTAAACTGATCAGTTTCAAGCCTTTACAGCTTTAAATATTTCTAATTTATAAAATATTTCAGATTGAACAGCAATTTTAGGGTGAAATTTCTCAGCTCAATGAACGCAATTTAGAAACTCTTCCCAGATATATAAAGGGGATTATATCCTAGATGATTCTTTGTCATGTTAAATTGACAATCAATATTATCTATCATTCCTAGTGAACTTTAAAATTACATTTGCTAGGTCTTGGGATTATAGCTCAGTGCTATTTAACATTTAGATTATCTGTTCTTGCATTCTATAACCTTGATAAATCTGGTTGTGAGGAAATGTCTCCATATTCTTGGAATATATCTTTCTGTTTCATAATTATGCTATGAAGTCTTTCTATTTCACTCTATTCTTCAGGTTTGATGATAATTCTCAGAAGTAGAAATGATTTTATGAACAAAGAGTTTCTGTCTTACTCTAAGTCCATAGAATTATGGCTGTTTAAAATTTCCTAGATATTTTATTTTGTATTGATAAAATTTTAGTGTATCATTTTCCTCCCACTTACTTTATCTGGTAATATAAAGTTAGGAATGGATTTATTTTGGCCTTTGTCATGGAAGTCATGGAACAGTAGAGTGATGGACCTTGTTGTCCTATTCTGATTGCATCCACACTTAGGAAACAAAGACAATAACACTGATGGCACGCTTTGTCTCCATTTTAGACATTCAATGACTCTAGTTTACTCATATGTAGGGCAAATCTTCTTCAAAACCTTCTTCTAAAACTGTCTCCCAGACATATAAAGAAGGTTACATACTATATTTTGGGTCATTAAATTCACAATTAGTATTAACAATAATTCCTGGTGGCATTTAAAATTAGAAATAGAACTTGGAATTATAATGTGTGTGATAGAATGCTTAACTTGGATGTAATGCGTTGTACTGTAAAGTAAACCAAAATAAATAAATTCTGCATACACAAATCACAAATAACCCCATGTAATTCATTTTCAAAACACATAGTTTTAAAAATAAGGGATTCATTATTCCATACCAGTAGATTACCAAATATCCCCTCTTACTAATGACCTATGCAGGTAAAATGCAAAAGAAATGTGAATGCCAAAGAAAATTAAATCCCTAGGCAGGAGAGATAAATCATTGATTGAGAGTATTGCTTTCTTTGCAGAAGATACGAGTTTGGTTGACAGCAGCCAAAGGCATCTAAAAACCAACTGTCTCTATATCCAGTTCTCTTCTGGCCTATATACACATATGATGCAAGGCAGACATTAGGCAAAATACCCATTCTTCTCTCTGTCTCTCTCTCTCTCTCTCTCTCTCTCTCTCTCTCTCTCTCTCTCTCTCTCTCTCTCTCTCTCTCTCTCTCTGTTCTAGAACTGATTAACATAGATCAGACTGGCCTTAAGCTCACAGAGATCATATTGCCTCTGCTTTCCAAGTATTGCAGTTAAACGTGTGAGTCACCAAAGTCACCAAACCAGTCATAAATATTTTTACATAAAAGATAAAGAAGAAAACAAAATTCAGTTTTGTTTATTAAAAGCATCTTAGAAGTTGAGAGGGAGGAACTTGGTTTTGTTTTATGCATTAGTATTTTAGAGGTCATAGAATTCAATAAGAATCTTATCTGATTCTGGGGTTGACTGACATGGTAAAAGTTCTGCACTAATTACCAGACATCATAGTACGTGGAGATCTGTTGATGTTTATTTACCTACTCACTCTTTCTGCCTTTCCAGAGAAAAGTCTGAATGTCCTGAACATGGTTTGATTGACAAAGATTTTTTAAATTCCCTAATATTTATTTCTTGTTTAATTCAGTGATAGCTATTTATGTAAATTTCTTACTCACAAAATACAGTCTATTCATTGGTCAGTCTTTGTACGTGTGTGTGTGTGTGTGTGTGTGTGGTTTTTGGGACAGCTTTGGCTGTCTTGAAACTTACTTTGTTAAGCAGGCTGGCTTCAAACTCACAGAAATTCTCCTGCCTCTGCTTGCCGAGTGTTGGGACTAAGGGTCTGTGCCACCATGCCTGGCTATGACTGGTCATTCTTAATAACAGATAATTTAAAACAATTTAAGTTGTAAAATTTTTATGAAAAGAGAAATGTGGTAATAGAAATTTTACACTACTCTATGCAGTCAGAATTTCACAGATCCAAAAACACAGTTAAAGTGTTTTGAGAAATATTAGTCCCTCAAATACTTAACTAGCAGATGTCATCTAAGCGTGTGCTGAAATTTTTTCTGGGTGCAGTCAGTTTGCTGCTTATTATTTTTGTATGTGGGAAAAGGGAATTATAATGGAAGGGAATTTAGTTATACTTCTGGAAGGGTTTCATTGATAATAGTTTAATATGAAGTTTCCTCTTGACAACTGCTAAAATTTAAAATGGAAATTCACAGCTAATAAACTATAATAATTGCTTTCTATAGGTTTTATAGCAGAAAAGGGCTATTGGATAAACAGAATGACCACCATTTCAATGAAATCTATCATGTATTTATGATCATAGATGGATGGCAAAACTTCAATTGTGACTTTGACCATACAACTTTACAACTTTATAGCTTCTCTCTCTCTCTCTCTCTCTCTCTCTCTCTCTCTCTCTCTCTCTCTCTCTCTCTCTCACACACACACACACACACACACACACATACAGACACACACACACACACACAGAGAGAGAGAGAGAGAGAGAGAGAGAGAGAGAGAGAGAGAGAGAGAGAGAGATGCACTCACAATGAGAATGTGGGGAGATAGAGTCATCATGATCACCAGAGGCTAGTCCGTTTTCATCACTGTTACAGAGTTCCTCAGGTAAATATGATTTTTATTATTATTTTTTATTGAAAAAAAATTTCCGCCTCCTCACAGCCTCCCATTTCTCTCCCACTCCTCCCACCCCTCTCTCTCTCCCCCGATTCCTCTCCCCCTCCCTCTCCAGTCCGAAGAACAGTCAGGGTTCCCTACTCTGTGGAAAGTCAAAGGTCCTTCGCACTCCATCCAGGTCTAGGAAGATGAGCATCCAAACTGGTTAGGCTCCCACAAAGCCAGAACTGGAAGTAGGATCAAAACCCCGTGCCATTGTCCTTGGCTTCTCATCAGCCCTCATTGTCAGCCATGTTCAGAGAATCCGGTTTTATCCCATGCTTTTTCAGTCACAGTCCAGCTGGCCTTGGTGAGCTCCCAATAGATCAGTCCCACCGTCTCAGTGGGTGGGTGGCCCCCTTGTGGCCCTGACTTCCTTGAAGTCTATTGCCAACCCTAAGGTGACTCCCTTAATTAAGATATATGCTTCCCTTCTCCCCTATCCAACCTTCTTTTATCCCAATAATCCTGTTTCCCCAAGTTCCCCCATCCTCCCCTTCTCACTTTTCTCTTCCCATCTCCCCTTCCCCCCATCCCACCCCACCCCACCCCACCCCACCCCAAGATCCCAATTTTTTGCCTGGCCTACTTCCCATGGCCAGGAGGATAACTATATGTTTTTCTTTGGGTTCACCTTCTTATTTAGCTTCTTTAGGATCACAAATTATAGACTCATGTTGTAATAGGAGCGGCGGGCTGCGTCCCCGGCACCCAGCTGCCCCACGGCTAGCTTTACCCGAAATAATTACACAGAAACTGTATTCTTTTAAACACCGCTTGGCCCATTTCTATCTAGCCTCTTCTAGGCTAGCTCTCGCACGTGGACTAGCCCATTTCTAATAATCTGCTGTAGCCCAGGAGCTGGCTTACCAGGAATGATCTTAACCTGCATCTGTCTGGAGTGGGAGAACCATGGCGACTCCTTGACTCAGTTTCTTTCTCCCAGCATTCTGTCTGTTTACTCTGCCGTCCTATGTTTTAACCTATGAGGGCCAGCCAAGCAGTTTCTTTATTACTTAACCAATGAAATCAACAGATTGATATATGACACTCCCACATCAGACTCACTGAACTTTTTTATGGCTAGAAACCAATTATGAGTGAGTACATCCCATGTTCACCTTTTTGGGTCTGGGTTACCTCACTCAGGATAGTGTTTTCTATTTCCATACATTTGCATGCAAAATTCAAGAAGTCATTGTTTCTTACTGCTGAGTAGTACTCTAATGTGTATATATTCTACACTTTCTTAGTCCATTCTTTCATTAAAGGACATCTAGGTTGTTTTCAGGTTCTGGCTATTACAAATAATGCTGCTATGAACATAGTTGAACAAATGCTTTTGTCATATGATAGGGCATCTCTTGGGTATATTCCAAAGAGTGGTATTGCTGGTTCCAGGGGTAGGTTGATCCTGAATTTCCTGAGAAACTGCTACACTGATTTCGAAAGTTTTTGCACAAGTTTGCATTCCCACCAATAATGGATGAGGGTACCCCTTCCTCCACAACATCTCCAGCAAAGGCTATCGTTGGTGTTTTTAATTTTAGCCATTCTGACAGATGTAAGATGATATATCAAAGTTATTTTGATTTGCATTTCCCTGATGGCTAAGGAGGTTGAGCATGACCTTAAGTGTCTTTTGGCCATTTGAACTTTTTCTGTTGAGAATTCTCTGTTCAGTTCAGTGCCCCAGTTTTTAATTGTGTTAATTAGCATTTTAAAGTCTAGTTTCTTGAGTTCTTTATATATTTTGGAGATCAGACCTTTGTCTGTTGCAGGTTAGTGAAAATATTCTCCCAGTCAATAGGTTGCCTTTTTGTCTTAGTGACAGTGTCCTTTGCTTTACAGAAGCTTCTCAGTTTCAGTAGGTCCCATTTTTTCAATGATGCCCTTAATGTCTGTTCTGCTGGAGTTATACATTGGAAGCGATCTCTTGTGCCCATCTGTTGTAGGGTACTTCCCACTTTCTCTTCTATCATGTTCAGTGTGTTCGGGCTGATATTGAGGTCTTTAATCCATTTGGACTTGGTTTTGTGCACGGTGATAGATATGGGTCTATTTTCATTCTTCTACAGGTTGACATCCAGTTGTGCCAGCACAATTTGTTGAAGATGCTTTCTTTCTTCCATTGTATACTTTTAGCTCCTTTATTGAAAATGAGGTGTTCATAGGTTTGTGGGTTAAAAACTGGGTCTTCTATATGATTCCATTGGTCGACTTCTCTGTTTTTATGCCAGTACCACGCTGTTTTCACTATGGTATCTCTGTAATAGAGTTTGAAGTCAGGGATGGCAATGCCTCCAGAAGTTCCTTTATTGTATAAGATTGTTTTTGCTGTCCTGGGTTTTTTTGTTTTTCCATATAAAGAAGATTATTGTCCTCTCAAGATCTGTGAAGAATTTTGATGGGACCTTGATGGGGATTGCAGTGAATCTATAAATTGCCTTTGCTAGAATTGCCATTTTTGCTATGTTGATCCTCCCAATACAAGAGCAAAAGAGCTCATTCCATTTTCTGGTTTCCTCCTCAATTTCTTTCTTCAATGCCTTAAAGTTCTTGTCAAATAGATCTTTCACTTCCTTGGTTAGAGTTTCCCCAAGATATTTTATGCTGTTTATGGCTATCGTGAAAGGTGAATCTTCTCTGATTTCCCTCTCTGCTTCCATATCCTTTGTGTATAGGAGGGCGACTGATTTTTTGGAGTTGATCTTGTATCCTGCCACATTACTAAAGCTCTTTATCAGCTGTAGCAGTTCTTTGGTAGAGTTTTGGGGGTCGCTTATGTACACTATTATATCATCTGCAAATAACAAAAGTTTAACTTCTTCCTTCCCAATTCGAATCCCCTTGTTGTCTTATTGCTATTGCTAAAACTTCAAGCACTATATTGGAGAGGTATGAAGAGAGTGGACATCCTTCTCGTGTTCCTGAGTTTAGTGGGATGGCTTTGAGTTTCTCTCCGTTTAATTTTATGTTAGCTGTCGGCTTGCTATATATAGCTTTTATTATATTTAGGTATGACCCTTTTATCCCTAATCTCTCCAATACTTTTATCATAAAGGGATGTTGGATTTTGTCAAATACCTTTTCAGCATCTAATGAAATGATCATGTGTTTTTTTCTTTCAGTTTATTTATATGCTGGATTACATTGATAGATTTTCGTATGTTGAACCAGCCCTACATCTCTGGGATGAAGCCTACTTGATCATAATGGATAATTTTTCGAATGTGTTCTTGGATTCGCTTTGCCAGTATTTTGTAGAGGATTTTTGCGTCAATGTTCATGAGTGATATTGGCCTATAATTCTCTTTCTTGGTTGAGTCTTTATGCGGTTTTGGTATCAGAGTAACTGTAGTTTCATAAAAGGAAATTGGCAATGCCTTTTCTGTTTCTATATTGTGAAATGCATTAAGGAGTATAGGTATTAGTTCTTCTTGGAAGTTCTGGTAGAACTCCGCATTGAAACCATCAGGTCCTGGGTTTTTTTTGGTAGGGAGGTTTTTGATAACCGCTTCTAATTCTTTGTGACTAACAGGTCTATTTAGATTGTTCACCTGATCCTAGTTTAACTTTGGTATATGGTATTCATCTAAAAAAGTGTCCATTTCCTTTGCATTTTCCAGTTTTGTGGCATACAGGCTTTTGTAGTAAGATCTAATGATTCTCTGAATTTCCTCTGTGTCCGTGGTTATGTCCCCCTTTTCATTTTTGATCTTATTAATTTGCATATTCTCTCTCTGCCATTTTATTAGTTTGGATAGGAGTTTATCAATCTTGTTGATTTTCTCCAGAAACCAGCTTTTTGTTTCATTGATTCTTTGGATTGTTTTCTGTGTTTCTATTTTGTTGATTTCAGCCCTCAGTTTGATTATTTGCAGTCTTCTACTCCTCCTGGGTGAGTCTGCTTCTTTTTTTTCTAGAGCTTTCAGGTGGGCTGTTAAGTCTCCAATATGTGCTTTCTCTGTTTTCTTTAAGTGGGCACTTGGTGCTATGAAATTTCCTCTTAGGACTGATTTCATAGTGTCCCATAAGTTCGAGTATGTTGTTTCTTTATTTTCATTGAATTCAAGGAAGACTTTAATTTCTTTCTTTATTTCTTCCTTAATCCAGGTATGGTTCAGTAGTTGACTGTTCAGTTTCCATGAGTTTGTAGGCTTTCTGGGGGTAGCATTGTTGTTGAATTCTAACTTTAATCCATGGTGGTCTGATAAGACACAGGTGGTTAGTAATATTTTTTTGTAACTGTGAATGTTTGCTTTGTTACTGACTATGTGTTCGATTTTCAAGAAGGTTCCATGAGCTGCAGAGAAAAAGGTATATACTCTCCGATTGGGGTGGAATGTTCTATAGATGTCTGTTAAGTCCATTTGCTTCATTACCTCCATTAATTCTCTTATTTCTCTGTTAGGTTTCTGTCTGATTGACCTGTCCATTGGTGAGAAAGCAGTGTTGTAGTCTCCTACTATTAGTGTGTGTGGTTTGATGGCTGCCTTGAGTTTTAGCAATGTTTCTTTTATGTACGTGCATGCTTTTATATTAAGGGCATAGATATTCAGGATTGAGACTTCATCCTGATGAACTGTTCCTGTTATGAGTATAAAATGTCCCTCTCCATCTCTTCTGATTGATTTAAGATTGAAGTCAACTTTGTTAGAGATTAGTATGGCCACACCTTCTTGTTTCTTAGGTCCATTTGCTTGATAAGCCTTTTCTCAGCCCTTTACTCTGAGTAGGTGCCTGTCTTTGTGGTTGAGGTGTGTTTCTTGTAAACAGCAGAATGTTGGATCCTGTTTTTGTATCCAATCTCTTAGCCTGTGCCTTTTTGTAGATGAGTTGAGTCCATTCACATTAAGTTATATTAATGACCAGTGATTGTTAACTCCAGCCACTTTTTTAGTTGTAGAATTTGTGTGTTCCCCTTCTTTGAGTTGTGTTGGTGAAGGGTCTCTAGATGTCTGAGTTATTGTGGTCATTGTTGGACTCCTTGGTTAGTGATTTTCCTTCTATTACTTTCTGTAAGGCTGGATTTGTGGCTACGTATTGTTTAAATTTGGTTTTATCCTGGAAAATTTTATTTTCTCCATTTATAGTGAACAAAAGCTTGGCTGGGTATAGTAGTCTGGGCTTGCATCCATGGTCTCTCAGTTTCTGCAGTACATCTATCCAGGACCTTCTGGCTTTCATGGTTTCCATAGAGAAGTCAGGTGTAAGTTTGATAGGTTTACCTTTATAAGTAACTTGGCCTTTTTCCTTTGCATCTCTTAATATTCTTTCTTTCCTCTGTATGCTTTGTGTTTTGATTATTATATGACGAGGGGATTTTTTTTTTTGATCCAGCCTATTCGGTGTTCTGTATGCTTCTTGAACTTTCATAGGTTTATCTTTCTTTAGATTGGGAAAGTTTTCTTCTATAATTTTATTAAATATATTTTCTGGACCATTGAGCTTCACTTCTTCTTCTTCTTCTACTCCTATTATTCTTACGTTTGGTCTTTTTGTTGTGTCCCAGATTTCCTGATTATTTTGTGATGAAAGTTTGTTGGACTTGCTGTTTTTTTTTGATCACTGTGTTTATTTTCTCTATGGTGTCTTCAGAATCTGAGATTCTTTCTTCTATCTCTTGTATTCTGTAGTCTCTGTTTGTTTTCTTAAATTTTCCATGTCCAGCTGGCCCTCTGCTTGTATTTTCTTCTTTGCCTCCATTGCAGCTTTCAGGTCTTGAATTGTTTCCCTTATCTGTTTGATTGTTTTCCCTTGGTTTTCTAGGGTATCATTCACTGATTTATTCAATTCTTCAAATTTTCTGTTATATTTCTCATCCATTTCTATAAGGACATTCTTTACATGTTGTTTAAGGGCGTCAATCACCTCTCCTGAAGTCAATCTTTTCTACTTCTTCTTGATTAAGGTCTTCATGTCCTCCCGATATGAGGTCGCTGGGTTCTGGTGGTTTCATGTTGCTTTTCAGATTGCTGGGTGAATTCTTGCATTGGTGTCTGCCCATCTCTTCCTCCGAATGCTCCCCTATGGATCTACTTTTACAGGATCAGGTCTCCTTGCCTACTGATGTACCTTCCCAGTGATTGCTCTCCCCAGTGATGGCTGTCCTGGCGCAGAGATCAGATCTTTGTGCTTGTTGGGTAGCTCGTAAACAAAGCGCCTACCTTGCTTGGTGCAGGCAGGCTATTGAAACAAAGGAACTCCCGCCCGCTTGGTTGCCCTGAGGATTCAGACCCAGCGCCCAGACAGTCTGAGCTGGGTGATGTTATGTGTCCAAAGAGGGCAGGGGGGCCAAAGTGGGGAGGGTTCTGGATGTAAGCTGAGTGGCATAGGAAGAAAGAGGCAATATGCAGGGAGTAGATGCCCTGCAGTGAGCGCAAGAAGGATAGGGGGTTGAGGAACTTCTGAGTTCCCTGTCCCTGGCTGGTGCTGCAGGGTCAGAAACTCACACCAATGTTGGCTCTCCTGGCACCGAGATCTGGTCTCCGTGCTGGGTGGGTAACTCGTAAACCTCAGTTTACCTTTTATAATTAATTCAGAGACCTTTTACACATAAGTTTTTAATTTTTTACTTGGTTTGTGTGTTTAAAAGATCCATTATAAAATAATATCTTCCCTCTGCATTAAAATTCCCATAGGAGAAATTCTGCAAGACAATTTAACTAGAATACAACTAAGGTTTGATTCACGTGATCCACATGTGCCTCCTGTAATTTTTCCTCAACCATTGTCAGTTCCTTTTCTGCTTCAGCTGTTAATTCTTTGGGACTATACAAATCTTTATCACTATCTAAGGTTTTGTTTAAATGAATTATTAGATAAGGTGTTATAACAACAGCCAGTAGTAGATTGGAAATGTCTCCCAACAATCTTTGAAAGTCATTAAGTGTCTGTAAACAGTCTCTCTTAATTTGTGCCTTTTGTGTTCTAATTTTCTGTAGGCCAATTCTTTAACCTAGGTAATTAACAGAATCTCCTCTATGACTCTTTTCAGGAGCAATTTGTAATCCCCAGTTAGGCAAAACTATCTTACTTCCTCAAACATTCTTTCTAAAGTATCTATGTTTGAATCAGATAGCAAAAAGTCATCCATGTAATGGTAAATTATAGAATTAGGGAATTACCTACGTATTATTTCTAATGTCAGACTCACAAAGTATTGAAACAGGGTTGGGCTATTGAGCATCCCCTGTGGGAGGATAGTCCACAGTTATCTCCAGTAGGCTGAGCATTATTTTAAGTGAACGCAAATTTTTCTCTATCCTTTTCTTATAAAGGTATAGTGAAGAGCAATCTTTCAAATCAATATCTATAAGAGGCCATCCTTTTGGTAACAGAAAAGGCAGAGGAATTTCAGACTGTAGAGGGCCCATAGGTTGAATTACCTTGTTGAAAGCCCTTAGATCTGTCACTATTCTCCCTGTACCAGATTTCTTTTTTACAATAAACACAGGAGAATTCCAAGGGCTAGTTGACTCCCCAATATGTTGAGCATCTAATTGCTCCTGTACCAATCATTCTAAATCCTGCAATTTTTCTTCAGCTAGAGGCCATTGCTTAACACGTATTGGCTTCTCAGTTAGCCATTTTAAAGGTAGGGTTGTTGGTAACCCTAAAGGCTTGTTAGTTGCTTTATGCTCTTGTACAGCCTGAATGACTTGTGACCTTTGTGCATAGTACCTGATTACATCCTTCACAGAATTATGAGTTCCTGTTAATCTGGGTATTCCATTACTGTAGAAAGTCATGGCCCCATAAATTTATTGCCATATCAGCTACATATGGCTTTAGCTTTCCTTTTTGACCTTCTAGCCCAATACAGTCAACCCATATCGTGCTTTGTTTAACTTGAGATATGGTTCTAATTCCTAGTAATTGAACATCTGCCTCTTGAAGAGATCAATCTGGATGCCATGATTCTGGAGTAATGATACTCACATCCACCCTTGTGTCTATCAAGCCAACAATTCCAATTTCATTTATATGCACTCTCAGTTTTGGTCTCTGATCATTTATAGAGGTTTGCCAAAATATATGCTTCTTATTTCCTATTTGAATTTCTGACTTACCCCCAAATTTGAGCCATCATTTAGAATCTTACGGTCTTGCACAGGAGGTTCTAGAGTTTTTAATTTTCCTGGTGTGACATGTCCTCCATGGTTACTAGAAATGACTGGTCACTTTTGTTGGGAGCCTGTGAGAGGCCCCTCAAGGAGTTTTCCAATGATATCTGGTTGCCTTGTCTGTCTGTAGTTAATCTGCATTCATTGGTCCAATGTCATCCTTTACCATGCCTCCTACCTATACCTGAAGGCTGAGGTTTCCTATTCTTGCCATTCTCAGATGAGGTATTATTCCTAGAAATCCCTTTTCAAGTGTCCTAATTTTCTACAGTTAAAACATTTGGCAGGTTGATGTACCCCCATTTCTTTTGAAATTGCCTCTCCTAACCAAGATTCATCGTCATAGTTAAACATCTGAAAATTTATGGTTTGCTGAATACATTCATCCAAAGGTACTGATCTAGACCTTAAAGGCCCAATTATCTTTTTGCATTCAAAGTTTGCATTTTCAAAAGCCAGTGATTCAAGAATTATCCATCTTGCTTCTGGGTCTGTTACTCCTATGTCCAGAGCCTTAATTAATCTTTGCAAAAAGTCAGTATAGAGTTTTTCCTGTCCCTGCCTAGCCCTGGTATATGACTCGATCATTCTCTCTAGTTCTGGTATTCTATCCCAAGCATTCAAAACTGCTTTACAGCATAGGGACAATACTTCTTCATCATAAAAAACTTGGACCTGTGGATCAGCATATGCTCCTATGCCAAGAATTTGATCCTGGGAAACTTCCACACCCTTTTCTCTCCCTTACTGTTCCATATGTTTAGATTCTTCTCTGAAATAAATTTCAAACAGCAAGGAAGATACATTCTCTAACATAACTAATGCTAACTTGGAGAAAAAATTGTGTGTATCCCTGACATATTAGGAGCCCAAGTCCTTATCATTTTCTTAACAATTGTAGAGTGTAAGCCAAAGTAATGACAGCATGCTTAATTTCCTTTAGAACATTCATTCCTGTTGGCATCCACCTACCTTCTTTGGCTTCCTTTCAGCCTTTAGAAGTTGATGCTTTGTCAGAGTAAATTACAGAGTATGTCACTAAATTCCTAGATAAACTAGTTCTTACAACCAGTGGTGACATTGTATCCTGCCCTTGTGTTTTCTCATCCTGTTCATCAGCTCCAATAATTTCCTCAATCATTTCAAATCTCTTTATCATTATCTGTTGTAAAGCCAGAATTTCCTGAGCTGCAAGTGTTTCTAGTGATTTCCCTATGGTATCAATTTTCTGATCCCCATGCTGCACCTGTGATTCCAAGATCTTAAAGTTTCCCTACAAAGATAAAATCTCCTCCTTTAACTGTTTCTGGATATCATGTAAATTGCCATCCTGGAGGTATATTCTGTTTGTTACCTTATCAAAACTCTTTGATAACTTCTTAATGTCAAATTCAACAGCCTGGACTCTTTCAGGTAATTTTCTAGTACCCTTAGATATGGAGTCAATTTTGCCTATCATGGCATTAATCCTATCAAGTAGTACCATATTCTTTCATAATGAAATAATATAGAGAAGAAAACTGGAACCTAATATCCAGTAAATTAAGGCACCTCCATATTCATGGAGGCCTCATGTGATTTCTTCAATCGTGGTAGCAAGGAGGGTGGCAAAAGTCCAAATAGAAATGAAATCTGCCATTTTAACTGTTAACCACCATATGGTGCTGTTTCTGAGTCACAACTGGAACCGACGCAATGGTGTCAAGACAGATCCTATGGTAAAATAGTTCCTGATACTTGTTTAAAAACTGGGAAAAAATGAGTCACTAGAGAGGTTAGATGTAGGACACAGAGGTAGAAAACCCAAAGGCCAGGCACAGAGAACAAAAACCCAGGGAGCTTCCAGTTGCTGATAAACAGTGCAGCTTACCCCAGACACCCACTTTGCCACTCCACTGGGGATTGCAGCTCCGACCCAATGCAGGGGGCTGTGACACAGCCACTGCAAGAGCGGCAAACTATGTGCCCAGCATCCCTATGCTGTGTCCGCTGGGACAGAGGGTCAAGCTACAAATGTCTCTGTGGTAGCATTCCGATCTGTCATGGCAGGGATTTCAAACAGCATGCCTCTATTAGTGTTGCCTGGACATCCCAGGGAATTTTTATAAAGAGTTGCTCCAGGGAGTTTTCCACAGCTGTTGAACAGCCCTCCTAATTGAGATCCATCTTTAATGCTGCAAACCCCCTTCTGACAGGTATTTTCTGTCCAGGCCATGGGAGGACTCAACCTCCAGCACAGAGGACAGGGAGTTCAAATCCTTGTGGTACCAAGTGAAGATGGAAATATCGGGAGCTTAATAAAAGGAATCTCATACTAGCTCAGAGCTAAGAAAACAGATCAGTGTTTATTAAAGGTAGACTTACAAAGTCAGGATGTTCCACTTGAATGACAGATGAAGATCAGATCCAAAACAAACCAAACAGCCAAAACAGGGCACTGGAGCAAGCAGAGAGGAAGGAAGGTAAAGGGGCTGGATGTGCTTCCACATCCGGGTAAATTGTCCATGAGGCCACGCCCCAGTAGGCGGGTAGGTATTAGCTGTAACTTTCCTGAAGCACACTTACATAGAGTTTCCAGTCAAGGTTATCGACAAAGGGATTATGCTATATGACACACCTAAGCCAAAAATGCCATCAAGATGAATGAAAAAGTGATGGAGAGTCAGGAGAAGCAGAGATTTTGTTTCAGATGAGTTTTTTTTTATTGTTCTGTTTTGACTCAATGGGTTTTATTTTTTGCTCTTTTTCTTCCTTTTATCTGCTTGTTTATTGTTTTCTTTCCTGGGGTGGGGAATACAACAGGAATTAGAGGAGAATATGGGCAAAGTAGGAGGTGAAGAGAATTGGGATGCATGATGTGAAACCTTCAAAGATTCAATAAAGAAGTTAAGAGAAAGAAAATTATGAATTTCATAGAGACTTTTAATGTTTGTGGTTGTCATCATTGCTGAAGTTTAGTTTCCCTTAGTACTGCTCCAGTTTTCCATTCTTACAATAGAAAGGATATACCTTACTGTGGACTATATCACAGTCCATAGTAAAGACTTTAGATTTCAAAGAAAATTTAGATTTGGACTGCATTTTATATTATATTAGCATGGAGTTTGGGGAATAAGAAATGAAGAGACTAAGACTGCATTAAGAGGATGTGCTTGTGTGTCAATTTTGAAAGAGGGGGGTTGTCATCATTAACATCAACTGTCAGCTTCATAAAACATAGAGTAACCTGGGGAAAATAATCATATTTTAGGAATTTTATAAATCATGTCATTGATGCATTTTAATAATGTCTAATTGATACAAGAGTTTCCAGCTTACTGTAGTTAGTTGCATTCCTAGGCAGGGAGAATTGTCCCAACTACTTTGGATTGGTTTGTATAAGACAGGTAACTGCGCAAGTCAGAAAGTACAAACAAGAATATAAACTGAATCCTTGACCATTGTTCTTATTTACTGCCTTCAGTTTCTTGCTGTGAGTTCCATCACTGTTTTTTTCTGTGATGTGCTATAAAATTTCCTCTCTCAACATTACTTTTAGTCAATGTTTTATCACAGAAACAGAAAATCAAATTAATACACAAGCACAAGCATACATATTTTTGCTTTCTTAAATAACAATTCAATTTTTTCTCTTCTGAATGATATGAGTATGCCAAAAATAATGTAACCGTTATTACCTGTTTTTTTTTATTAAATTGTAAGAATACTATTACAAATTATGTGAAAATTTTCTCTTTTTGTCTCCTTTGGGGGCTGATTTTTACATTGTCTGTTGGTCAGAGAATTTGGCAATTGACAAGCATAATTGCTCATTTCAACTCAGGATGTAAAAATGTCCACCTAAGGCAGATATGATCATCTGTCCTGTTGTAGAAGCACATGCATTACTAAAATTAATAAAATGGGAGGAATTTTGAAGGACAAAAAATACAGGCCCATTTTCATCTTGTCTGATGGTCAGAGAGTTTGAAGATTGATAAGCATAGTTGCACATCCCAACTCAGGATGTAATTGCTCAGTTATTCTGAAATTAAGATAAATCCAAGCCATCCTGACAGGTGGTCAGAATGTGCAAATATACTGCTCCTTCTTTGGTAACAATGAGGTTACCTGAAGAAGGGCAGTGTTCAGCATATGTGATCAAGAGCACATTTGCTACCTAGACAACAGAATGCTAATGATTTGATGTTTCAGAGTGATAAAGCAATTGATTTTGAGTTATTCTTTGTATCATGTTAATAAAGCTTTTTTGTTACCTTCTCCCTCCCATTTATGCTAGGTATAAAAGCTGTGAAAAAATAAACATGGGTAAATTTTCAGTATTTCAGTCACCCTCCCAATACATTCTATGTTTATGTCTTATTATTTTTATGCATCTTCATATTATTTACTTATATTTCTTCAACTCGCACATTCCTACCCTGGTAAGAAATATTTTTATTGAGGTCAGCCCTTAACAGACTCCTACCTAATGAAGTTATAGATAAGCATTTATCTTCTTTTTTGATATTAATATTTAAGTAGACCATCTTTTTTTAAAACTTCATATTTTGAGTATATATATAAATTTTGTTTTATTTTATAAATCAAAAAATATACTTAAAATGGAATTTTTAATGTATGTAAAGATATGTCATTCAACAGAAATCAATTCATTTGAAATATTTACTGAGTGCTTATCTAATATCTAATGAACATGTAGAAAACATTTTATCTGCTTTGTTTCACTATAATAAAATAGCTATTATTAGGTGGACAAGCATGCAATTATAAAATGACTAACAGTGTACTCATGTAATAAATGTTTGTTTAACACAGGTTTTGGAAATTCAAATCCAATATCCACCTAATTACACTACTTTAACTTTAGTAGCTGGTGTTGAATGGATCAGTCCACATATACCATAACCCTGATTTCATCATTGCCAGGAAGGAAAGAGAAGAGAGGATTTTCCAATCATGCTTGGCTACTCTCAGTGACATGGTTCTACCTTTTAGAAGTCCATAGCATTTTCCAATACTACCCTACTAAAAAGCAAGACACTAATTGGGTGCTTGAGGAAGATACAATGATCTCTACATATTTATCAAATAACTTAAAATAGAGAAAATTTAATTAAATTTACCTTTAGAAATTTGCTTCACAAAAATTATTGGTACCAAAAACTCATGGCTAGATCATAGGTCTTAGGAGAACCTATTACAGTTACTGTGCTAGGTGAACGTAGTAGTAAACTGGTTCTTAACAACTTGCTGTTATAATCATAGATTAGTGTATTTTTCATTTTTTATCTCAGGTGCTTTCTATTGCAGTACATGACAACAAAGATACCCATAAAAACACAAGATTCTGAGAATAAGAGACTTTGGATAAATATTTATATCACAAACACCCTCCTTATGTCTTATGGATCTTTATGGATGTTGAGAAGAAAGACTGTAAGAATCTGATTACAGGAAATAGTTTTTAGGATGCAACAGTGGACATGTCCACAGGTACTCATGGCAGTTGTGAAAGCATGCACAGGACATGTTCACACTCAAGTCAGAAGAAGTTCCAGCATGAACACTGTGTGTGTGTGTGTATGTGTGTGTGTGTGTGTGTAAGAAGATAGCAGTAAATCACAGTTGCTGAAATTGACCCATTGAGTCAGATTCTTTTAAGTCTTTGGTATTTGGTAAAATGAAGAGAGCCAGCTGAGGCTAGAAATCCAAGAGTATCTGGGCAAAACAAACTTTATTTTATTGGTTATGTTGGTTTGGGTGTTTGTGTGTGTTTAAATGGTAACATAAAGTTGTTGAGATGAGAGAGGAAGTGAATACAATTAAAATGCATGAAAATTCTCAATTAGGAAAAGAGAAAGAAAAGGAAATTATATTTAATAACAGGCAGTTTAATGTATGTTATATTGTGTATTTGAAAATAACTCTCAACTTTGATTTAATAAGTATATTTCCTGAAATAACTGAATGAAAGACTTAATTTTTTTCGCTCCTGGCCAGAATACAAAGATAGTCATATAATAATCCAGAACTGTTTGAAGGTGAAATTGCATTCTTCAAGATCATCACATGATGGCACTAAACTTCATCTATTTAATCATCTGAATCACTTGGGTGATGTGTGTTAGCACATATAAGTATATAGTACAAACAGAAGAGCAAACAAACTAAGGGTTTGTTAGAAGAAAGAAATTTTATGTAAAAAACTCAGTGAAATGAATTTTTTCCTTCAAAATATATGCATGTGTCATGTGTCCTACGGATATCAATTTGTAACTGCAGTGACTGAAGCTATACAGTCCACAAGTTGTCCATCATAGTATGTTATTAGAGACTTCAATCAAGGCCTATAGAGTTAGCTGTGAATTACAACCAAAGCTTAAGTACAGAAGGAAAAAATGGTTGTCCAAAGGCCTTGATACCCACCATAGATTATTTATAAATTGTAAAAATTGTAAAATTGTTAAAAGGCATTGTAAATTGTTAAGTATCACAAAAATAAAATTAAAAAATACATTTTAGAATTATGACACTCTGTTCCCTTAGCAACCTTCTTGTGTTTTGGTATCAGTGAAAATGCAAATGACTTACCATTTTACATATGTATATTAAAAGCATCCACTCACAGCCAAGCAGCACTGAATGGTAACTTTTGCTTTAATGCAATGTTATATCTATCTCATGAATGTTGACGTATTTTTAAGACCTATTTTTAATTTTATTTATTAGTACTGTATTTTTATCACTGATCCTTCTCTCTATTTTGCACCCTCACTTCACAAATTGTTGGTTTCTTATTACTATGCTTGATGTGTGTGTGTGTTTGTTTGTTTGTGTTTGTATGTGCAACTTGCTAAGTTCATTTAGTGTTGTTAATATGTGTATATATCTAAATGTTGTTTAGGACTGAGTACTTGCGACTGCATAACCTATAAGGGATCTTATCACTAAAGGCCTTATAAAATTTCCTAACATATACTGGCATGTCTGTTACAGTTGCCATTGGTCAGGTATTGTTTAGGAAACAATACTGTTGTGATTTGAACTGTGAGGCTTCCCTGTAGAAATTACCTGGTGCACGTGAGAAGGAACCACAAAACATACAACAAACCTTCCTAAGAGTTTATTGGAGGGGTATATACAGGGGTATATACAGGCCTGGGGAATTGGTGTGCAGAGAGAGAGAAAAAAAGATGGTACGCCCAGCTTTTAAAACCTGCATAGAGCCTTGGTGGCAGAGCGCCTCCCTGCTCTGCCTGCTTGGGCGCTGGGTCCTAACCCAAAGCGGAGGGTAAAGGGGAGCTCGGTAGCTCCTTTGTCCCCATAGCCTGCCTGCAGCAAGCAGGGTGGGCCCTTTGTTTGCGAGCGAACCAAGCAGCACGAAGTTTCGATCCAGGCACCTAGTGAAACATCATTGTGGTGAGTGAGTGCTGCAGCACCCGGGAACAGCCCGCTTACACTTCCTGGTCATCCTACAGGGGCTATACTGCCCGGTACCTCCTCTCTCTTCCTATCTCATCCAGCTTACATCCAGATCCCCCCACCCCCTGTCTCCCTCCATCCCTCCCTTCTTGGGGGGCAGAGCGCCTTCATGCTCAGCCTGCTTGGGCGCTGGGACTGAACCCGAAGGTGAGTGCAAAGGGGAAGGCGGTAGCTCCTTTGTCTCCATAGCTTGCCTGCAGCAAGCAGGGTGGGCCCTTTGTTTGCTAGCTAACCAAGCAGCAAGGAGATCTGAGCTGGACTCCAGGAGAAACAGCACTGGGGAGTGACATCACTGGGAAGGTACATCAGTCAGCAAGAAGACCTGATCCTGTAAAAGAAGATCCATAGGAGAATTTTGGGAGGAAGAGATGGGGAGACGCCAATGCAAGAATTCACCCAACAATCTGAAAAACAACACGAAACCACCAGAAGCCAGCGACCTCACAACAGGAGGACATGAACACCTTAATCAAGAAGAAGTAGAAAAAAAACTGACTTCATGACAGTGATTGACACGCTTAAACAGCATATAAAAAACACCCTTATAGAAATGGATGAGAAGTATAACAGAAAGTTCGAGGAATTGAGTAAATCAGTGAATGATACCCTAGTAAAGCAAGGAAAAACAATCAAGCAGATAATGGAAACAGTTCATGACTTGAAAACTGAAATGGAGGCAAAAAAGAAAACACAAACAGAGGGCCGGCTGGACATGGAAAATCTAGGTAAACGAATAGAGACTACAGAAACAAGCATAACCAGCAGAATACAAGAGAAAGAAGAAAGAATCTCAGATTCTGAGGATAATATAGAGAAAATAAACGCACTGATCAAAGAAAACAGCAAGTCCAACAAACTCTCATCACAAAACATTCAGGAAATATGAGACACAATAAAAAGACCAAACCTAAGAATAATTGGAGTAGAAGAAGGAGAAGAAGTGCAGCTCAATGGTCCAGAAAATATACTTAATAAAATTATAGAAGAAAACTTTCCCAACCTGAAGAAGGACGTACCCATGAAGGTTCAAGAAGCATACAGAACACCAAATAGGCTGGATCAAAAAAAAAAAAAATCCCCTCGCCATATAATAATCAAAACACAAAATATACAGAATAAAGAAAGAATATTAAGAGCCGCAAAGGAAAAAGGCCAACTTACTTATAAAGGTAAACCTATCAGACTTACACCTGACTTCTCTATGGAAACCATGAAAGCCAGAAGGACCTGGATAGATGTACTGCAAAAACTAAGAGACCATGGATGCAAGCCCAGACTACTATATCCAGCCAAGCTTTCGTTCACTATAAATGGAGAAAACAAAATTTTCCAGGATAAAAACAAATTTAAGCAATACGTAGCCAAAAACCCAGCCTTACAGAAAATAATAGAAGAAAAATCACTAACCAAGGAGTCCAACAAAGACCTCAATAACTCAGACATCTAGAGACCCTTCACCAGTGCAACTCAAAGAAGGGAAACACACAAACCCTACTACTAAAAAAGTGACCGGAGTTAACAACCACTGGTCATTAATATCACTTAATGTCAATGGGCTCAACTCACCTATAAAAAGGCACAGGCTAAGAGATTGGATACAAAAAGAGGATCCAACATTCTGCTGTCTACAAGAAACACACCTCAACCACAAAGACAGGCACCTACTCAGAGTAAAGGGCTGGGAAAAGGCTTATCAAGCAAATGGACCTAAGAAACAAGCAGGTGTGGCCATACTAATTTCTAACAAAGTTGACTTCAATCTTAAATCAATCAGAAGAGATAGAGAGGGACATTTTATACTCATAACAGGAACAATTCATCAGGAAGAAGTCTCAATCCTGACTATCTATGCCCCTAATATAAAGGCACCCACGTACGTAAAAGAAACATTGCTAAAATTCAAGGCAGCCATCAAACCGCACACACTAATAGTAGGAGACTTCAACACTCCTCTCTCACCAATGGACAGGTCAATCAGACAGAAACCTAACAGAGAAATAAGAGAATTAATGGAGGTAATGAAGCAAATGGACTTAACAGACATCTATAGATTATTCCACCCAAAGAGGAAAGAATATAACTTTTTCTCTGCAGCTCATGGAACCTTCTCGAAAATTGACCACATACTCGGTAAAAAAGCTAACTCACACAGCTACAAAAAAATATTACTAACCACCTGTGTCTTATCAGACCACCATGGATTAAAGTTAGAATTCAACAACAATGCTACCCCCAGAAAGCCTACAAACTCATGGAAACTGAACAGTCAACTATTGAACCATACCTGGATTAAGGAAGAAATAAAGAAAGAAATTAAAGTCTTCCTTGAATTCAATGAAAATAAAGAAACAACATACTCGAACTTATGGGACACTATGAAATCAGTCCTAAGAGGAAATTTCATAGCACCAAGTGCCCACTAAAAGAAAACAGAGAAAGCACATATTGGAGACTTAACAGCCCACCTGAAAGCTCTAGAAAAAAAAGAAGCAGACTCACCTAGGAGGAGTAGAAGACTGCAAATAATCAAACTGAGGGCTGAAATCAACAAAATAGAAACACAGAAAACAATCCAAAGAATCAATGAATCAAGAAGCTGGTTCCTGGAGAAAATCAACAAGATTGATAAACCCCTATCCAAACTAGTCAAACGGCAGAGAGAATTTGCAAATTAATAAGATCAGAAATGAAAAGGGGGACATAACCACAAACACAGAGGAAATTCAGAGAGTCATTAGATCTTACTACAAAAGCCTGTATGCCACTAAACTGGAAAATGTAAAGAAATGGACACTTTTTTAGATAAATACCATTTACCAAAATTAAACCAGGACCAGGTGAACAATCTAAACAGACCTGTCAGTCGCGAAGAATTAGAAGCTGTTATCAAAAACCTCCCTACCAAAAAAAGCCCAGGGCCAGATGGGTTCAATGCGGAATTCTACCAGAACTTCCAAGAAGACCTAATACCTATACTCCTCAATGTATTCCACAATATAGAAACAGAAGGGTCATTACCAAATTCCTTTTATGAAGCTACAGTTACTCTGATACCAAAACCGCACAAAGACTCAACCAGGAAAGAGAATTACAGGCTGATCTCACTCATGAATATCGAAGCAAAAATCCTCTACAAAATACTGGCAAACCGAATCCAAGAACACATCCGAAAAATTATCCATTATGATCAAGTAGGCTTCATTCCTGAGATGTAGGGCTGGTTCAACATACGAAAATCTATCAATGTAATCCAGCATATAAATAAACTGAAAGAAAAAACCCATATGATCATTTCATTAGATGCTGAAAAAGCATTTGACAAAATTCAACATCCATTTATGTTAAAAGTCTTGGAGAGATTAGGGATAAAAGGGTCATACCTAAATACAATAAAAGCTATATACAGCAAACCGACAGCTAACATAAAATTAAACAGAGAGAAACTCAAAGCCATCCCGCTTAACTCAGGAACACGACAAGGCTGTCCACTTTCGCCATACCTCTTCAATATAGTGTTGGGAGTTCTAGCAATAGCAATAAGACAACATAATGGGATCATGGGGATTCGAATTGGAAAGGAAGAAGTTAAACTTTCGTTATTTGCAGATGATATGATAGTGTACATAAGCGACCCCCAAAACTCCACCAAAGAACTTTTACAGCTGATAAACAGCTTTAGTAATGTGGCAGGATACAAGATCAACTCCAAAAAATCAGTCGCCCTCTTATACACAAAGGATATGGAAGCAGAGAGGGAAATCAGAGAAGCTTCTCCATTCACGATAGCCACAAACAGCATAAAATATCTTGGGGTAAATCTAACCAAGGAAGTGAAAGATCCACTTGACAAGAACTTTAAGGCATTGAAGAAAGAAATTGAGGAGGATACCAAAAAATGGATGGACATCCCTTGCTCTTGGATTGGGAGGATCAACATAGTAAAAATGGCAATTCTACCAAAGGCAATTTATAGATTCAATGCAATCCCCATCAAGATCCCATCAAAGTTCTTCACAGATATGGAGAGGACAATAATCAACTTTATATGGAAAAACAAAAAACCCAGGATAGCCAAAACAATCCTATACAGTAAAGGATTTTCTGGAGGCATTACCATCCCTGACTTCAAACTCTATTACAGAGCTACAGTAATGAAAACAGGGTGGTACTGGCATAAAAACAGAGAAGTTGACCAATGGAATCATATAGAAGACCCGGATTTTATCCCACAAACCTATGAACACCTCATTTTCAATAAAGGAGCTAAAAGTATACAATGGAAGAAAGAAAGCATCTTCAACAAATTGTGCTGGCACAACTGGATGTCAACCTGTAGAAGAATGAAAATAGACCCATATCTATCACCATGCACAAAACTCAAGTCCAAATGGATTAAAGACCTCAATATCAGTCCGAACAGAATGAACCTGATAGAAGAGAAAGTGGGAAGTACCCTACAACAGATGGGCACCGGAGATCGCTTTCTATGTATAACCCCAGCAGCAGAGACATTAAGGGCAACATTGAATAAATGGGACCTACTAAAACTGAGAAGCTTCTGTAAAGCAAAGGACACTGTCACTAAGACACAAAGGCAACCTACTGACTGGGAGAAGATCTTCACCAACCCCGCAACAGACAAAGGTCTGATCTCCAAAATATATAGAGAACTCAAGAAACTAGACTTTAAAATGCTAATTAACCCAATTAAAAAATGGGGCATTGAACTGAACAGAGAATTCTCAACAGAAGAAGTTCAAATGGCCAAAAGACACTTAAGGTCGTGCTCAATTTCCTTAGCAATCAGAGAAACGCAAATCAAAATAACTTTGATATATCATCTTACACATGTCAGAATGGCTAAAGTCAAAAACACCAAGGATAGCCTTTGCTAGAGAAGCTGTGGAGGAAGGGGTACCCTCATGCATTGCTGGTGGGAATGCAATCTTGTGCAACCACTGTGGAAGTCAGTGTTTTGGTTTCTCAGGAAATTCCGGATCAACCTACCCCTGGACCCAGCAATACCACTCTTGGGAATTTACCCAAGAGATGCTCTATCACATGTCAAAAGCATTTGTTCAACTATGTTCATAGCAGTATTATTTGTAATAGCCAGAACCTGGAAACAACCTAGATGCCCTTCAATGGAAGAATGGATGAAGAAAGTATGGAATATATACACACTAGAGTACTACGCTGCGGTAAAAAAACAATGACTTCTCGAATTTTGCATGCAAATGGATGGAAATAGAAAACACTATCCTGAGTGAGGTATCCCAGACCCAAAAAGATGAACATGGGATGTACTCACTCATAATTGGTTTCTAGCCATAAATAGGGGTCACGGAGTCTACAATAGGCGAATCTAAAGAAGCTAAGTAAGAAGGTGAACCCAAGGAAAAACATGTAGTTATCCTCTTGGATAAGGGAAGTAGACAAAATTGCCGGGGAGAAAAGTGGGATGTTGGGGGTGGGGTGGGATGGGGGTAAGGGGAGATGGGGAGAGAAAAGGTAGAAGGGAAGGAGGGGGGACTTGGGGAAACAGGAGGATCGGGATAAAGGAAGGTTGCATAGGGGAGCACGGAACCACAATTCTTAGTTAAGGGACCCACTTTAGGGTGGGCAGGAGACTTGACCCTAGAGGGGCTCCCAGGTGCCCAAGCTGAGGTCCCCAGTTAGTTCCTTGGGCAGCTGAGGATAGGGAACCTGAAATGACCCTATCCTAGAGCAATACTGATGAATTGCTTGCATATCATCCTAGAACTTTCATCTGGCGATGGATGGAGATAGAGACAGAGACCCACACTGGAGCACTTGACTGAGCTCCCAAGGTCCCAACGAGGAGCATAAGGAGGGAGAACATGAGCAAAGAAGTCGGGACCACGAGGGGTGCACCCAGCCACTGAGACAGTGGAGCTGATCTACTGGGAGCTCACCAAGGCCAGCTGGACTGTTACCAAAAAAGCATGGGATAAAACTGGACGCTCTGAACATGGCGAACAATGAGGGCTGATGAGACGCCAAGGACAATGGCACGCGGTTTTGATCCTATGCAATGTGCTGGCTTGGTGGGAGCCTAGCCAGTTTGGATGTTCACCTTCCTAGATATGGACGGAGGGGGGAGGACCTAGGACTTACCACAGGGCAGGGAACCCTGACTGCTCTTTGGACTTGAGAGGGAAGGGGAGAAATGTGGGGGGAAGGGGAGAGGGGTGGGAGGAGGGGGAGATGAGTGGGAGGAGGGGGAGAAGAGTGCGAGGAGGGGGAGAAGAGTGGGAGGAGGGGGAGGGAAATGGGAGGCTGGGAGGAGGTGGAAATTTGTTTTTTTTCTTTTCTTTATTCTCCTTTTATCAATAAAAAAAAGAAAAAAAAGTAAAAAAAAAAAGATTTAAAGTTCTTGTCATACAGGTCTTCCAGTGTTTGGTTAGAGTTACTCCAAGATATTTTGTTATTTGTGGCTATTGTGAAGGGCGATGTTTCTCTGATTTCTTTCTCAGCCCATTTATCATCTGTGTAAAGGAGGGTCACTGATGTTTTCAAGTTAATCTTGTATCCTGCTACATTACTGAAGGTGTTTATGAGTTGTAGAAGTCACACTCACTAATTTGGTGAAGTCATGGTTAATATGTCTCTAAATGTTCTATTATAACTAAATTGCATTTATATTTTCCTGGTTTAATGTTTGTTTTTGTTCATGCCATTGTCTTCCTCTGAATCAGATCACTGACCTATTTATGTAAGCTTATTTCATTGTCTGTTTTATATTAAATTATATCAACATTTGAAATCTAAAAAAAAACCTGCATAGAGCATATGCACAGGGTTTTGATGGGGCTACATCATACACAGATAATGGGGCTCACACATGCAAGCAAGAGCTTAGCTGAGACATACGTGACATGGATGTAACCATAAATGTACAGGCAAGGGTCACACGGGAACCTTTAATATTTAGGCACTTCTACCTGAGGGCTTGTCTGCACATGCATGGGTCTAGAAACTGGAAGTGCAGCCTTGATGTAGGAGGGTTATCTGTTTATGTGCTACTTTCATTGGTTAATAAAGAAACTGCCTTGGCTTTCTGATAGGCAGGATTTAGATAGGTGGAGTAGACAGAACAGAATGCTGGGAGAAAGAAGCAGAGTCAGGCACATGCCATGAATCTCTGGCCCAAGAAGGACGTAGGTTAGGCTCTTTCCCGGTACGCCACAGCCTCGTGGTGCTACACAGATTTAATGAAAATGGGTTAATAAGGATGTGAGAGGTAGCCAATAAGAGGCTAGAAATAATGGGCCAGGCAGTGTTTAAATGAATACAGTTTCTGTGTTGTTATTTCCAGGCTAAGCTAGCCATGTGGGAGCTGGGCGTGATGAAAAGCAGGCCTGCTTGCCTCATCACTACACAGCCTTATTTGTGGCTGAATAGTAACATTTTACACTTTTGTTTATTATAAAAATGTGGGAGTTTGGAGGTATTTAATAAGTGGGGTGTTGTAAGGTCTCTTGTGACTACTTCGTGGTGATTTTTTGGACTTTGTCAGGCCTCTGGAGACTGCTTTTTGCTGATCTTGTGGGCGTCAGGGAGTTGAGATGCTTTACCATGTCCTAGGGTGGCTGATTACTATTGTGTTTTTCCAGGCACTGCAGAACTGGCTGGCAGACAGCATGGACCATGCAAGATACTGGAAAGGCAGAGAATTATGTCTGGAAAAATGTTTACATTCCAGTGAGTAAGGGAGGAGAGTCTCAAGATGGAAAATAGAAGGACGATCTTTTGGGGGTGGAGAAGGAAATTTCCCAGGGGCTCACAAGACCAAGAATGATAAGGAAAGAATTAAATAATACTTATTCTGGGCAAGTCTGGTCTGTTTAGGTGGGTCCAATTGGCTCCATGGAGCTTATTAAAAAATGTTTGAAAAGAAATTTTAAACATATAAAAAGCATGATTACAATGATACAATGTTAGAATGGAAGATGGCAGGGAGGAAGAAGGAAAAGAAGGGTGAATTTTTGGAAAGGGGATTTATTAGACCCCTTAATGTATTACCTGAAATAAATCTTAAGGGACTTTTTTTCCTTTAGCATCATGGTATTACCTTAACATCCAGAAAACTGCTGTAGTCAGTGAAAAACCTTTTCTGTCAAACTCTGTTGTGTGAGATTTTGGAGTTTGGGGCTGCAAACTCATTATTGTTTATTACCACCTGGGATTTTGGCAGTCCTTGCACCTCCAATTCTATGTTTAATGATGGTCCCTATAATAACAGCTGAGTGCTTCACTGTAAACTTAAGCATGACATTGGTGATATAGAGAAGTTGGTAAAGCAGATAGGAGAGAGATAAAGAGGGAGAGTATATGGAGTTTTTCTGGCACAGGAGAGTTGAGTATGGTGATGAGACCTTTATTTTTGGGGACTGGAGAAAGAGTGGCTAATATTGGTGCACTCTGAAACTTAATGGAACAGGGCCCTGTATGACCATATATGAGGGAGTATCTTGAGTTGGATGAATAAAATGTTTAAGATGTGATAGGTGAATCTAATGAGGAATCCCTCAATCTTGGCAGCTGTGAGAGTTACAAGAATTACTTTAAAGGGTTCTAATTTAGGGGAAAGAGGTAAGGGGTGTTGATCTGGGAGAGAGAATAGTATGTGATCCCCTAGTTTAATCAGCAGTAGGCATGAATTAACACATGGTTGAGGTAATGAGTAGTCGAGAAAATCCCATAATAGTTAGCGAAGACGGGCTAACAATGTAATAACCAGGTGATCAGGAAGAGGAGAGGTTTTAGGTGAGAAGCTTGGGGGTAAAACCAGCCACCAATACATGAGTTTAAGTGGCAAGATGAAAAGAGGGCTTTTGGGGAGAGCCCTAAGCCTAAGAAGGGCTAGAGGCAAAAGTTTTACCCAGTTGAGGTGAAGCTCCTGTGATTTCTTAATAAGAACATTTTTAAGGAATGGTTAGTTTGTTCTACCTTCCCTGAAGACTGAGGGTGGTATGGGATATGAAAATGCAAGGTAATGTTAAGAGCCTTACACAAAGTTTGAGGAACCTGGGGAGTAAATTCTGGGCCATTATCTGATTGAAGAGATTTTGGGATTCCAAATGAAGGAATGAGTTGTTGCAGAAGAACATTGGAAACTATCTGGGCCCTCTTACTAGTGGTTGGAAATGCATCAATCCACCCAAACATGGTGTCCACCAACCAGAAGATATTTAACACCTTTTTTTTTTGTTTTGTCTTATTTTGTTTTGTTTTTTTCATATATAATGCTTGGCCCATATATATTAATGTGTGTAGCACCACGAGGTGCTCTTACCAGGAAGATTCTAGCCTACATTCATCCTGGGACGCATCTTCCCTGGAGACGAGAGGCATGACAACTGCCTCACTTACTCCCAGCATTCTATTTTGTCTACTCCACCCACCCAAGGGCAGGCCGATCAAATGGGCCAAGGCAGTTTGTTTATTAACCAATTAGCTTCCTCCATCATTTCCCCTTTTTCTATTTAAACAAAAAGGAAAGGCTTTCACTTTAAAATAGTAAAATTACATATAACAAAACAGTTATCAAGTAATAATTACAGTTATAATATTTATATCTATTTTATCTTTTATCATAACTAAGGAAAACAACTATAACTATCTATTATTCAACTCTATCAAAGACTCCAGAAGGATATAATATTACCTAAGTAAATCATAAGTAAGCAACTTACAAAACTCTAGAAATCACAGAGACATCTCGCTGCCTGGACAGTCACCCAAAGTTCTTCTGTACAGTTGGGGCATCCATCATCAGCCTACAGGCCCATAGTTTCCAGCAGACATTTCCATGAAGCAGGAAATTTCAAAGACAGTTCAATCACTATCTGCTGTTTCCTGCAGAATGTCTCACAGACTCTTTCATGAGTCAGGAACCCCAAAAGATCATCTCACCTTTAGGCAAGTTCAGTAGTCCTCTCTCTGAGGATTCTCTGTGTCCATTTTATGCAACAGTCCAGGCAAGTGCAGTTTCTTGCTCAAATGGCTATCAAACTCCATAAGGAGCCTCTTCAATACCCATCTTCCTTTTGAAGTAGATTGGTGCTGCCAGGAGAAGGCATGTCTCATTGTCATGAAAAGCCCTAAGTTATTAAAACATTAAATGTCATATCCTGTAGTCTTTGAAAGATATGAAAAATGCCTATCTGAAATGTATCTATGTACATCTAGAAAATCTAACTAAAATGACTACAAGCTTTACTATTATTAAAAATTATCCATTAACAACCTATATACATTACATTTTTACATGAACTACACAATCACAATACCTTAATCAATATCAGAAATATATATACATATAACAAAATTGACCTTAAATTTCTATCAATAAGGCAAAATTTATACAAATGCAAATTATTCATATGTACATCATATCCCCCTTTAAATGTAAAAGAACATTCATAAACAATATTTGGGTTTATGAGCACAGACATTTCTCTCCAAACTGCTTCCTGCTGTATGGGGGCGCTGTTAATCAGGTCTTTCATGGTATAAGTTGTGTGCTATATTCATCTCAGTGGGCAGTTGAATGAAGTAATTTTCTGAAGGTGTTCACAGCAACCTTTCAGGGGGGTGTGGTCTATCATACCATATTGGGTCTCATCCTCTGTGAAAACAAAAGAAGAAATTCCTTTCCAAAGCATCATGTCCTTAGATTCAAATTTTAAAGTCAAGGTATTTTGAAAATATCTATGTTGGATTAGTTCAGCAGCATTTATAAACAAATATCTTTTAGCAGCTGTTGCTCTTTCCTCAGCATTCAAACAATTCAAAGAGAGCATAATATCATACAGTATCAAAATTCTCTGTGTATTTTCCATCTATGTGCTTTATTTTAACCTCTATTTTGTTTTTTTTTCTTTTATTGCTTGCTTTTTTAGACAGGTTCTTTGACCTGGAATAACTCTGTAGAACAGGCTGTCCTTGAAATCTCAGAGATCCCTTTGTCTCTGCTTCCCAGGTGCTGGAATTAAAGGCGTGTGCTACCACACCTTGAAGTCACAGAGGTCAAGCTCCCTCTGCCTCCCAAGTGTTGGGATTAAAGGTGTGTACTACCACACCCAACTACTCTCTTTCTTCCTTTTTTCACTTTTAAGAACTTTAAATTCTTGCCCGCATATATTTTTAACACACTAAATCATTTAAAGGTTTATTTTGTTTTTGAATCTCTCTTTACTGTATCTCTCTCTTTTTCTGACCACATGAGCCTTTAAATTACTGAGCAATGTGGGTAGGATTAAAACCGTGGCTTTGGCGGCTGGATCCAGCCCATTCCTTAGCTTCCCAGTCTCATGGCAGAGGTACGGGCTGTAGCCATGTTTATTGCGATAACTCTATGGTATTTCAAGGTCCTTGCCAGCAAGCAAGCTGCAGCATTCTGCTCACAGACCACACTCATTAAGACTGCCTGCCTGAATCAGAGTTTGCCCTGGCAGGACGGCCCAGAAAGCCAGCATTTTAAACCGGCGCAGCTTTTTTCCTGCTACGGCTAAAAACTGAAACGCATGCATTCAGCTTGATATTTAACACTTTTGACAGTAGGCATATGAGTAAAATCCAGCTGTCAGTCAGTTCCTGGAAGGGAGCCCCTGGCCTGGTGAGTTGGAAAAGGGAAGCTATAATATTTGGTCTTGGGATCTAATTTTTAACAGATTTTATAAGAGACAGTGATAGCTTTTAATAACTCAAAATCCTCAGGGGTGGGTTGGAGGTGAGCCTTGACAAAATGAAACAGAGCTTTGCAATTAGGATGAAAGAGCTGATGTAGGTAGGACAGAATATTCTGTGTGTCAGATGGTGTCTGTGAGAATGTGAACTGTACTACATGAACACCCTAAGGTTACTGAAGTAGGTTTGGGTTCTGGAATGCTGCTGTTCTAGATGCTTGGTCAGCCTGGTTATTTCCCTTGGAAATAATGGAACTATTGTTCTAATGAGACAGATGGTGAATAAATCCTGTAGCTTTGGGAAGATGGGAGGCTTTTAACAGGTCCATAATACAACCTGAGTTAGTTTGAGATCATTCTTTTGTTGTAAGATGCACCCACTTCTTCCGTATAGCTGCATGGGACAAGAGGATATGAAAGACATATTTGGAGTCTGTAAACATTAAAAGACTGTCCTTTTGCTAACTGGAAGGCATGGGTAAGAAATGTTAACTCAGCCTGCTGATTAGTGATATGGGCAGGGAGTGCCTGTGACTCTACCACCCCAGTATCTGACACTATGGCATAGCCTGTTCTATGGGTCCCTTGACATAAAATAGAGCTGCCAACTGTGCATTAGGTATAAGTGGCTTGGGACAGTTTACCCTCCTGTATATGTGAGGGGTGTGGCAGTTTATCCTCTAACATTTCTATACAGGAATGAGATGGGGATAATTAATGCTAGGTTGAGGTTGGAGATTTGAGATATTAAAGGGTTGGCAGCATTGGAAAGTGAGTGTGTCATTTTCTACTAGGGCCACCTGGAGGGAAAGAACTCAGGAAGGAGGTAAAGTTTGTAAGCCTTTGTAAGTTAAGAAATGGGACAGATTGTGGTGGGAAATGACAGTGGTGAGTGACCCAAATGTTAGCTTCTTTGACTCATGAAACAGAAACTCAGCAGTCACTAAAGCACATATAGAGGGTGCCCAGCCCTGAGCGGTGAGGTCCAGCTTCTTTCACAGGTATGCTACAGATGCAAAGGAAGGTTCTAGCTGATGTCCTAGGACCCCAAGGGCATATGTCTCTTTCTCTGTTACATAGGAAGAAAGGGGATGAGTTAAATCAGGGAGTGAAGGACTGGTGAAGGCGTAAGTCACAAACAATGCCACACCAATGTGGGATTATGATTAATAGGGTGATATTTATTTAAAGGGGAAAAAACTTACAGATCACTGTCCCAGGCAACAGCCCTCTGTGCAACCAGGAGTCTAGTCACAGGCAGAGCAGGAAGTGAAGAGAGAGAGGAGAGGGAAGTAGCCGCTTTTTTAAAGGGAGAGAGACCATGCACCAATGGGCTGGTATCTCAGCGGTGATAGGCTGGAGGAGTGGGATGACCTCCCGCAACACCTCCCCCTTTTGTTTAAATAAGAGAGTTCTAAACCTACTATGAAATTATATACAATAAGTACAAATATCATATTCTAACTAGCTTAGGTCTTATATAATAAATAACTTGGCCAAGTCATGAGAGAAAAGTAACTACATCTATATAGTCTTCAACTCCATCAAAGATCTGAGAAGGGAAATAATGTTACCTGGTTAATTAGGAAGTTCAGTAAAACAACTTCCAAAACATGCAACAAATCACAGAGACAACTAGCTACCTAGGCAATCACCCAAAGTCACATTAGCAGCGTTGAAGCAACCAACTTTGGCTAAGGCCTAACATTTTCAAAGGCAAGCAACTTTTCAAAACTATCTTACCCTGTCTTGGCAGGATAAGACAGCCCTGTTTTATCCATTGATGCACGCTCTGTATCTTTGTCAGTGGTTGAGGTATGGGCATTTCTTTGCCCCAAGGCCAGTTCTGCCAAAAGGAAAGGCTCCAGGTGGAGTGTCTTTGGTGCTCAACATTGTCTTGGGAATAGAGTGGTGTTGCCAGGAGCAATTGTGTCTCACTACCACAAAACTCTGAGTTAGATTAAAGGCCATTTTCTACAGCTCTTTGAAAAAGTTGAAGATTATCTATCTATACTGCGTATAATCTCTATATATCTAAAGAAACTGATTAGTCTAATTATAAATGACAAACTTAGATGTTTATTAATCTATATAATTTTCAATATCTATCTAACTTAAAGACTAAGAAAATAAACTACTGTGAAACAAATGAGGACAATGACCTCCAAATTTAAACAATGTACAAATATACATTGCAGTGGGTAAATATATATCAATACACAAACATTATATAAGTATCTTAATCAGAGGTAGAAATGTACACTGCAATATGGTAAATATATACAATATATATATATATATCAATACAATATATGTCAATACATAAAAAATGTTTTAAACAGAGGTAGAAACATGCATGCATACAATAGTCAATATAATTTAACTTTGTATCAATATACAAGAATCGATACCAATATATTTGTCTAAAAACAGTAACTCACAATTACAAATCTATTATCCCATCATCCCTCTTTTTTTTTTCAAAAAGATCCCTGAGCTTATAAAATTCCTCCCCCAACCCTCAATCGTATACTAATTATAATCAACCCCTAAATGATGTCCCTAAACCCAAGGGCAAACTTTACTGGGAGAGGGGACGTCGTCCTCTAGAATTACTTCCAGCTGTCATAGGGGCGACGTTCTTTCTGGGGGATCCTGTAAAAGTAAAATGATGGTTAAATTTCAAGATCAATGTCTTTTAAAATTGCCAATAGTCTCTGAATATTTTGTGCAGGTCTGGCCAAAATGTTGTATAAGATGTGCACCATTTCAACTAACCAAGTTGGAACTCTCTTGTGCAGCTGGTACCCAAAGCAGGTCTTGTAGTAGCGCTATCAGTATCATGACGTCATATCAACCAGGTGGAGTTGTTGTTATGGGGCCTCATCTTCTTCCTGGAAACTTCAAATGTCACTTCAGGAAAAACTCATTGTTCATTGTGAAAAACTTAAACATTAATCATATAGACATATATAGACATGTATATACATATTCACTGAAAGGCACGATAGATATGTTCAATGAAAAGTATGATAGACACGAAGAAAAGCAAAGATGTTTTCTAAACTCATATTTCTTTCTGTCCCATATCATGGCTCTTGACATGAGACAGAAACTCCAGAAACTCTGGGTTTTTCTCTTACTAACAGGCTTGGAATTGGAGAGGGACTGAGCCAGAGTCCAACTTCAAAACCAGCTTTATAAATTTAGAAATATGGTTTAATATTACTTACACAACCCTTTCAGTTTTCTTGATATTTCCTATTGGGCAGGTATTTTTCCATCTGTCAGTATCCAAGGTCCCTTGAATTTTTCAAAGATGAGTGTTTTCCTGTGGGGATAAGAACAGAACCCTGCCCCCATTCTACATGTTTTTCTTACCACCTGTATGAATATCATCATTGTGAATGAGTTGTCATTTCTCCTTTCCAAGAGATTTCTCCTCTTCAAATCGACACTTTATTAATTTTGATGGTATCCACAATTTTTCTTCTCCTGTGAAAACAAGAGTAAAACCCCTTCCCCAACATAGCACATCTCCTGGCTTCCATTGAGAGGTCAGCACATCTTTGAAATAAATCGGTTGATTTAGTTCAGCAGACTTTTCCATTATTCAATGTCTCTCTGCTGCTGTCGTTCCTTTCTCATTAGCGTTATGAAAATTCAGGGTTAATAAAGCATTATGTAATCTATTTCTGGGGGTATTTTCGGTCCCTTTCTGTTTGTTCAGCATATCCTTTATAGTACGATTTGATCTTTCTATAACTGCCTGACCTGTAGGATTATTTGGTATACCTGTAATGTGTTTTATATTATAATAATCAAAAAAGCATTTCATTTTCTTAGATACATATGCTGGACCATTATCTGTCTTTATTTGTGCAGGTATACCCATGATGGCCATAACTTCCAATAAATGTGTGATTACTGAATCAGCCTTTTCTGAGCTCAGGGCAGTAGCCCATTGAAAACCTGAATACGTGTCTATGGTATGGTGTACATATTTTAATTTACCAAATTCCATGAAGTGGAACACATCCATCTGCCAGATTTCATTTCTCTTAGTACCCTTTGGGTTACTCCCTGCAGGCAACGGTGTTTGATTATAGAAAGAACAAGTAGGACATCTCTTTATAATGTCCTTAGCTTGTTGCCAAGTAATGGAAAATTCTTTCTTTAGGCCTTTACTATTGACATGATGCTTCTTATGAAATTCTGAGGCCTGCAACACACTTCCAATCAATAATTGATCAATCTCAGCGTTGCCTTGGGCTAGAGGACCAGGCAGACCTGTATGGGACCGGATGTGTGTCATGTACATCGGACAAAGCCTGTTCCTGATTATGTCTTGTACCTGGATAAACAATGAAGTCAATTCTGTGTCATCTGGTATAAATTCAGCTGTTTCAATATGCAAGATAACTCTTTCTGCATATTGTGAATCTGTAACTATATTAAGGGGTTCTTTAAAATCCCTTAGCACCATAAGAATGGCATACAATTCTGCCTTCTGGACAGAATTATAAGGGCTTTGTTCCACCTTACTCAATTCATCTGACTTGTAACCTGCTTTCCCTGATTTATTTGCATCAGTATAGAACGTACGGGCTCCAGTTATTGGAGCATCACGTACAATTCTAGGAAGAATCCAAGAAGTTCTTTTTATGAGGTTAAGTCTACCACTTTTGGGATAGTTGCTATTAATTTCTCCCAAAAAATTAGCACAGGCTCTTTGCCACGGTTAATTGTCTTCCCATAACTTTTTTACTTCTTCAGTAGTAAAAGGCACTATAATTTCTGCTGTGTCTATACCTGCTAGTTGACGAAGTCTCAGCTTACCTTTTGTAATTAATTCAGAGAGTTTTTCCACATAAGTTTTTAATTTTTTACTTGGTTTATTAGGTATAAATATCCACTCTAAAATAATATCTTCCCTCTGCATTAGAATCCCCGTAGGGAAATTCTGGATGGCAATATGACTAGGATGCAGCTAAGATTTGGGTTCACCCTATCCACATGTGCCTCCTGTAATTTTTCCTCAATCATTGTCAGTTCCTTTTCTGCTTCAGCTGTCAGTTTTCTTTGACTATTCAAATCTTTATCACCATCTAAGGTTTTGTTTAAATGAACTATTAGATCAGGTGTTATCCCAACAGCTGGTCGTAGACTGGAAATGTCTCCTAACAATCTTTGGAAGTCATTAAGAGTCTTTAAGCGGTCTCTCCTAATTTGTGCCTTTTGCGTTTTAATTTTCTCTAACCCTATTCTGTAACCTAGGTAATTAATAGAATTTCCTCTTTGAATCTTTTCAGGGGCAATTTGTAATCCCCACCTAGGCAAGACTTTCTTTACTTCTTCAAACATCCTTTCTAAAGTATCTTTATTTGAATCAGATAACAAGATGTCATCCATGTAATGATAAATTATGGACTTGGGGAATTGTTTGTGAATTATTTCCAATGGCTTACTTACAAAGTATTGGCACAATGTAGGACTATTGAGCATATCCTGTGGGAGGACAGTCCACTGATATCTCTTATTAGGCTGAGAATTATTATAAGTAGGCACTGTGAAGGCAAATTTTTCTCTATCCTTTTCTTGTAACAGTATAGTGAAAAAACAATCTTTCAAATCAATAACTATAAGAGGCCATCCTTTTGGTAACAGAGAAGGCAAAGGAATTCCAGATTGTAGTGGGCCCATAGGTTGAATTACTTTGTTGACAGCTCTTAGATCTGTCACCATTCTCCATTTACCAGATTTTTTTTTACAACAAAAACAGGAGAATTCCAAGGGCTGGTTGATTCTTCAATATGGTGAGCATCTAGTTGCTCCTGCACCAGCTGTTCCAATGCCTGTAGTTTATCTTCAGCTAGAGGCCACTGTTTGATCCATATTGGCTTCTCAGTTAGCCATTTTAAAGGTAGGGCTGTTGGTACCTCTAAAGGTTTGGTATTTGCTGTATGTTCTTGTACAGCCTGAATGGCTGGTGACCTTTTTCCATAATACCTCATCATATCCTTCCCAGAATTATGAATTCCTGGAAATACAGGAATGTTAATCTTGGTATTCCATTGCTGTAGCAGGTCATGGCCCCATAAATTTATGGCAATATTGGCTATATATGGCCTTAGTCTTCCTATTTGCCCTTCGGGCCCTATGCATTCAACCCATCTTGTGCTTTGTTTTACACGAGATAGGGTTCCAATTCCTAGGAACTGAACATCTACCTCTTGAAGAGGCCAATTCGGATGCCAAGATTCTGGGGTAATGATACTTACATCCGCACCTGTGTCTAATAAGCCTTCAATAAAAGGTGCCATTTATACAGACGCTTAGCTTTGGTCTTTGATCATTAATAGAAGTCTGCCAAAATATACGTTTACTCTGTCCTACTGGGTTTTTTGACTCATCCTCCACACATAATTCATCATTTAGACCAGTATTACTTTTTACAGCAGAAATTGGAGCTTTTAATTTTCTTGGTGAGGCACGTTCTCCATTGTGACTGGGAATGACTGGGCCACTGTTGGCTTGGGGGCCTGCGAGAGGCCCCCCAAGGAATTTCCCGATGATATCGGATTGCCCCGTCTATCTGTTGTTGACCTACATTTGTTGGACCAATGCCTGCCTTTACCGCATCTCCTACATATACCTGAAGGCCGAGGTCTCCTATTTTTGTCATTCCCAGAAGAGATATTATTCCTAGAAATTCTTTGCCTGCAATCCCTTTGCAAATGTCCTAATTTACCACAATTAAAACACCTGGCAGTTTGATGTCTCCTCATTGCTTTGGAAATCACTTCTCCTACCCAAGATTCATCATTGTAGCTAAACGTCTCAACATTCATCGTATGCTGAATCCATTCATCCATAGGTGCTGATCTAGACTTTAAAGGCCCAGTTATCTTTTTGCATTCTATGTTTGCATTCTCAAAAGCTAGAGATTCAAGAAGTATTTGTCTAGCTTCTGGGTCTGTTACCCCTATGTCCAGAGCCTTAATTAATCTTTGCAAAAAGTCAATAAAGGGTTCTCTCTGTCCCTGCCCAATTCTGGTATATGATTCAATTCTTTTTGCTGGATCTTGTATCCTATTCCAAGCATTTAAAGCTGCTTGGTGACATAGACACAGTACTTCATCGTCATAAAGAGCTTGGACCTGTGGATCAGCACATTCTCCTGCACCAAGAATTTGATCTTGGGAAACCTCAATACCTTTTGCTCTTCCTTGCTGTTTCATATGTTTGGATTCTTCTCTGAAATAAATTCCAAACATCAAGGAAGGTCCATTATCTAAAACTGCAGACACTAACTGATGGAAATCATGGGGGATAGCTCTAGCATTAGAAGCCCAAGTCCTTATCATTTCCTTTACATATGCATTGTGCAAGCCAAAGTTAACAACAGATTGCTTAATTTCTTTCAGATCATTCATTGCTATTAGTGTCCATCTAGCTTCTCTGACTCCCTTTGAGCCTTTAGAAGTTGACACTTTGTCAGAATTAAGTATAGGGTATGTCGCTAGAACCCTGGGTAAGCCAGTTCTAATAGCTGGTGGAGGCATTGTATCCTGACCTTGTGCCTCCTTACTCTGTTCACCAGCTGCAATAATTTCTCCAATCTTTTCAAATCTTTTTATCATTGTCTCTCTTAAATCCTGAATCTCCTGACCTGTATATATTTCCAGTGAATTCACTGAGGTATCAATTTTTTGGTCCCCATTCTGCACCTGTGATTCCAAAGCTTTAATTTTTTCCTTCAAAGATAACATGTCCTCCTTAAACTTTTCTTGTATATCATGTAGATTCCCATCTTGGAGGTACATTCTGTCTGTTACCTTATCAAAACTTTGTGATAAAGTCTGAAGGTCAAATTCAACAGCCTGAACCCTTTCAGGTAACTTTCTAATACCCTTGGATATGGAATCAATTTTGTCTGTCATAGTATCCACTTATTCAGATAACCTCTGATTTTCAATAATTTTAATGCTGTCAATTAGTTGTTCATTATTAGTTCGTAAAGATTCTATCATTCTTAGGAGTGCCATATTCTTCTGTTCATTATTAGTACGTAAAGATTCAATCTTTCATAGGAGTGCCATATTCTTCCTTAATGATAGAATATGGAAAAGAAAACTGAAGCCTAGTAACAAGCAAATTAAGGTATCCCCATAATCATATAAACCTTGTATGATGCAATTCGTTGTATTAGTAAATATAAAATTACTAATCCATTGTATTAGTGAACACAAAGCAGTAAAATTTGTGTTAGAAACGAAAATTGCCATATTACCTATTATCCAGCAGGTGGCGCTGTTGCAGAGTCGCGATGAAAACATGGTCCTGTTTCAGTGCCTTAGTAGATGTTAAAAACTGGAAAATGCAAGTTTCTCAACAAAGTAAATGTAATTAAATCAATTCCAGAGATGGAACCAGAAACCCAGAATCCAGGGGTAGAGAAGAGCAATCTGGAAGCCGCTTATGCCTCCACGTGACAGAGTCACCCTGAGGGGTTGCAGCTTTCAGCAACCGCGTGCTCTGGTTTGTGCCACTTAAGAGCTGTGCTTGCAAGGGAGATTTAAAAACGACTCAGAAAAGAGCAAACCACATGGGCAGAGACTACGTGGGCCTGTGGAGTTTAAATCCACGTGGGGAGGCCAAGGCCGGCCGCTGCAAGGCACAGGCAGCGGCTGAGGAAGGGAGGGCTCCCGCCAAGCCGAACTCGTGGCCGCCAAGCTGAACTCGCAGCCGCCAAGCGGGAGAGGTTCTAAAACCAAACGTTGGGTGCCAAAATGAAGGTGTAAGTCACAAACAATGCCACACCAATTTGGGATTATGATTAATAGGGTGATATTTATTTAAAGGGGAAAAAACTTACAGATCACTGTTCCAGGCAACAGCCCTCTGTTCAACCAGGAGTCTAGTCACCAGTGGAGCAGGAAGTGAGGAGAGAGAGTAGAGGGAAGTAGCTGCTTTTTTAAAGGGAGAGAGACCACGCCCCAATGGGCTGGTATCTCAGCTGTGATAGGCTGGAGGAGTGGGAGGACCTCCCGCAACAGACTGGGGCTTGGAAAATGGCATGTTGGAGTCTCTAAAAAGGTTTAGTAATGGGATGAAGAAGGGGCTCATGCAGAGAGCCAAGAGCTGCCTTATATAAGGGGCAGGATATGAGAGAAAAAGAGCCATCTAGGAATACAGGAAGCCAACTATTCCTAGAAATAATAAGATCTCTTCTTTTGTAAATGGAACTGCAAGGGACTGAATTAGCTTTTTTTTCTCTTTAGGGTAATAGCTTTTGGGGTTGGGGTAATAGTTAATCCCAAGTAAATTAACTGAGAGGTAGACAGTTGGGCCTTAGCAGCTAAGATTCTATAGCCCCCCTTTTTTGGACAGTAAATATAAAAGAGTGGAGATATCAGTTTTGCTGGTCTCTAAGGATGGACTGTAAAGTAAAATATACTGTATAATTTTAGATTTAGGGAGAGACAGTGAGAGTAGATCAGAAGGTAAAACCTGACCAAACAGGTGTGGGCTGTCCCAGAATCCCTGGAGAAGGATGGTCCAGGTGAGCTTTGTGGAGAGGTGAGTGTCAGAGTCATTCTAGGTGAAGGCAAAGATATTTTAAGATTGAGAGCTAAGAGGAATAGAGAAAAAAAATCCTTGAGATCTAAAAATGAGAAGTGGAAGATTCCTCGAGGAATAGTGGAAAGAAGTATGTAAGGGTTAGGCACTACAGGATGAAGAGGGACCATTGTGGAGTTAATGAGCCAGAGGTCTTGAATCAGGCCATACGTTCCATTAGGTTTTTGAACAGCAAGTATAGGAGTGTTAAAGGGAGAAGAGGTGGTGCAAAGTAGCTTTTTTCTTAAAAGGTCGGAGATAATAGGTTTACGTTCCCTATGGCTCTGGAGAGAGAGGGAATACTAAGTCTGGGTAATGTACTTAGTAAGATCTTATAATTGGATAATAATGGGGGAATGGTGTTTAGTGATAGAGTGGCTTGGGATGTCCCAGACTTGGGGGTTTACCTGAGAGGCTAGTAGAGAAAAAGACACATTGGGGTTGGGAGGTTGAGAGGCTAGAAGAAGAATGAGTGGAGTTGCTGGTGAGTGTAGAACAAAGTAAATGGAAGGAACAAATGCTCCCATTTTTGCTAAAAAAAAAATCTCTTCCCATAAGAGGTACTGAGCAGGTTGGTATGACTAAAAATGAATGAATGAGATAAATACCCTGAAAACACACTTAATGGTGGAGTCTGCTGAGGTAGATATGACTGTACTTTTACCCCAACAATAGGGAAACTAGAAGGAGAGGTAGGCCCTTAGAATTCCTTCAATATCAAGTATGTAGTCCCAGTGACCAAGAGAAAGGAGATGGGCTGTCCTGATATCATGATGTTTACCCATGGCTCCCTATTACAGATGACTGTTGTGGTCAGGTCAAAGGAGCCCAGGCAGTCTCACTTGTCCACAGCCAGACCTAGAAGGTCAACTTGGGAATTTTCTGGGTTTGTTGTCTCCATGCCACTATGTGCACAAGGACAATCAACAGCCCAATGTCCTTCCCTATGACATCTTGGAAAAGGTCTCACGGGACCAAGGTGAGGATTAGGGCATGCTTGGGACCGGTGACCAGTTCTACCACATTTATAAAATGGGCCTGGCAGTTAACAAGCACTGGTGTCCAAAAGAGCAGCATACACAGCATTGAGTGTGTGGTCTGTCACCTTGGCCATGGTTGTCATGTGACAATGATTGCAGGCTTTGTCATTCTTCACATGGTATACCTTAAAAGACAACGGGGTCAAGGGGTCTTTATCCAAACATCTAAGTTTAGTCTTAATGTCAGGGTTGCACTGAGAAAAAAAAATGAGTCATGAGTAACTGTCTGACTTCTGTGGTTTCTGAATTTAAGTTAGTATATTGTAACGGGGCTTTAGTGAGGCATTCCAAAAATGAAAAAGGATTCTCCTTCCTATCCTGAATGACCTCTGACAGCTTATTATAGTTTACTGGTTTGAGTGCTGCCTTGCAGAGATCACTAAGAGGCAAGTCAAGAAATGGTTCCCAGCTAAAATCCCACCCGGGGTATTATAGTCCCACCTCTGCTCCGGGAGGGTGTGTTGCATGAGATTGGTGAATCTCATTTGCATTTAGTCTGGACTGCTCCCAAACTTGCCTGAACTCTTCAGGAAGTGGGTTATTAGATAGGATTATATAAATATCATGAAAAGTGAGATTATAAGACTGTGTAATATATTGGAATTGTTTTATGAAAGTGGTAGAATTAGAAATATAAGACCTGATTTTTTTTCTATATGGGAGAGTTCTGAGATGGAGAAAAAAATGTGTACCCTAATTAATCAATCTACACAGGCCACCTTTCACAATGGGAGTACTGAGGTGGCTTGACTTGGTCAGGGTTGGAAAGATGTGGATGCCTTCACAGGGTTCAGAGCACTAGCTGAAGGAATGGGGATAACAGTTGGAGTGACTGTGGTAGAAGCTAAAAGAATGGGGGTAGGAGCTGGAGGAATGGCAGTAGAAGCTGAATGAACAGGAATGGGAGCTGAAGAAATGGCAGTGAGCTAAAAGAATGGGGGTAAGAGCTGGAGGGATGGTGGTAGGAGCTAAAGGAACAGGGGTAGGGCCTGAAGGGATGATGGTAAGAGCTAAAGAATCAGGGGTAGGGACTGAAATAATAGTGATAGGAATAATGAAAGAGGAGTAGGGACTAGTGGAATGGGGATAGCTATCTTTTGAGGTTGAAAAGATAGGGATTCATTAACTGGGTCCAGAGTGAAAGTGGAGGGTTCTTCTGTCTCAGATGGCAAAGCATGTGAGCAGGTGAACAACTTTCAAGGACAGAGGGCTTAGGCTTAGAGCTTAGATAGTAAAAGGCTTGGATGTAAGGAAACCCTTCCGTTTGCCTGTGCTGACAGGAGTTAAAAATCTCTCATAAAATATTGGGATCAAAGTTGCCATTAGGCAGCCACTTTAGATTGCTATGTAAATTGTAACAAGGCCATCTTTTGAACAAAGATGGACAAGTGTGGGAATCTGTAAGTGGCGCATTAAGGCCTGGGAATTTAGGGCCTCTAAAAGGCATCCCAGTATGGGGAGGTGCTGAATTGATGGGCTGGGATGGCTTGCTACCAATAGTTGAAACCTTGAAAATCTGCAAAAAAAAACATGACAACACTACAAGGCCTATATAAAGAAGTCTCTCTATAGGATGAAAATCAGTGTGAACATTGAAGGACCCATTGGTGAGCATCCTCTGCCCCTGGTTGTGGAGCCTGACTTGATCTTGTCAGGGTAATTCAGAAATAAGAGAAGCCAGAAGCCTTTCTTAGTTGCCTATCACAGCAGGGGTAAAAAAGAAAAAAGGGAAGAAGAGAAAAAGAAAAAGAAAGAAGAATCTGAAAGACCCTGAGATCCTGTCATGGGAGGATCATCTGGAGGCCATCCAAATACAATTGTAGCTAAGGGAAGCAATCCAGAGATCAATGTCAGTGAAGGGCTCAACCATAGCCTTAAAGACCATAGTTGGGGGCTGCCCCCTCATTTCTAGAAACACCATAAGATTTCAGGGAGCTCCATGGTCAGTTCTTCAGGCTTGGAAAAATGGTTAAACTGACCAAAATGGGGGATACTCACCAATTAAAGATGGGGTTGTGCAGAGAAATTTCACTCAGGCATATGGAACACATGTTTGATGTGGAAAAAAATACCTGGTTTCTGATCCCAACCCCAGGAAAGGAGCCCAGGGAAAGAGAGCCTCCTGGGTCTCATGGAGATGGCACAAATTAGAGAGAACCACAAAACACCCAACAAGCCCAATTAGGAGTTTATTATAGGGCGTGCATACAGTCCTGGCCGATTGGTGTGCAGTGAGAGAAAGTTGCTGTGTCCAGCTTTTGAAACTTGCCTAGTGGATGTGCATATGGGGTTGATGTGACTGTGTCATATGCAGATGACAGGGCTCACGCATGCATGCCAGGGATCAACTGAGTCATATGTGGCATGGATGCAGTCATGAATGCGTGCAAGCACTTAGCTGAGTCATAATGGATGTACCCGTGCATGCATTTGGGTCATGCAGGGCCCTTTAACATTCAAACACTTCTGCCTGAGGGCTTTTCTGCACCTGCATGGCTCTAGAACCCAGAAGTGCAGCCTTATTTGTAGCTGAAAAATTACACCTGTCATAGAAAATACTCTGTGTCTTATTACATATCCAGGCATGAACGTTGGGAATTGTGTTGTTTATGTGTAAGCTGAGACTGGATAACTTGCAATAAATTATTTGGGGATTTTAACCAGGAGGTGTGTGTGGTACAGGAGAATTGTCTGTATTTTGTCAATCATGTTTCAAATAAAGGCTGATTGGCCAGGCAGGAAATACAGGTGGGAAAACCAGACAGGAAGTAGAAATGATGTAATGAGAACAGGAGAATTCTGGGAAGGAGGAAGATGATTCCTCCCACCCCTGCCCAGAACACCGAAGCAGCAGGATGTGATCTGCCCCAGTGAAAAAGGTACTGAGCCACATTGCTAACATAGATCAGAAAAATGGGTTAATCAAGATGTGAGAGTCAGCCAGTGAGAGGCTAGAGCTAATGGGCCAATCAGCTTATAACTTACAGAGATCTACGTGTGATTTTCTTTGGGGCTAAACAGTTGTGGGGTACTGGGAGGAATAGAAAACAACAACAAACAAGCAGGCCTGGCCCCTGCTCATGTTACAGTATGTGTGTGTGTGTGTGTGTGTGTGTGTTTATTGTCTATATCTCCTGCTGCAAAAAGACATGTCTTTGATGAAGGGTGAGAGATTTAGTATCCTGTGGGTATAGAATAAGTATTTAGAATGCAGTTAATAATTATTTGTCTTAGGTAATTAGCAGTAATAGGTTAGCTTCTGTGGTACATGGCCTACCAGCCATGGACTCAGAACTGGTGTCAAATCTTTCTAGTTGAGATGATCTTAAATACAATCAGACCAGGATATTAGTCTCATTATTATATCTTTTTAATACCTTGCATGTTTGTCACTACTGAGGTTCATAGCATTCAAAGATAGGGTTATTGACTGATTTTCTCCATTGGCAGATTTCACAGCCTGTCAAACACTAGGGGAAAAAGTTTTCAAGGAAGAGGCTTCCAAATCATATATGGTCAAATTACTCCAAATTCTGTGTCCAAATTGTGTGTTGTTTTCAGCAATAATGACTTACCTCCAAACTCTATGCTATAAGCAAGGACATTTGCCATAGTGTATATTGTTTTGTTTAGTTTTGGGAATCTTTTTGACTCCTTTGTCAAACATCTCAAGGGATATTCAACTGGCATTTTTTTAAAAATATTTCTCAATGGATGGAGAACTTTTTCTTTGATCGCCTCTTTACTTAATAATCAAAGTAGCTAATTTCATTAAGATATTAACATTTCCATTAATATTTTTATTTATTCTTTGAAAATCTCATACATGTGTACAGTTTATTTTTATCATTTCCATCTTCTGCTATGTCCCTCTATTTGCCCCTAGTATTCACACCAAACAATTTCCATCTCAACTTTATGTTTTCCCTACAGATAAGGCTTGGTTACATATGGATGGATATGGGCCCATGCACCAGGATATGTGCATCTTACCAGCTTATGCACCCCAAGGGAAAGTGATTCTCTATCCTTCACAATCATTATGGCATGTTCATAATATTTTGCTGTATTGAGCCCTTTTCTCTATTTTTTCTTCATATCCATGCTTGACTCCTATAGTTGGTTTACTTCCAACACATAACATTCTTAGTTTTAGTTTCAGATCACAGTAAGGGAAGGAGAAAACCAAGTAACTAGAGACTGTGAATAGAGGAAAATAGAGGAAAATATAAGGGACATTTGCAGAGTTACAAAAAAATATATTAGTCACCACCTGTGTCTTATCGAATCACCATGAATTAAAGTTAGAATTCAACAAAGATGATATAAGCTCTAAAGTCAAAATCCATTCATATAAATCTAAACACATGGCAGAAGTAAGTGAAATGTAATGAAAGAATCCATGATATTCTTATATTTAAAGAAAAATTAATAAAGTCAACAACTTTTTTATTTTAAAACAGGAATGCATACAATGATGTGGGAGTCCTCTGTTTGTGTTAATTTCATTGGTTAAATAAAGAGACTGCCTTGGCCCTTTGATAGGACAGAAAATTAGGTAGGTGGAGAAGAATGAACAGAATGCTGGGAGAAAGAAGCTGAGTCAAGCAGTTGCCATGATTCTCCCACTCCAGACAGACACAGGTTAAGACCTTTCCTGGTAAGCCAGCTCGTGGTGCTACACAGAATATTAGAAATGGGTTAGATCAATATGTAAGAGCTAGCCAATAAGAGGTTAAAACTAGTGGGCCAAGCAGTGTTTAAAAGAATACAGTTTCCACGTAATTGTTTTGGGTATAAAGCTAGCCGTGCGGGCGGCCGGGTGCCAGGAACGTAGCCTGCTGCTCCACTCATAACAGAGTAGCACTCCAATGTGATGGGCTAAATCCACTTAAAATCCTGAGAAGGCTTAAAAATAAGGGAGAGAGAGTTTAACACAGATTTTTGCTGTTTGTTGGTGGCATGCCGTAGAGAGGTTTCCTGATTCGGCAACAGCAGCAGCCAAAAAAAAAAAAAAAGCTGCATCATTTTAAAGCGCAGCTTCCTGGGACTGTGCTGCCAGTGCAAACTCTGGCTTTAAACCCTTTCAATGGCTTTTATGGGACTTGATGTTTCTGTTCCCACTCAGGATCAGTAGGAAAGTAGCTGAGACCATGCCCTTGGCTCAGCTCTTCCTGCCTGGGCAGATGGCGGCGGAATCAGACTTGGTCAGGCAGGACAGCATGGCGGATTCCTGCAGCCATATAGAGACGTGTTTTAGACTGTGCAGTGCTCTGCATGTCAGATTTGGCTGTAACTTGGATGAAAAGAGTTTCTGTGACGCATACTCAGTCTCCGAATTAAACTGCTGAATGTGGCTCCAATGTGGACTTGCTGTGTGCCTGGCACCGTGTGCAGCTGAGGAGCACCAAATGGATCTGAGGCAGGAGTGGCTGCTCCATGCTGAACTGTGCTGACCTCAGGCAGGAATGATCATAATTACCATAATAACAGTGCAGTTGAGATTTATACTGGCAGTAAACAGGCAGTACCTTATTACCCCTACATGGTGCAATTTAAGTTTTTAAGAAATGCTTAACATTTTAAGATATACTCCTGGATAGAAAAAAAATTCAGATTTTTATTACATGGGCTGCCAAGCTAAACCAAAATGGATTTCATGAGGGTATTATGACTTCAAAATTTGGGTCTAGGTATGACTCTTGTATCCCTAATCTCTCCAAGACCTTTATCATAATGGGATGTTGAATTTTGTCAAATGCTTTTTGAGCATCTAATGAAATGATCATATGGTTTTTTTCTTTCAGTTTATTTATATGATGGATTACATTAATAGATTTTCATATGTTGAACCAACCCTGCATCCCTGGGGTGAAGCCTACTTGATCATAATGGATAATTTTTCTTATGTGTTCTTGGATTCGGTTTGCCAGTATTTTATTGAGGATTTTTGTGTCGATATTCATGAGTGAGACTGGCCTGTAATTCTCTTTCTTTGTTGAGTCTTTGTGTGGTTTTGGTATCAGGGTAATTGTAATTTCATAAAAGGAATTTGGCAATTACTCTTCTGTTTCTATATTGTGAAATACATTAAGGAATATAGGTATTAGGTCTTCTTGGAAGTTCTGGTAGAATTCTGCATTGAAACCATCTGGTCCAGGGCTTTTTTTTGGTAGGGAGATTTTTGATGACAGCTTCTAATTCTTTGCGACTAACAGGTTTATTTAGATTGTTCACCTGGTCCTAGTTTAACTTTGGTATATCGTGCTTATCTTAAAAAAAAAGTCCATTTCTTTTACATTTTCCAATTTTGTGGCATATAGGTTATTGTAGTAAGATCTAATGATTCTCTGAATTTCTTCTGTGTCCGTGATTATGTCCCCCTTTTCATTTCTGATCTTATTAATTTGCGTATTCTCTCTCTGCCATTTCATTAGTTTGGATAGGGGTTTATCAATCTTGTTGATTTTCTCTAAGAACCAGCTTTTTGTTTCATTGATTCTTTGGATTGTTTTCTTTATTTCTATTTTGTTGATTTCAGCCCTCAAATTGATTATTTCCAGTCTTCCATTCCTCCTAGATGATTCTGCTTCTCTTTTTTTTCTAGAGCTTTCAGGTGTGCTGTTAAGTCTCCGATGTGTGCTTTCTCTACTTTCTTTAATTGCACACTTAGTGCTATGAATTTTCTTCTTGGCACTGCTTTCATAGTGTCCCATAGGTTTGAATATGTTGAGTCTTTATTTTCATTGAATTCAAGGAAGACTTTAATTTCTTTCTTTATTTCTTCCTTGACCCAAGTGTGGTTCAGTAGTTGACTGTTCAGTTTCCATGAGTTGGTCAGCTTTCTGGGGGTAACTTTGTTGTTGAATTCTAACTTTAATTCATAGTGATTCGATAAGACACAGGTGGTGACTAATTTTTTTTTTTGTAACTGTGTAAGTTTGCTTTGTTACCGAGTATGTGGTCAATTTTCGAGAAGGTTCCATGAGCTGCAGAGAAGAAGGTATATTCTTTCCTATTGGGGTGGGATGTTCTATAGATGTCTGTTAAGTCCATTTGTTTCATTACTGCCATTAATTCTCTTAATTCTCTATTAGGTTTCTGTCTGATTTACCTGTCCATTGGTGAGAGAGGTTTGTTGAAGTCTCCTACTACTAGTGTGTGTGGTTTGATATCTGCCTTGATTTCTAGTAATATTTCTTTTACATAAGTGGGTGCTTTTATATTAGGGGCATAGATAATCAGGATTGAGACTTCATCCTGATGAATTGTTCCTGTTATGAGTATAAAATGTCCATCTCAATCTCTTCTGATTGATTTTAGTTTGAAGTCAGTTTTGTTAGAAATTAGTATGGTCACATTCACTTGTTTCTTAGGTCCATTTGCTTGAAAAACCTTTTCCCAACCCTTTACTCTGAGTAGATGCCTGTCTTTGTGGTTGAGGTGTGTTTCTTGTAAACAGCAGAATGTTGGATCCTCTTTTTGTATCCAATCTCTTAGCCTGTGCCTTTTTATAGGTGAGTTCAGTCCATTGATATTAAGTGATATTAATGACCAGTGGTTGTTAACTCCGGTCATTTTTTTTTTTCGTAATAGAGTTTGTGTGTTTCCCTTCTTTGAGTTGTGCTGGTGAAGGGTCACTAGATGTCTGAGTTATTGTGGGCATTGTTCGACTCTTTGGTTTGTGATTTTTCTTCTATTACTTTCTGTAAGGCTGGATTTGTGGCTACATATTGTTTAAATTTGTTTTTATCCTGGAAAATTTTGTTTTCACCATTTATAGTGAAAAAGCTTGGCTGGGTATACTAGTCTGGGCTTGCATCCATGGTCTCTAAGTTTCTGCAGTACATCTATCCAGAACCTTCTGGCTTTCATGGTTTCCATAGAGAAGTCAGGTGTAAGTCTGATAGGTTTACCTTTGTAAGTTACTTGACCTTTTTCCTTTGCAGCTCTTCATACTCTTTATTCTGTATGTTTTGTGTTTTGTTTATTATATGGTAACAGGATTTTTTTTATCCAGTCTATTTGGTGTTCTGTATGTTTCTTGAAACTTCATAAGAATATCTTTCTTTAGGTTGGGAAAGTTTTTTTCTATAATTTTATTAAATATATTTTCTGGGCTGTTGAGCTGTTCTTCTTCTTCTTCTTCTTCTTCTTCTTCTTCTTCTTCTTCTTCTTCTTCTTCTTCTTCTTCTTCTTCTTCTTCTTCTTCTACCTTTACTATTCTTAGGTTTGGTTTTTTATTGTGTCCCAGATTTCCTGAATGTTTTGTAATGAGAGTTTGTTGGATTTGCTGTTTTCTTTGATCAGTGCATTTATTTTTTCTATGGTATCTTCAGAATGTGAGATTCTTTCTAATATCTCTTGTATTCTATTGGTTATGCTTGTTTCTGTAGTCTCTATTCGTTTACCTAGATTTTCCATATCTAGCCGGCTCTCGGTTTGTGTTTTCTTCCTTGACTCCATTTCAGTTTTCAATTCTTGAACTGTTTCCATTATCTGTTTGATTGTTTTTCCATGGTTTCCTAGGATATCATTTATGGATTTACTCAATTCTTCAAACTTTTTGTTATTCTTCTCATCCATTTCTTTAAGGGAGTTTTTCACCTCCTGTTTAAGGGCCTCTATCACTTTCCTAAAGTCAATTTTTTCTACTTCTTGATTAAGGTGTTCATGTTGTCATGTTGTAAGTTTGCTGGGTTCTGGTGGTTTCTTGTTTTTCAGATTGTTGGGTGAATTCTTGCATTGACGTCTGCCCATCTCTTCCTCCAATTTCTCCCCTATGGATCTTCTTTTACAGGATCAGTTCTCCTTGCTCACTGATGGATCTTCTGGTACCGAGATCAGGTCTCCTTGCTGGCCAGGTAGCTCACAATCAAAAGGCCTACCTTGCTTGCTGCAGGCAGGATATTGAGACAAAGGGGCTCCTGCCCACCTGGTTGCACTCACGACTTGGTCCCAGCACCCAAACAGGCTGAGCTGGGTGATGTTATGGGCCCAAAAAGGGGAGAGAGGAAGAAGGGAGGGATTTTCTGGATGCAAGCTGGGTGGGGTAGGAAGATAGAGGCAGTAGCCGGGGATTATACCCCCTGCAGGAAGACCAGGAAGTATAGGGGGATGAGGAATGTCTCTGCTTCATGTCCCAGGCTGCTGCTGCGGGTCAGGAATTCACTCACCACACTGATGGCTCTTCTGGCATCGACATCAGGTCTCATTGCTGGCCAGGTAGCTTGCAAACAAAAGGCCTACCTTCCTTGATGCAGGCAGGCTATTGAGACAAAGTGACTCCCACCTGCCCGGTTTCCCTCATGACTCGGTCCCAGCACCCAAACAGGCTGAGCCAGGTGATGTTATGGGCCCAAGCTCATTTGTTTTTTTCTTGACATACATTTGGAACTCATCATTCTTTGCTTCTGTTTGTTTGTTTTACATATCAGAAGCACACAACCACTCCCTACAGTGATTATGGGAATTTATTCCAAAGCAGTTCCTAAGTTCTGGCTTTCCCAAGAGTCAAAGAACAGACTGTGTAGTATACACTATTAATCATATAGAGTTACATGACTCTGAACCTCTGTGTGGTTCTTGTGCCTTTCCTAGAAAGTTTTTTCTTTTTGTTTGTTTTCTATTATAATTCATTCGGTTTTATTTTATTTTATACTATTCTTCAGATGTCCATTTGTTTTCTAAAGAGAGACAGAAAGAGTTTAGATTCATAAGGGAGGAAAAGTGGGAAGGAGCTCAGAGGAACTAGATGAAGAAGAACCATAAGCAAAAGATATAAAAACAATGTGTTTTCATTAATAGAAAAATAAGAAAGATAAAAAAGAAAAAAATGAATCAATTTAAAAGAATTAGCAATAAAAGTGGCAAAGTGATGAAATTGGATTAAGAATATAAAGAAGAATCACAATAATTGAATTGTTCTTTTTTTTGTCTCTCTGCCTTCCATTGACCTGTCACTGCTCCTGGGCCTTTGTTGTTCACAGTGAGTCTATAAGTGACAGAGTTGAGGTTAAATAGAGGAGTCTTTGCATAAGTCTTGTGTTCTCTCTGCACAGGTAATTACTCTTGACATGATCTGTATCTTCTATCTACCAGGCTAATGATCAAAATATATTTAAACTTCAAAATTTGTGTCATGAATTATGGCTTGTTTAAAACTCATAATGATCTTTATATTCCACTTGTCCCTATTTTGTTGGTAGTCATGAGAGTTAAACTTAAGACCTCACACATCACAGGTGAGTACTCTGCCATTGAGCAAATCTTATCAATTAGTTTCCTTTATTTTTCTTCACATTTCAACATATGCTCTGCATATTTTAATTTTACTTTGGGTTTCAGGCTACTTCCCTCTCTATTTTGTTTCAACTATATTGCTTACTTGTTTATTTTTATGTAGTATACAAGTGTTATGTTCTTATACAGAGTAAATGCACATTTATAACAAGAGGTGATAAATACAGTGACTATTCTTATCCAATATAAAATTTTATTTTTTTAAAAAATTCTTTTATTTTTTTTAAAAAAACTATTTCTTTTTTTTCTCATACAAATCCCAGTTCCCGCCTCTCCTCCTATTCGTTTCATCTTCTCCTCCCACATCCCCATTCACTACCCAGACAGGGTAAAGCACATTTCCTTGGGGAAGGCCCAAGGCCTTCCCTCCTATATCTAGGCTGAGCAAGGTATTCATCCAAAAAGAATAGGCTCCCAAAAAATCAGTACAAGCAGTAGAGATAAATCCTGGTGCCACTGCCAGTGGCTCTACAATCTGCCCCAGCCATACAACTGTCATCCACATTCAGAGGGACTAGTTTGGACCTATGCTGGTTCCTCCCTGTCCTAATGGAGCAATATACAAACTTTTTAAGAATTGCTTTCTGTTTCGGTGATTTTTGAAATGAAATCATTCATAAGGGATAGATATCTTCATTGCCTAATTACATAAAAATAACTTAAAACTAGACAGTAGCTCATAATCTGCCATAAATATTATTACTGCTAATCTCTCTATTGAATAAGACATATGGCTTCCATCATGATGAGAATTATAATGAAAAATTTGATAACTTTTTCCGAAAACCTTTTCTAAAATATTTAAAATGAAATTTAAGTCAACTTTTTAGTCCTTCTGATAATTTTCTTCAATTCAAATCATGTATAAGTGATTCATATCTCTATATTTCATCTAGTATTTTGACTAAATATTAATTTATGATCATAGGAGCACAAATTTGTGGGAGAATTCATGGCACTTGAACTTGGATTTTATGGCCAGTGTTGTTTATATCTCACAAAATGAGTTAACACTCAGAAAACACAAAATTATTTCGAATTATAATATTTGTGCTTTCCTTAGCTTTGGTTTCTTCTATACATTTAACTCAATTAATTATTTAATGCAAAAATATTTTGACAATTTGATATGTATTTTAATATAATTTTGATATAATAACATATATTGTTATCATATGTACTTCATATTAACCTTGATTACTCCCTCCCACTGCTGTTGATGATCTTTCTTTCCAACAAGTCCAGGTACTACCTCAGGAAACTGGAATTGAAGTTTATACTGTGAAGAAACAACAAACACTGAAGAAAATGAAGAATATCATGTTTAATGGAATAGAGGCAGAATAAATAAGTAGTATTGTATGCCATTAGAAAGGTAGCTTATTAAGTTAAAAGGAATTAATTTGCCCTATCTCTGGATTTATTGTGATTGTGTCATATTGATAATGCCTCACTCCATTTGTCTGTTTGGGTTGCATTTGAAATTCTAAGGACATGAAAAATGGATGCAATAAATTATCCTTTAGAACAGCATTTCTTGCTAACCTTTTGATATAATTAATCACATGATAGGTGAACATTAAAACATAAAGGAAAGTCAGAAATAGTAAAGAGAGATGCATTTAAAGAGTCACATAACCTCATTTTATGAAAAGATTTATTATTTTCTTCAGGCACCTTTATCAGGGTTTTACTATGGTGCTTTAAGCCTTTCCTTGGGAGCAAAATTACTTTTGTTAGTTCAAGAGTATACAATGTTATTTAAGATATATTGAAACTAAACTAGTAATTATAGAGCGTTTCTTAGCTGTGCACATTACTAAGAAGTCTTAAAACAATCAAAATTACACTGTGAAATTATTCAGAAAGGTAGTATATTTGAGTGACTAGATGGTGTTATCCACCTTTAACACACACTAGTCCCTTCTTAACAAGAACAAATGTAGACTGGATGTTAAATTTATAATGGACTGTTTATTTGGGCACATTGGCAATAACTTTTAATAACCAACCAATCATTGTTTAAAGATATTATTAAACACCCTGGTTATAGAGTCCAAAGTAAAATGTCATTTTTTTGAGAACTCTATAATGAATAATTTATCTCCATTCCTTCCACTCCTTTAATTCTAGTAAACTTCATGTTCTCCTTCTTCCTCTCAAATTCATCATACACTTACACACACATGCACATACACACACTCGCATAAACACACACACACACACACACACACAGAGAGAGAGAGAAAGAGAGAGAGAGAACACAGAAATTTACACAGGAGATATCTATCATCTTTATATGTATCTATCATCTATCTACCTTCCTGTCTGTCTATCTATCTATCTATCTATCTATCTATCTATCTATCTATCTCTATCTATCTATCTATCTATCTATCTATCTATCTATCTATCGTATATCATTTGTCCAACTATCTATAAATGTATGTCACTTGGGATTAGGTGATGTATATAACACCAAGTTCTTAGAGAAACACTATATTTCTCTTCATAGGCATTTAATAAGCAATGATAGATCTTCATATTGGGTGGGATCTTGTGCTATTTCTTCTCTCTTCCCTGGTGTATCAAACAATGTCATTATTTGGGTCTTATTTTGGCAACAGTATGCTGAAATTTCATGATTCCAGTTTCTTCTTTTTTTTGTATTTAGGGGGACTATCTAGTAGCCAACACCCTGTTGCTTGATCTGGTATAATCTTTGTTATTCTTCTATGATTTTATATAAGTTTTAGGCTAAGTTGTTGTGTGGCACATGTATCAATTAGAATGTGGTGATACATGGTCACTTGTTAATTGCATTTTGACTAGTCATGGGGGTCTCTCTAATAGTCTCAATCTATTTCAAAAACACTCTTTTTATGAGGAGTAAAATTTATACTTATTTGTGGGCATCAATGTAAACATTTAGATTGAAGTTACAAATTTTATTAGTTGGGAAGTAGGTTCTCTTCTAAGTTCCATTACCTACCCTGGAACAGAAAGTTGGATAGACTAGACATACAATGTCAGATATGGGTTATCTCACCCTGATAAAGCCTTGAATCAGTTTAGAAAGCTGTTGTTTAGTCCCCAGGTAAAAGCACACTTATTATATTATAGTGGCTGTCTTTCTGATCCAGTTCTTGTTGTTTGTAGGTTTTTGCTGTTACTCCCTCCAGATAGGAAGCTAATGATAAAAAAGTATTGAAACTATTGAAGTCTAACTTGTTAAAGCAATGAGTTTAATGTGATTATTTAAAGTAACATGCATGAAGAATTACTTAACATAGCAGAAATCTTTCAAAGACAGCTCCATTAATAAGGCAAGTGCCAGCACAGCTGTCAGCTAATGAAGGCTGGATACATTGTGCATAATACACAGTCTCCAAGCAGCTCAAGAGGATGCATAATGTCTTTCACAGTTATTTCAGTTCTTCTGAGCCCCTTCAGCTTAACTCATCTGATCTTTGTTTCTTCCAGGTTGTTCAGTTTGCCTGAGTGTCTCAGCAGTCCTTATCAGTGCTTGGGCACTGATAAATCTCGAGAAGCTGGAATTCTTAAGCCAGTAAATTATAGCTTGATCCTAAAGAATTTCTCTACAGGATGGGATGTATTAATTTCACTTAGATCATCTGTTATTCCATCTCTCCATTTGATACTTCATGTCTTATCAGATTCCATTAAGGAGTGATAAAAATGGTTGTATAACAGTTTTATATCTGGATATCACTTCTCTCCTTTGGCAGATTTCATAATCTTCAGGAGACGGCTTTCAGGTCAGTTTCAGTAGATGTTTCTCATGTTTGTGTTGTCTTAAACAGTAGGATTCTACCTTCAAACACTGGAAGGCAACAAAAAGCAATTGCAGTTGTCAATTTTTTGGAGATACTTGTATTGTCCTAACTAACAATTAGAGAGGAGGTTTTCAGGGTTGGTACTAGGATGTTTGTTAGATATTTAAAGACATTTGAAAGGAGCTAAATAATCACATATAATGTAATTTAATTCTCTCTCTGTTTGTGTATGTGTGTATAGATATGTTTATGTATGTACATTTATTGAAGCATATATAATAAGCTCTAGTGATATTCTGTTTGTGTTTTAACAAAACTTGTGTGAAGATCAGAGTGTAGAACTAAGCCACTAGAGGCCATGGAGTGGTGGCACACTCTTTTAATCCCAGGACTCAGCAGACAGAAGTAGAGGGATCTCTATTAGTTCAAGACCACCCCGGGCTAGATGAAATTCATCCACTCTACTAGATAAACACAGTTTGTACAAAGGTGATCCCAGAACTTCGGATCACACACCTTTTATTTCAGCACTAGGGAGGTGGATCCAGGAGTGATATGACTGGGCAGAGAAAGGAATTATATAAGGTAGAAGGAGACATGAGCTTAGTGCAGTCTAAAGTAGTCAGCCTGAGAAGCAGTTTGAACTAGCAGTAATTTGAAAAATAAAGACATTAGGTACACCTTGTCATGCTGGTCATTGTGAAATTCCTCTTTCCTGAATTCTTGCCAGCATTTATTGCCAGTTTTGACATTTTTAGGTATTAATGCTGGTGTAATATAAAATTGAAAAGCAAATTTTAATTTTCCTCATTGATTTGCTTTCCTCAAGAACCTTAATATCATAAAAATTAATTATGAGTATGAGAAACCAGCTTTTGAGTTGGTGGTCTTCATAGTCCAGGAAATTCTACAAGCAATAAAAGTTACTGCTGCTGTCATTAGTTGCTTCCCAGAATTTGAAGACCCAATTGTTTAAAATACCATACACTTTGGATATAATACCCATGAATTGATCTGCATTAGCTCTGGAATCCTCTGCTCTGAGGACTAGCTCTAACAATAAGAGATAGAACTTTGCATGTTGCCAAAGATCATCATGTGGTAGTATTGCCCAGCTTTGTTACTCATAAACTACCACAATAATCAAAGATAAAAGATATCTCCAAAGATTCAAAATATACATGTATATCTTACAAATACCCAACAGTTATCTAATTGTCCACTCACTAGAACAGAATTTGTGCATTTTTAAATAAATAAAGCTAACTTCCTCTAGCTTTTAAGGTCATGCACTCCAGAGGAGAATGTACAATTGCCACTTACCTGAACTAGTATAATCTCTGTCTAAAATTTAAATATTTATCCTTATTACAAGTATGTGTTGCTTTCAAACTTGTTCAAAGATACAGAAACCATAAAAAATCCCTAACTGGTAAAAATGTAGACAACAATAGACTGGTGAAGCCCATTTCCAAAGGATATGTGTACTAAGAATCCTTATACTTAAGGCTCAGGGAATATTGCAAAAGATAAGTGTAAAGATTGCCACCTTCCTAGACCTGGATAGAGAGTGGAGGACATTGGACTTCCCACAGGGCAGGGAACCCTGACTGCTCTTTGGAATGGAGAGGGAGAGGGAGGGTGATAGTGGAAGAGGAGGGGAATGGGAGGAGGGGAAGAGTTGGAAATTTTTAAGTAAATATAAATTAAAAATATAATTTAATAAATAATTAAAAAAGATTGTAAGAACATTAAGATGAGGATGTCTGATTGACACAGTGTCTGCCATTCATGTCAAGAAATCTCAACACTATGATTGCCTGAACAAGAGAATAGAAATGACAATGCCACATCTCATGAGGACCCAACCCAAAATTAAGCAATCTTGACAATGTTGGGAGAGTGAGAATTATTTTTGTTGGCCAAGCATGTACACTTCAATTTATTATGTAATATCAAATGTCAGTCCTAAATAGTACTAAGTAACATTAAATGAACTAAATGGGAGGTATTTATTCACAATACAAACATTTACGGAGATTAATAACAAATAAAAATTTCAGAGTAATTAAGAAAATGTGAGAAGATTTGGAAGAAAAAGAGGCAGGAGCAAAATTATATGAATAACATATAAAATAAGAATTATAAATTAATAACAATGAGGCAGTTAATATTGAACAAGTCATGTGGATTAAAATAATATTTTCTATTGACACAAAAGTAACTAGATTTTTGGATATTGACTTACTTAGTGTTTCTCCCTTCAACAGGCTGTGGAAAGTTATAGGAGATAAGTAGATCTTAATATTTGAGTGTTCAATTATTTAAAAACTCCTCCAACAATCTTATTAAGTAACATGTAAAAAATATGTTAAAATGCACCAAAATCCTTTTAAAACTAGGTTATTTGTGACAACTTATATATTCCCCCCATATTCAACAAAAGAGTATGTTTAATTAAACAAAAAATTTCAGTGTAGGCAGTTGCTTGGGTGTTTCCAGAATTTTCCCATTTTTTCCTGTACTCTAATATCAATAAATCACCTCCATTTTAATTAATCTTAATTCACAAGACTTTCTCTTGAGTACTTAAGATAAAGGTTTTAAAAGCAGATACCTTAAGCAATTGCTAAGAAGAAAAGTTTTGCTGTCACCTTTCACTTTCAGTATCATAAATTACATTGATATATTTCAGCAGTGACATCAAATTAATGATATATTCCAGAAGCAGGTTATTGGTATCGATTCTTGTATATTGATACAAAGTTAAATTTTATTTACTATTGTATGCATGCATGTTTCTACCTCTGTTTAAAACATTCTTTATGTATTGACATATATTGTATATATATATATATGTAATATATATATATATATATATATATATATATATATATATACCATATTGCAGTGTACATTTCTACCTCTGATTAAGATACTTATATAATGTTTGTGTATTGATATATATTTACCATATTGCAATGTATATTTGTACAGTGTTTATATTTGGAGGTCATTGTCCTCATTTGTTTCACAGTTGTTTATTGTCTTAGTCTTTGAGTTAGATAGATATTGAGAATTATATAGATCAATAGTCATCTAAGTTTGTCATTTATAATTAGACTAATCAGGTTCTTTAGATAAATAGAGATTATACTTAGTATAGATAGATAATCTGCAACCTCTTCAAAGAGCTGTAGAAAATGGCCTTTAATCTAACTCAGAGTTTTGTGATAGTGAGACACAATTTCTCCTGACAACACTGATCTATTCCTGAGAGAATGTTGAGCACCAAAGACACTCCACCTGGAGCCTTTCCTTTTGGCAGAACTGGCCTTGGGGCAAAGAAATGCCCATACCTCAACCACTGACAGAGATACAGAGTGTGCATCAATGGATAAAACAGGACTGTCATATCCTGCCAAGACAGGGTAAGATAGTTTTGAAAAGTTGCTTGCCTTTGAAATGGTATGTCAGTTATGTTAGGCCTTAGCCAAAGTTGGTTGCTTCAACACTCCTAACGTGACTTTGTGTGATTGCCCAGGTAGCTAGTTGTCTCTGCGATTTGTTGCATGTCTTAGAAGTTGTTTTACTGAACTTCCTAATTACCCAGGTAACATTTTTTCCCTTCTGAGATCTTCAATGGGGTTAAAGACTATATAAATGTAGTTACTTTTCTCTCATGACTTGGCCAAGTTATTTATTATACAAGACCTAAGCTAGTTAGAATATGATATTTGTACTTATTGTATATAATTTCATAGTAGATTTATAACTCTCTTACTTAAACAAAAGGGGGAGGTGTTGCGGGAGGTCCTTCCACTCCTCCAGCCAATAGCCGCTGAGATACCAGCCCACTGGGGCATGGTCTCTCTCTTTAAAAAAGTGGCCACTTCCTTCCTCTCTCTCTCTTACTTCCTGCTCTGTTCCCGGTGACTAGACTCCCTTCATGATTGTGCAGAGGGCTGTTGTCTGGGACGGTGATCTGTAAGTTTTTTTCCCTTTAAATAAATAATCATAATTCCAAACTGGTGTGCAATTGTTTGTGACTTACATTTCTTTAATAATGTATTCTCTAAAGTCATCAGAATCACAGCATTACAAAGATATTACTGTGGTTTTCAACAGCCAATCATCCATGCAATTGCACATCACTCTGGTGACATAACCCTATAATCAGTATGCAGCTGTTCTAATAGGGAGTGCTTGGTTAGGGCTGCCATGAAGACATAAGAGCTAGAGTCAGCTTGACCTTTCCTATTTCTATTAATCATTTCCACTTGATATATTACTTATTGCATGCCTGGAATCAAGTGGGATATGGTGTGATTTCTCTGCAAATATAAAACTTCCAGTACTTTTCTCCAAATTACATTTTCACCTTGGGAAAGAAGAGATCATTGAAAACCATAAAGATTATAGGAAAATAATTAGCAGTGCCTTAAACACTAAATACGTTATTTTATATAGATGTAAGCTACTTTTGAAAGGAAGACAAAACAATATTGGAATCAAGAGTATAATTTTATTTCTCAACTGTGCCTTTGTTCCACAGTCCCTGTTAAATAAGGTTTCCGCCATTCTGTGTTCTGCAGAACTATCTTCCCTTACTTTGAATAATGAAAAAAATCTACCTTGATGAAGTGCAGGTTTAGAGTTAAGATTATAGTTAATGCACAAAATCAAATGAAAGAAACCTCTATACAATTATTAACATAATAGATTAAACATAAGAAAGAATAACTAGGATGGCTTTGAAGAAGACTCATACTCTCCCATTTTTCTCTATAGGTGAAAAATTTGTCCCCCATTTCTCTTCCCAGCTATGCAATAATCTCTTTCTAGAAAACTTGTTAGCTACTGCACTGGGCAAATATTTCAGTACTTACATTGTTCAAACTAGTAATAATTCATCCCTTACTCCGCTCTGCAAACTTTTGTGACTTGCACATTCTCAAGGTTCAGGCAATTACAAATAATGCTGCTGCAATGAACATAGTTGAACATATGTCCTTGAGTATATGACCAGAAGTGGTAAATCTTGGACTTGAGGTAGGTTGATTCCTAATTTTTTTGAGAAACCGTGATACTGTTTTCCAAAGTGTCTGTAAAAGTTTGTACTCCCACCAGCAATTGAGGAGTTTTCCTTTTACTCTGCATCCTCTCAAACATAAGCTATCATTGGTCGTTTTGATCTCAAGCATTCTGACTGTTGAAAGATGGTACCTCAAAGTTGCTTTGGTCTTCATTTCCCTGATGGCTAAGGATATTAAGGAGTTTCTTAAAGGTCTTTTGATCATTTGAGATTTTTCTATTGAAAACTCTGTTTTGATCTGTACCATATTCTTAATTGGATCATTTGTTATTTTGATATGTAGTTTATTGAGTTCTTTAAATATTTTGGGGGTCAATCTGATGTCTTATGTTGGGCTGGTGACGATCTTGTCTCATGAAGTAGGCTGCCAGTTTATCTTGCTGTCTGTGTCCTTTGCCTTGCACAAGGTTCTCAGTTTCAGAAGGTCCCATTTATTTATTATTGTTTTCAGTGTCTGTGCTACTGGTGGTATATTTAGGAAGTGGTCTCCTATGCCCATGCATTGAAGGTTAATTTCCTCTTTCACCTCTATGAGGCTCAGTTTGCCTGGATTTATATTGAGGTGTTTGATTCATTTGGACTTGAGTTTTGTACATTGTCATAGATATGGATCTCTTTGCATCCTTCGACATATTGACATCCAGTTGTGTCAGCACCATTTGCTGAAGATGCTTTCCCTTTACCATTTTAGAATCTTAGCTTCTTTGTCAAAAATCAGGTATTCATAGGTATGAGAATTAATATAAGTGTCTTCTATTTGATTCCATTGCTTTACATGTCTGCTTTTGTGATGATATCAAGCTGTTTTCATTACTGTGGATCTATAATAGAGCTTGATGTTAGGGACGGTGATGCCTGTGGAAGTTCCTTAATTGTACAGGACTGTTTTGGATATCCTGGGGTTTTGTTTTCCATATCAACTTGAGTATTGTTCTTTTCAGGTTTGTGAAGAATTGTGTTCAGATTTGATAGGGAATGCATTAAATCTATAAATTGCTTTTGGTAGTATCATCATTTTTATTATGTTGATCTTATCTATCCAAGAGCATGAGAAACTCTTCCATTTTCTGATATTTTCCTCAATTTCTTTCTCCAATAACTTCAAGTTCTTATTATACAGGTTTTTCACTCTTTGTTTTTTTGTGATATTTATTTATTTTGTAACTATTGTAAAAAATAATGCTTCTCTGATTTCTTTCTCAGCCTCTTTATCATGTGTCCACAGGAGGGCTACTGATTTCTCTCAGTTGATCTTGTATTATCACATTACTAAATGTGTTTACCAGCTGAAAGATATTTTCTTGTAGAATTTTTGGGGTCACTTATGTATACTATCATACCATCTGCAAATAATGAAAGATTGACTTCTTCCTTTCCAATTTGTATCGATTTGATCTCCTTTTGTTGTCTTATTTCTCAAGTTAAAACTTCAAGTAGTATGTTGAAAAAATGGAGAGACTGTATAACCTTATGTTGTTCTTAATTTTAGAGGAATCACCTCAAGTTTCTCTCCATTTAATTTGGTTTTGACTGTTGACTTGTTGTGTGTTGCTTTGATCTCTCTAAGACCTTTATTATGAAGGGGTGTTGTATTTTGTCAAATGTTTATTCAGCATCTAATGAGATAATCATGTGATTATCTTTATTTTTGTGGATTATGGTAGATGACATTGAAAAATTCTTATATGTTGATCTATAGTTGCATCATTGAATGAAGCCAACCTGATCTTTATGAATAATTTTGGTGACGTGTTCTTGGATTTGGCTTGCCAGTATTTTATTAAGTATTTTTTGCATCAATGGTCATGAACGAGACTGGTCTGTAATTTCTTTCCTTAGTTGAGTCTTTGTGTGATTTTTGTATCAGTGTAACTGCAGGCTCATTAAAAGAGTTTGGCAATGTTCCTCTGTTTCTATTGTGTGGATCAATTTGAGGAGTATAGGTTTTAGTTCTTCATTGAAGATCTGGCAGATTTCTGAACTGAAACCATTGAGTCCTTGGTTCTTTTTGGAATAGAAACTTTTGATGGTTAGGTCTTGGCAAGGGGCTACTGATTCATTTCACTGCCACCCAGACTGCCAAAATAATCACACAGAAATTATATTATTTAAATTACTGCTTGACCAATCACTTAATTATATTGCTAGCTAGCTCTTCTATGTTGAGTTTACCCATTTAAATTAATTTGTATATTGCCACTTGGCTGTGACTTACTGGGTAAATTTTTATCTGGCATCTGTCTCCCACAGAGTTAAATGGCTACCTAACTCTGCCTATTCTCTATATATCTTTTCCAGCCTGTCTATGTTCTTTTAAGCCATTGAACAAAAGTAGCTTCTTTATTCATTAACCAATAAAAGCAAAACATATACAGAAGGACATCCCATATCATTTCCCATTTTGTGTTGAAATAAAAAGGAAAGTTTTGACTTTAACATAGTAAAATTGAACATTAAAAAACAGGTATCAAACAAGAGTTACAGTTACAACAAGATTTATATCTACTTTATCTTTTCTCATTAGTAAAAAATACCATCATTTAAATATCTATTCTTTAACAACATATAATGATAGAAATGGGTTAACAAAGTTATTAGAGCTAGCTAGCAATATGCTTAGGTGATTGCTCAAGCAGTGATTTTATTATTATTATTTTATTACTTTAAAAGAATACCAATCCAAATTTCCACTCCCTCCCCTCCGCCCACTCCCTCCACACATCCTCCCATTCCTTCCCCTCCAATCATAAGAAGGACAAGGCACCCTGCCCTGTGGCAAGTTCAAAGCCCTCCCTACTTCATCTAGGTTGAGCAAGGTATACATCCAAAGAGATTAGGATCCCAAAAAGCCAGTACATGCAGTAGAGACATGTGCCAGTGCCACTGTTAGTGGCTGCTCAGTCTTCCCCAACTGTCAAACACATTCAGAGTTTGATCCCATGCTCATTTACTTCCAATCCAGTTGGAGTTGGTGAGCTCTCATTAGCTCAGGCACACTGTCTCAGTGGGTGAACCTCTCATGGTCTTGACCTCTTTGCTCATATTCTTCCTCCTCTACTCTTCAACTGGACATGGGGAGCTCAGTCCAGTGCTTCTATGTGGATCTCTTCCCCTGTTTTCATCTGTTGTTTTATGAAGGTTCTATGGTAATATTTAAAATAATCATCAGTCTGACTACAGGGCAAGACCAGTTTGGGCACCCTCTTCTCTATTGCTTAGGGTCTTAGCTGGGGTCATATTTGGGAATTCCTGGGAATTTTTTTAGAGCCAGATTTCTGGCTATCCCCTTAATAACTTCCACAATCAAGATATCTTTTTGCTTGCTCTCATATCTGTCATTCCTCCATCTTGACTATTCCATTCCCTCAAGTTCTCCTCAACCCTCCCCTTCTCCCCTTTCTTCTACCCTCCAACCCCATGCTCCCAATTTTGTCAGTCAATCTTGTCTGTTTCCAATTCCCAGGCATATGTGTTTTTCTTTGGGTTCACTTTATTACTTAGCTTATTGAATATCATGAACTACAGTCTCAATGTCTTTTGTTTCTGGCTAGTATCAACTTATGAGAGAGTAAATACGATATTTATTTTTGGGGTTATGGGTTACTTCACCCAGTACAGTGTTTCCTAATTTCATCCACTGGCATGCAACATTCAAAATGTTACAGTTTTTTTTTTGTTTTTTTACTGCTAAGTAGTACTCTAATATGTAAATGTGCCACATTTTCTTTATTCGTTTTTCAGTCAAGGGGCATCTAGGTTGTTTCCAGGTTCTGGCTATTAACAAATAATGTTGCTACCAACATAGTTAAAAAATACTTTTGTAGCATGATTGAGCATCTTTTGGGTATATTCCCAAGAGTGGTATTGCCAGATCCTGAGGTAGGTTGATTCCCAATTTTGGGAGAAACTGTCATATTGATTTCCAAAGTGGATATGCAAAGTTTGCATTTGAACTAGCAATGGATGAGTTTTCCCCTTGGTCCACATCCTCTCCAGCATAAGCTGGTGTTTTTGATCTTAGCCATTCTGACAGGGTTAAGATGGTATCTCAGAGTTATTTTGATTTGTATTTCCCTGTTAGCTTAGGAAGTTGAACATGTCCTTAAGTATCTTTTTGCCCATTTGAAATTCTTCTGTTGAGAATTCTATTTAGTTCAGTGCCCCATTTTTTTACTTGTGTTGATTACCATTTTAAAATCTAGTTTCTTGCGTTTTTTATATATTTTGGAGATCAGACCTTTGTCTGTTGCAGGGGGAGTGGGAGGGAAGTGGGAGAAGAGAAAGTGGACATTTTGATTGGTATTATTTATAAAGTAATAAAAAGTAAAAGAAATAGAGCCTAATGTCAGGGATGGTAATGCCTCTGGAAGTTCCTTTAGTGTATAGGATTCTTTTGGCTATGCTGGGTTTTTGTTTTTCCATATTAAGTTGGTTATTGTTCTTTCAAGGTCTGCTTAGAATTGTATTGGGATTTTGATGGGGATTGCACTGAATCTATAGATTGCTTTTGGTAGAATTGTCATTTGTACTATGTTGATCCTTCTTATCTAAAAGCAGGGGAGATCTTTCCACTTTCTGGTGTCTTCTTCAATTTCTTTTTTCAAAAACTTAAAGTTCTTGTCAAATAGGTTTTTCACTTCCTTGATTAGTGTTACCTGAAGATATTTTATGTTATTTGTGGTTATTGTGAATGGTGATATTTCTCTGATTTCCCTCTCAGCTTCTTTATCTTTTGTGTTTAGGAGGGCTACTGATATATTAGAGTTGATCTTGTATCCTGCCACATCACTGAAGGTATTTATCGGCTGTGAAAGTTTCATTGATTCTTTGTATTGTTTTCTTTGTTTCTATTTTGTTGATTTCAGTCTTCAATTTTTATCATTTTCTGTCTTTTACTACTCCTTGGTGAGTCTATTTCTTTTTCTTTCTAGAGCTTTCAGGTGTGCTGTTAAGTGGCTAATGTGAGTTTTCTCTGTTTTATTCATGTGGGCACTTAGTGCTATGAACTTTCCTCTTAGTACTGCTTTCATTGTTTCTCATAGCTTTGGATATGTTGTTCCTTCATTTCCATTGAATTCAAGGAAGACTTTAATTTTTTTTTTCTTTATTTCTTCCTTGACCCAGAGGTGGTTCAGTATCTGACTGTTTAGATGACTGTTTAGTTTGTAGGCTTTCTGGGAGAGGTATTGTTAAATTATAAATTTACTCCATGGTGATCCAATAAGACACAGGGGGTTACTCCAATTTTTTTCTATGTGTGGATGTTTGCTTTCTTACCAAGTATGTGATCAGTTTTAGGGATGGTTGGATGAGGTGCTGAGACAAAGCTATATTCTTTATTGTTTGGGTAAAGTATCCTATAGATGTCTGTCAAGTCCATTTGATTCATTAAAAAGGTTAGTTCTCTTATTTCTCTGTTAAGTTTCTCTCTGGTTGACCTGTCCATTGGTGAGAGAGGAGTGTTCAAATTTCCTTCTGTTAGTGTGTGGGGTTTGATATGTGTTTTAAGTTTTAGTAATGTTTTTTTTTTACACATGTGGGTGCTCTTGTATTGGGGTAATAGATATTATTGAGATATATCTTGATAAATTGGTTTTATTGTGATTATGACATGTCCTACTCCATCTCTTCTGATTGATTTATGTTTGAAAACAATTTTGTTAGATATTAGGATAGCTGCATCCACTTGTTTCTTAGGTCCATTTGAACTGAAAAACTTTTTTCAACCCCTTACTCTAAAGTAGTGTCTGTCTTTGAGTTTGAGGTGTGTTTCTTGTAAACAGCAGAAGGCTGGATCCTATTTACATATTCATTCGCTTAACCTGTGTCCTATTATAGGTAAATTAAATCCATTGATATTAAGTGATATTAATGACAATTGGTTGTTAAGTCCAATTATTTTTTGGTAGTAGTGTTTTTGTGTTTTCCTTCTTTGGGTTATGCTGCTGGGGTGTTATCAGATGTCTGTGTTATTGCGGGTGTAGCTAGCTTCTTTGGGTTGAATTTTTTTCTAGTACTTTCTGTAAGGCTGGGCTTGTGGATACCTGTTGTTTAAATCTGTTTTGTCGTGGAATACCTTGTTTTCTCTATTGATGGTAAATGAAAGGTTTGCTGGGTATATAAGCTTGGGCTTGCATCCATGGTCTCTCAGTGTCTTCAGGACATCTATCCAGGACCTTCTGGATTTCATGGTTTCAATTGAGAAGTCACATGTAATCCTGATACCTTTACTTTATATGTTACTTGACCTTTTTCCTTTGCTGCTCTTAATATTCTGTTTATTTGGTACATTTTGTATTTTGATTATTATATTGTGAGGGGATGAGATTTTTTTTTTGACCCAGTCTATTTGATGTTCTGTAAGCTTCTCGTGCCTTTAAAGGAATATACTTCTCAAGGTTGGGAAAGTTTTCTTCTAAAATTTATTTTGAATATATTTCAGTGCCTTTTAGCTGGAGTTATTCTCCTACTTCTATCCCTATTATTCTTAGGTTTGGCCTTTTCATGGTATCCCAGATTTCCTGAACAAATTTTAAGAATTTGTTGGATTTAATGTTTTCTTTGACCAATGAGTCCAATTCCTCTAAAGTATCTTTTGCACCTGAGATTCTTTCTTCTATCTCTTTTATTCTGTTGGTTATACTTGTCTCTGTAGTTCCTTTTCATTTACCCAGATTTTTCATATCCAGAATTTCCTCAGTTTGTGTTTTCTTTATTACCTCTATTTCAGTCTTTAAGTCTTGAACTGTTTTCTTCACTTGTTTGATTGTTTTTTCTTGGTTTTCTTTGAGGGATATATTAATTGCTTCCAACATTTTTTGTCTTTTCTTCCATTTCTTTAAGAGAGTTTTTCTCTTCTTATTTAAAGGTCTCCATCATTTTCAAAAAGTTACATTTAAAATTGTTTTCTTCTACTTCTGGGTTAGGGTGATCAAGTCTTCCTTTTGTATGTCTGCTGGGTTCTGGTGTTACCATGTTGTGTTTTGGATGTTAGAGGAATTCTTCCATTGGTGCCTACCCATCTTTTCCTTCAAATGAGACTGGCAGTATGTTGATCCAATTCTCACTGTGGGTGTTTCTTTGGTTTCCCATGTATTTTCTCAAGCTGTGTTCCAGGGTTTCATTTCAAGCAGTGATTTAAATAATATAGTTATTGTGTGATTATTTCTGGAGTTTGAGCAACTGGAAAATGAACAATAGCCTCTGTCAACAGATTGGCATGCCAATGTGTGTAACTATATCCACATAAAATCCTGAGAAGTTTAAAAAGTAATTATTGACAGAAAGCAAGTGAGTTAAGTACAGGTTTTTACTAGCAGCATCTTCTTGGGTGTACTCTGTTTGCTAGAAGCATTTAGAGACACAATTCTTTTAAGAGAAGGCTTCCTGACTCAATGATAGCAGCAAATACTGTTTGTTTCCTTTAAGAAGGCTTTCTGATTCACCAACACAAAAGGCTCTGACTTTTTGGGGAGGTCCAGCTAGGGAGCATTAATGGGGTCTGTGAACAGAATGCTACAATTTGCTTAATGGCAATATAAACCCACCATATGCCTAAAACTGGGACAATGTATATGACTCTCAGGGACAGCAAACATGTCTATGCCATGTTAGAGTGGGAAGAGCTAAAAAGCAAAGCAGCCTTAGTCCCCACCTAGCATTTGAAGAATTTCTCCGTGACAGAAATGGATTTCAAATACACAATAGGACAGATTCAGACATAAAAGACATCTAGACCAGACACAGTATGTTTTAAAAATGTGCATAGGCTTGACAGTGAGACTAAAAAAAGTATAGAGAGTTATAAAAAGAAGAAAATGTTTTTTTAAAAAATAAAACAAAATTTTTAAAGAGACAGAGGAACCTTGTATAAAAATAGAGTAAGAAAACTAAGTCATATAAAGATGGAATATACACAGAGAGTCTGGATTATGTGTGTATATTATTGTGTTTTCTCTTAAGTTTTTGACTACACAGAGATATTTGATTTGGGGAACTACAAAGATAAAGCATTGTATATATTTTCAAAGATATCATGACTTCAGAATTTGCGTTTAAGGATTCATTGCTCTGGAAAAGATATTCTTCTTTTGTTTCCTCGGTGGATTAGAACCTGTGGAATCCTTCCAAACTAACATGGTTTGATGGACCAAGACCTCCCAAAATGTCTCCATGAAGACCCTCAAAAGTTACTTTGCCCCCCAAAAAAGAAAGAAAGAAAGAAAGCAGTTTCCTGAATATTGTTCATAAATATTTTTTTTTTACATTTGAAGGGGCATATGCTATAGAGTTTTTCGTTGGTATGGATCTTGCTTTATTGATACAGATTTAAGGTCAATTTTGCTATATGTATATTTCTGCTCTTTGTTAAGGTATTGTGAGTATGCAGTTCATTTAAAAATGTAATGTATAATTTAAAATTACAGGTTAATAGATAGGCATCTATAATAGTCATGATTGTAATTATATTATTTAGGTTTTCTAAAGAGAGACAAATTTCAGTTAGATAGGCATTCAAAGACCTTTGGAATATGGCATTTAAAATGCTTTAATAACATAGAACTTTTCATTACAATGAGGCACATCTACTCCTGGAAGCACCAATCTACTTCAGGAGGATGGTGGTTGTTGAAAAGGCTTCTCATGGAGTTTGTTAGCCATTTGAACAAGAAACTGCTCTTGTTTGAATGGCTTGATGTTATTCTGTATGAGCTGGAAAAGTGAGAGCCACAGAAAGATGACTGCTGAACTTTCCTGATGTCTTGAGATGGTCTTTTGGGTTCCCTGTTTCATGAAAAGGTGTGCCAGACATTCTTCAGGATACAGATAAAAGTGACTAACAAGCTGCCAATATAGGCAAAACTGTCTTTGAAATTTCCTGCTTCATGGAAAAGTCTCCCAGACACTATGCATCTGTAGGCTGAAGATGGATGCCGCAACAGTAGAGAACTTTGGGTGGCTGTCCAGGCAATGATATGTCTCTGTTAATTCTAGAGTTTTGGAAGTTGCTTACAATGGACTTCTTTCTTGTTAACTTGGGTAGTATTATATATCCTTCTGTGATCTTTGATGGTGTTGAAGAATAGATATAGTTTTTCTTGGTTGTGATAAAAGATAAAGTAGGTATAAATATTCTAACAATAATTATTACTTGATACCTGTTTTGTTATATGTAATTCTTTTATGTTAAATTTAAAACCTTCCTTTAATGTAAACCAAAAAAGTGAAATAGTGTGGGAGGTCCTTCTGTCTATGTGTTCCTTTTATTTGTTAATGAATAAAGAAGCTATTTTTTCCCATGATAGGCAAAATAGAGCTAGACAAGGAAAATGAAACTGAATTCTATGAGAAAAAAGTCAGATTCAGGGAGAAGCCATGAAGCCATCAAGGAGAAAGACATGAGTCACGAGCAGGAAACTTGCCAATAGCTAATGAGCCTCATGGTAAAATACAAAATAATAGAAATGTGTTAACCAAAGATACAACAGCTAATATGCTTAAGTGATTGGCCAAGCAGTGTTTTAAATAATGTAGTTTCTGTATGATTATTTGAGGAGTCTGAGCAGCCCGGAAATGGACAAGCAGAGTTATGTCAACTACTTCTCTCTTTTTTAAAGAATTATAGGTCTATTTAAATTGTTCAGCTGGTCTTGATTTAATGTTGGTAAGTGATACCTACCCCTAAAAAATGTCCATTTCTTTTAGATTTTCAACTTTTATGGCATACAGGTTTTGGAGTATGATCTAATAATTTTTTTGGATTCCTCAGTGTCTATTGTTATTTCCATCTTTTCTGATCATTTTAATTTGGATATTATCTTTTTTCCTATAATAAGTTTTGATCAAGATTTGTTCATCTTTTTGATTTTCTTCAAGATCCAGCTCTTTGTTTCATTGATTCTTTGTATTGCTTTCTTTGCTTCTTTTTTTTTATTTTTTATTTTTTTTATTGAGAAAAGAAAAAAAAACAAGTTTCCACCTCCTCCCAGCCTCCCATTTCCCTCCCCCTCCTCCCACCCTTCTCCCCCTCCCCCCACTCCTCTCCCCCTCCCTCTCCAGTCCAAAGAGCAGTCAGGGTTCCCTGCCCTGTGGTAAGTCCTAGGTCCTCCCCCCTCCGTCCATATCTAGGAAGGTGTACATCCAAACTGGCTAGGCTCCCACAAAGCCAGCACATTATGTAGGATCAAAACCCCGTGCCATTGTCCTTGGCTTCTCATCAGCCCTCATTGTTCGCCATGTTCAGAGAGTCCAGTTTTATATCATGCTTTTTCAGTCACAGTCCAGCTGGCCTCATTGATTTCAGTCCACAATTTTATTATTTTCTGTCATCTACTCTTCCTTGGTGAGTTTGCTTTTTTTGTTCCAGAGCATTCAGGTATACTTAAATTAGAATATTTAAATACTATTATATTAATTTTATATAGGACATAGCTTCTTTTAACTTCAAGTAATTATACCCTTTTAAGTAACATACTTATTATAATATTTTTAATTAAAATAAATGAGTATGGTTGTTTAAGTTGCTTGTATATCTGTGTATCCCTATAAGACCTGATGATCAGAAAAGCCAAAAGAGAATTACAAGATTCCCTGAGATTCCTTGGCAACTAAGTTACTTGTGGATATAAGCTGCCATGTGCATGCATGGAGTTGAACCATGATCCTCTGGAAGAGCTCCCTATTTTATTAACTACTGGGTAATCATAATCATTCCTAGCTTTTATCCTTTTTAATTATGTGTGTGTGTGTGTGTGTGTGAGAGTGTGTGTTTTGTAAACATTGCTGGACAAAGTATGTCACCAGCCACCTTATGAGGTTTCAAAGCCGATCCCATTTTTAGGTAGACCTTCCTGACCATGGAACAAATGTAAGATTTGAGCTACTATGCTTAAACCTTGCTGCCATGTTCCCTCAATGAGGCCATGGGCTTATACACTCTAGGATTATAGGACCCAAATTTAGACTTTCTTTTATAAATTGCTTTTGTCATGATGTTTTGTCATGTCAATAAGAAATAACTAAGAAAATATATAAAACTAAAGTTAAATTTTTCCTGTTATAATAGTTTATTTTATAGATTTTATAGCATATTACACTTCATGGGTTATATACTTACTATTATTCATAACTATTTTGTCCTTAGTACAAATATACATTGGATAATGTGTATATGAGCACTCTTGACACATTTGTCTGTTCTCCATTTTGATATGTATATATTTTTTCCTATTGTATATTCTTCTCCTTTGATACTGTGACTTATGTGTGTATATATATATATAAATATATATAAATATACACATATACATATGTACATATATCTTTGGAGTCTATTATTTTTGTACTTAATTATTGTACATATAAAATTGGTATTGGATAACCAGTAAAAGGACTTATCTTGTCGTAATACTCATTATTTCCCTTCTCTCATTTAATTGCTTGTGCTCCTTATTTGGAGCTGGAGTCTTTGAGATCCAAACTCCTCAATATTGGCTTGTCCTTGTTCCAGTTTACTTTGACAGCCAAGTTGTAGAGGACTTATAGGTGTAGGAAATTTTTGTTTCTAGGAGACACACTTTCTCAGCTGAGTTTCTGATGATTTGCCACTTATAATTTTTTATACCTTCTTCTGTATTGTTCACTGAATTGCAATTGAGGAATTGGGCTTTAGAAAGAGTCAGCATACCAATGATTAATTGTTTTATACATTTTAAATGTAGTGTTTAAGTTCTGTATTAATCTCTACCTACTGCAAAAAGAATTATCTTTGATGAGTGATGAGGACTACACATATCTGTGTGTATAAGGTTAAATAATTAAAGTGCATTGACCTCATCCTAGGTGACAAAGCAAACATCAACAGATACAATAAAACTGGAATATCCCCATGTATCTTATCAGATCACCATGCCTTAAAATGAGAATTCAACAAAAACACTAGTTTCAGAAAGCCCACAAACAAGTAGAAAGTAAACAATGCTAACATGAATCATCAATGGGTCAAAAAAGAAATAAGGGAAGAAATTAAAAGCTTCTGAAAATTCCATGAAACTGGCCACACAATGTACCCAAATTTATGGGAAAAAAATGAGAGCAATGTTAAGAGGAAAGTTCATAGCACTAAATGCTTACATAAAGAAGCTGGAAAAGTCCCACACTAGTAAATTAACAGAACATTTGAAAACTCTAAAACAAAAGCAAGCAATCTAACCAAGAACTAGATGGCAGGAAATAACCAATTGTCAGCTAAAATCAACAAAATAAAGCAAAGAAAATGCAATGAATCAATGAGACAAAGAGCTGGTCCTTTGAGAAAATCAACAAAATAGACAAACCTTTATCAAAACTAACCAAAAGGCAGAAAGAATATGCAAATTAATAATATCAGAAATGAAAAGAGGGACATAAAAAGATCCACAGAGGAAATCCAGAGAATCATTAGATCACATTTTGAAAACATGTACTCCAAATAATTGGAAAATATAAAGAAAATCAACAACTTTTTCGACAAATATCACTTACCAAAATATAATCAAGACCAGATAAGCAAATAAAATAGACATATATTTTTTTTGATACAAGTTTTCTCTGTAGCTTTGGTGGCTGTTCTGGAAATAGTTCTTATATATAGACCAAGCTCAAACCATACAAAGACACTACTAAGGAAGAGAATTACAGAAAAAACCCTCTCATAAATATTGATACAAAAATACTCAATAAAAATGGCAAATTTAATTAAGAACATGTCAAAAAAATATCCAATATGATCAAGATGTCTTCATCCCAGAAAGGAAGGGATGTTTCAACATATGAAAACCTGTCCATCTAACCCACCATATAACAAACTGAAAAATAAAAACCCCATGATCATCATTAGAAGCCAAGAAAGCTTTTGACAAAATACAACATTCCTTCATAATAAATGCCTTGGAGAGATCAGGGAAACAAGGAACATACATAAATATAATAAAAGCAATGTACAGAAAACCAATACCCAACATCAAACTAAGTGGAGAGAGTCTCATAGTGATTGTACTAAAATCAGGAACAAGACAAAGTTGTACACACTCTCTGTATCTATTCAATATACTTCTTGAGGTTCTAGGTAGAGTTATAAGACAACAAGGGAGATCAAGGGGATACAAATTGGAATAGAAGTCAAACACTTACTATTTGCTGATGATATGGTAGCTTATAGAAGTGACCCCAAAAATTCTACCAACGAACTTGTACAACTTGTTCAGTAATGTTCCAGGATATAAGATTAACTCAAGAAGTCAGTATCCCTCATGTACATAGATGAAAAATGGACTGAGAAAGAAATCAGAAAACCATCACCTTTCACAATAACCACAAATAGCTTAAAATATCTTATAGTAACTCTAACCAAACAAGTGGAAGACTTGTATGACAAGAACTTTAAATCTTTGAAGAAAGAAATTGAAGAAGACATTATAAAGTGGATAGATTTTCCAGGCTCTTGGGTACATAGAATTAACATAATAAAAATGGCCATCTTACCAAAAGCAATCTACAGATTCAATGCAATGCCCATCGAAATTTCAGCAATAATCAACTTCATATGGAAAAGGAAAAGAAGATATGATAGCCAAAAAATCCTGTACAATAAAGAAACTTCCGGAGGCATCACAATTCCTGACTTCAAACTCTACTACAAAGCTCCCAGAGTGCTGAAAACAGCCTGGTATTGGCATAAAAACAGATATGAGTACCGAAAGAACTGAACCAAAGACATGGATATTAATCCACCCACCTTTGAACACCTGATTTTTGACAAAGAAGCAAAAATATATCAAATGGAAAAAAAACATAATCAACAAATGATGCTGGCATAACAGGATATTAACATGTAGAAGAATGAATATAGATTTATATCTATTACTATGCATAAAACTCAAGGTCAAAGGGATTAAAGACCTTAACATAAAGCCAACCACACTGAACTTCACAGAAGAGAAATTAGGAAGTACTCTTGAACACACTGGCACAAAGACCATTTCCTAAATTTAACCGCAGTAGCACAGACACTAAGAGAAACAATTAATAAGTGGGACCTATTTAAACTGAAAAGCTTCTGTAAAGCAAAGGACATTGTCAATAATACAAAATGATAATGTACAGAATGGGAAAATATCTTCACCAAACCCACATAAGACAGAGGATTGATCTCCAAAATATACAAAGAACTCCAAAAATTTGTCATCTAAAGAAGAAACCCATATGAGTGTCATGTGGATATGGTAGCCTGCTGATAATTATACCCTGCAGAAATCACCAGGAATAAGCTGGCTAGGTAAATTAACTTATATTGAGAGCTTTGAGTTCTATTGAGAGTCTTTGTTTCAATGAATAAGGTGAAGAATAATTGAGAAACATTCCTGATTTTCATCTCCTAACTCTACTTGTACAAATCCTTTTGAACACAAACACATATGTTCTGTGGCAAGGTTTACATCTAATAACTACCCTCCTACTGAGGCCTAGCCTCATAGACTTTTTACCCAAATGGGAAAGCACATCCAGCCCCTTCGCTCATCGCCCTGGTTCCTGCTTGGCTAGTTCAGATCCTTTTGGATCTCATCTCCATCAGCCATTCAAGCAGAGAATCCTGGTTTTATAAGTTTCCCCCCTAAATAAATAACTGTTTATCTCTCAGTTCTGAGCCAGTGTGATTCTTTTAAGCACTCAATAAATCTGCCCATCACCTGGTACCCCACATGGATTTACAATCCACACATCTCGGGCTGATTTCCTGCTTCACAGGCCAGAATCCCGGCACTGTTTTCCAGCTTCTGAAAACTCCTTATGCTGACTCTTGGTGCCAGCAGTATGAGTAGAAGCACTGTTTGCCAGCCACTGGGACCCTGGCTTGTGCAGCTTCTGTGTTTCTGTTCTGTGCCCCTGGACTCTGGGTTTCTTGCTTTGTGTATGGAATTGATTTGATTACATCTAATCTGTGGAGAAATTCATTTTCCCCCAGTTTTTTTTAAGAAGTACCAAGGCAAGTTTTAACACAGGACTGATCATGTCACCATTGCTTTGATTCCAGTTGCAACTTGGAAACAGCACCATTTGCTAGCTAACAGTTAAAATGGTAGATTTCATTTCTAATGGGACTTTTGCTGCATATTTCACTACAACAATGGAAATCATTACACAAGGCCTATGTGACTATGGAGGTACCTCAATTTACTGGTTATTAGGTTTCAGTTTTCTTCTCTATATTATATCATTAGGGAAGATTATGGCACTAGTTCCCAGGATTAATATAATTGGAAATCAGAGATTATCTGAACAAATGGATACCATGATAGGCAAAATTGACTACATAAGGGTACTAAGAAGTTACCTGAAAGAGTTCATGCTGTTGAATTTGACATTCAAAAGTTATCACAAACTTTTAATAAGGTAAAAGACAGTATGTACCTACAGGATGGCAATCTACACAATATTAAAAAACAGTTCAAAGAGGAGTTGTTATTTCTGAAGGAAAACATGAATACCTTGGAATCAGAGGTGCAGACTATAGACCAAAAAAAAAAAATGATACCTTAGGGAAATCACTAGAAACATATGCAGGTAAGGAGATTCAAGCTTTACAGGAAACAACAATAAAAAGATTTGAAATGATTGAAGAAATTATTGGAGCTGTTGAACAGAATAAGAAGGAAGAGGGACAGGATACAATGTTACCACCATCTGTCAGAACTGGTTTACTAAGGGTTTTAGCATCATAACCTGTAATTTACTCTGACAAAGAATCAACTTCTAAAGGCTTGAAGGGAGCCAAAGCAGGTAGATGGACTCCAAAAGGAATGGATGATCTAAAAGAAATTAAGTAAGCCATTGTTACTTATGTTACATTTGTTAAAGAAATGATAAGGACTTGGGTTTCTAATGTCAGATCAACCACATGATTTCTCTCAGTATCAGTGCTATTTGATGATGGATCTTCCTTAGTATTTAGAATTTATTTCAGAGGAGTATCCAAACATATGGAACAGCAAGGGAAAGAAAACAGTATAGATGTTTCCCAGGATCAAATCCTTGGCATAGGAGCATATTCTGATCCACAGGCCCAAGCTCTTTAAGAGAAAGAAGTATTATTCTTATGCCACAAAGCAGCCTTGAATGCTTGGAATAGGATACAAGAACCAAGAAAAGAATTCAAAACATATTCCAGGGTTAGTCAGGGACAGAGAGAAGCCTTTACTGACTTTTTACAAAGATTAATTAAGGCTTTGCAAATAGGAGTAACAGACCCAGAAGCTAGATGAATAATTCTTCAATCTCTTGCTTTTGAAAATGCAAGCTTAGAATGCAAAAGGAAAATTGGACTTTTGAGGTCTAGATCAGCACCTATGTATGAATGGATTCAGCATACCATGAATTTTGAGGCGATTGACTACAATGATGAATCTTGGGTAAGAGGAACAATTTCCAAAGCAATGAGGAGACATAAAACTTCCAAATGTTTTAATTGTGGTAAATTAGGATATCTGAAAAGGGATTGCAGGCAAGGAATTTCTAGAAATAATACCTTATCTGGGAATGGCAAGAATAAGAAACCTCAGCCTTCAGGTATATGTAGAAGTTGTGGTAAAGGATGACATTGGACCAATAAATGCAGATCAACAACAGACAGTCAAGACAATCCTATACCATAGGGAAAATCTCTGAGAGGCCTCTCTCAAAAAGTGGCCCAGTTGTTCCTAGTAACCATGGAGGACATATCACACAAGGAAAATTAAAATCTCTAGAACATTTTGTGCAAGATGATAGTGTTCTAAATTATGGCAAAAATTTGGAGGATAAGTCAAAAATTAAATAGGAAATGAGAAGCATATATTTTGGCAAACTTCTATAAATGATCAGAGACCAAAACTGAGAGTGCAAATAAATGGAATTAGAATTTTTGGCTCAATTTAATAGACACAGGAGTAGATGTGAATATCATCACTCCAGAATCATGGCATCCAGATTGGCCTCTTCAAGAGGCAGATGTTCAATTACTAGGAACTGGAACCATATCTCAAGTTAAATAAAGCACAAAATGGGATGACTGTATTTGGCCAGAAAATCAAAGAAGAAAGCTGAGGCCATATGTAGCTGATATTGCAATAAATTTATGGGGCTGTTACCTGCTACAGCAGTGGAATACCCAGTTTAACATTCCTGCAGTCCCAGGAACTCATAATTCAGGGAAGAATGTAATAATGTACTATGAACAAAGGTCACCAGTCATTTAGGCTGTACAAGAACATAAAGCAACTAACAAATTTTTAGAGGTACCAACAGCCCTACCTTTAAAATAGCTAATTGAGAAGCCAATATGGGTTAAACAATGGCCTCTAGCTGAAGATAAATTGCAGACTTTAGAATGATTGGTACAGGAGCAATTAGATGCTTGATACATTGAGGAATCAACTAGCCCTTGGAATTCTCCTGTGTTTTTTGTAAAAAATAAATCTGATAAATATAGAATGGTGGCACATCTAAGAGCTGTCAACAACGTAATTCAACCTATGGGCCCTCTAGAGTCTGGAATTTCTGTGCCTTTTCTGTTACCAAAAGGATGGCCACTTATAGATATTGATTTGGAAAATTGCTTCTTTACTATACATTTACAAGAAAAGGATAGAGAAAAATTTGCCTTTACAGTGCCTACTCATAATAATTCTAAGCCTACTAGGAGATACTAGTGGACTATCCTCCCAAAGGGAATGCTCAATTGCCCCACCCTGCATCAATACTTTGTAAGTCAGCCACTGGAAACAATACATAATCAATTTCCTAATTCTATAATTTACCATTACATGGATGACATCTTGTTATCTGATTCAAATAGAGATACTTTAGAAAGAATGTTTTAAGAAGAAAAGAAAGTCTTACCTTAAATGGGGATTACAAATTGCTCCTGAAAAGCTTCAAAGAGGAGATTCTGTTAATAACCTAGGTTACAGAATAGGTTTACAGAGAATTAGAACACAAAAGGCACAAATTAGGAGAGACCAATTATAGACTCTTAATGACTTTCAAAGATTTTTAGGGGAAATTTCCAGTCTACTACTGGCTGTTGGGATAACACCCAATCTAATAATCCATGTGAACAAAACCTTAGATGGTGATAAAGATTTGTATAGTCCCAAAGAATTAACAGCTGATGCAGAAAAGGAACTGACAATGGTTGAGGAAAAATTACAGGAGGCACTGTATTCTAGTAATATTGCCTTCCAGAATTTCTCCTACAAGAATTTTAATGCAGAGGAAAAATATTATTTTAGAATAGATCTTTTACCACATAAAACAAGTAAAAATTAAAAACTATGTGTAAAAAGTCTGTGAATTTATAAACATATAAATTTATAAACCTCAACTAGCAGGTATATATCCTGCAGAAATTACAGTGCCTTTTACTACTGAGGAGATAAAAAAGGTATGGGGAGACAATGAACCATGGCAAAGAGCTTGTTCTATTTTGGGTGGAGAAATTAATAGCAACTATCAAAACAACAATAGACTTAACCTTATAAAGAGAACTTCCTGGGTTCTTCCTTAAATTGCACATGATGCTCCAATAACTGGAGCTAGTACATTTTCTACTGATGGTAATAAATTGGATAAAACAGATTACAAATCAGATGGATTGAGTAAGGTGGAACAAAGCCCTTATAATTCTGTCCAGAAGGCAGAATTATATGCCATTCTTATGGTGCTAGGAGACTTTAAAGGAACTCTTAATATAATAATGAGCTCATAATTGAGTATCCAATAGTCAAGTGGTGAAATGTGTGTGTGTGTGTGTGTGTGTGTGTGTGTGTGCAAAATTAAATGGGCTGATTCACAATATGCAGAAAGAATTGTCTTGTATATTGAAACTGCTGAATTTATACCAGATGATACAGAACTGACTTCTTTGTTTATTCAGGTACAAGACATAATCAGGAATAGGCTTTGTCTTATGTACATAACACACATCCAACCCAATATGGGTCTGCCAGGTCCTCTAGCAAAAGGTCTTGTACAAATTGATAAATTATTTATTGGAAGCATGTTGCAGGACTCAGAATTTCATAATAAAACATCGCATCAATAGCAAAGGTTTAAAAAAACGAGTTTTTTTTTTATTACATGGCAACAAGCAAAGGATTATTATAAAGAGATGCCCTTGCTGCATAACCAAACACTGCTACCTTCATGGAATAACCCAAACAGTACTCAAAGGAATGAAATCAGGCAGATGAATGTGTTTCACTTTGCAGAATTTGGAAAATTAAAATATTACATCACACCATTGATACTTATTCAGGCTTTCAGTCGGCAACTGCTTTAAGCTCGGATAAAGCTGATTTAGCAATCACACATTTATTAGAAGTTATGGCCATCATGGGTATACCTGTTTGTAAATAGGAACAGTGGGCCGCTTCCTGCTGCCTGGCTCCTAGCCACCTGGATAGCTCATAAATGTAAATACTGCCTGGCCCATTAGTTCTAGCCTCTTATTGGCTAACTCTTACATCTTGTTTCAACCCATTTCTAATATCTGTATGTCACCACGAGCTCATGGCTTACCGGAAAAGATTCAGCATGCCTGACCTGACAGCTTCATGGTGGCTCTCTCTGACCCTGCTTACTTCCTCCCAGAATTCAGTTCTGTATTCTCCACCCATCTAAAGGCTGCCCTATCAAAGGCCAAGGCAGTTTTCTTTATTTCAATCAATGAAAGCAACACATAGAAAGAAGATCCTCCTACACCATACCTGCACAAATAAAGACAGATAATAGTCCAGCTTATTTGTCTAGGAAAATTAAATGCTTTCTTGTTTATTACAATATTAAGCATGTTACAGATATAGCACACAATTATACAGGTCAAGTAGTTTTAGAAAGATCAAATCAAACAATAAAGGATATGTTAAATGATCAGAAAGGGGTGTGAAGTAAGCACAGAAATAGACATAATGACTTATTAACCTTGAATTTTCCTAACACTAATGAGAAAGGGACAATAGCAGCTGAAAAACATTGGATAATGGAAAAGTCTGCTGAACTGAATCAACCAGTTTTTTTTCAAGGATGTGCTGACCTCGCAATGGAAGCCAGGAGGTGTACTGCATTGAGGAAAGGGTTTTGCTCTTGTTTCCACAGGAGAAGAAAAACTGTGGATACCATCAAAATTAATAAAGCTTCAGTTTAAAGAGGAAAGCAATCTTGGAAAGGATAAATGACAGCTCATCCACAATGACGATAATCATAAAGGTGGTAAGAAAAACATATAGGATATGGTCAGCATTCTATTCTTATCTTTGCAGGAAAACATTCATCTTCAAAAAATTCTAGAGACACTGGATCTTTGAATACTGACAGATGGAAAAAATTACTATCCTATAAGGATCATCAAGAAAGTTGAATTTGTTCTGTGAGTAATATATATATCAAAGGTTTAAAATATATACACATACATATATAGAGCTGGTTTTGGAGTTGGACACTGGCTCGGTCCCTTTCTAATTCCAAGCCTGTTGTTAAGAGAAAAACCCAAAGTTTCTATCTCATGTCAGGATCCATGATATGAGACAGAAAGACAAAAGAATTTAGAACATGTCTTTGCTTTCCTTCATATTTAATTTTGTCTTTATCATACCTTTCATTGAATATATTTGTCTGTATATGTCTATATAAATAATATTTAAGTTTTCCACAATGAACAATGAATTTTCCTGCAATAATCTTTGATGTTTCCAGGAAGAAAATAGGGCCCCATAACAACAACAACAACACCTGGTTGATATGATGTCATGAAACTGATAGTGCTACTATAAGACCTGTTTTGGGTACCAGCTGCACAAGATGGTTCCAACTTGGTTAGCTGAAATGGTGCACATATTTTACAATGTTTTGGCCAGATCTTGACAAAATACTCAGAGACTATTTGCAATTTTACAGGACATTGATCTTAAAATTTAAACATCATTTTACTTTTACAGGACCCCCTGGGAAGAACATCACCCCCATGACAGCTGGAAGTTTTTCTAGAGGACTACATCCCCACTCCCAGCAAAGTTTGTCCTCAGGCTTAGGAACATTATTTAAGGTTTGATTATAATTGGTATACAGATGAGGGTGGTGGGAGGAATTTTATAAACTCAGGGATCTTTTTGAAAAAAAAAGAGGGAAAATTGGATGATGGGATAATAGATTGGTGTTTGTGAGTTACTATTCATAGACAATTACATTGGTGTAGGTTCTTGTATATTGATACAAAGTTAAATTATATTGAATATTATATGCATGCATACTTCTACCTCTGTTTAAAACATTTTTTATGCATTGATATATATTTACCATATTCCAATGTACATTTCTAACTCTGGTCAAGATACTTATATATTGTTTATTGTCAGGAGCCATTTCCTCCTAGGATTATTGCAGGAACCATCACCATGGGGAGTCTGCAGAGAACCCCATGCCCATAATTGTGTTAAGAATCATTCTATTGACAGAGCCTAACCAACACCCAAATTGGCTGTTAATGGAGAGCTATCTGTTAGCGGAACCCACCCCACATTCCAAATTATCTAGAGAACTAGGTGTGTCAACTCATGACTTCCTGGCCTATGTGACCTGACCGAAGGTAACCTCCTGGACCATGTGACCAACGTGAACCATGCGGCAAATTTCCATGCCCCCGCACCCATCCCAAGCCAAACTCCTTACCCTGTATAAGCTGTACCCCATCTCTAATAAACTGAGGCTTTGACAAGAACCCCCCGCTTAGCCTCATTCTTCTCTCTTAGCCCATTATCTTCCAGATAGTGCCTCTCTGGGACCCTGGAATAACTGAACTGTCAGGTGGGTTACAAACCCCTAGACTAAGTAACCCGCCAAGGCAATCAACAGTTTATGTATTGAAATATATATATATAAATATATATGTATATATATATATCATATTGCAGTATACATTTCTACCTCTGATCAAGATACTTATACATTGTTTACATTTGGAGGTCATTGTCCTCATTTATTGCCCAGTTGTTTATTGTCTTAGTCTTTAATTTAGACAGGTATTAAGAATTATAGATCAATAGTCATTTATGTCATACTTATATTTAGACTAATCAAGTTTTTAGATACATAGAGATTAGATTCTGTATAGATAGATAATCTTCAACCTCTTCAAAGAGCTGTAAAATGTCATTTAAATAACTTAGAGTTCTGTTAAAGTTAGACAAAATTGCTCCTAGAAACACCAATCTTTTCCAGAGAGAATGTTGAGCACCAAAGATACTCCACTTGGAGATTTTCTTCTTGACAAAATTGGCCTTTGGGCAAGGGACTGCACATACCTCAATCACTGGCAAAATATTTAGTATCTGGAAACAGATAAGCAGGACTGTCAAATCTTGCCAAGACCAGGTAAGATGGTTGTGAAAAGTTTCTTGCCTTTGAAAATAGTCTGTCAGTTACTCTAGGCCTTAGCCAAAGTTAGTTGCCTCAATGTTGCAAATGAGACTTTGGGTGATTGTCCAGGTAGCTAGTTGTTCCACATTTTAGAAATTGATTGTACTTCTTAATTACTGAGGTAACATTATTTCCCTTCTCTGATCTTTGGCAGGGTTGAAGACTAGATAAGTGTAGTAGCTTTCCTCTAATGTCTTGGCCAAGTTATTTATTATATAAATCTTAAGATAGAATAGGATAGTTGTATTTGGTTTAGGACCTTATTTAAACCGAAGGGGGAAGGTGCTTCAGGAAAGTTTACAGCTAGTAACTACCCACATACTAGGGCTTGGCCTCATAGACCTTTTACCTGAATGGGGAAGCCTGTCCAGCCCCTTCGCTCATCCCATGATTCCCTCTTGGCTGGCTAGTTCGGATCCTTTTGGATCTTATCTCCATCCGCCGTTCCAGCAGAGAATCCTGCTTTTGTAAGTTTTCCCGCTAAATAAATGTCTATCTCTCAGTTCTGAGCAAGTGTGAGACTTCTTTTAAGCACCCAATAAATCTGCCCATCACCTATGTAAATTGTAAACATAGGTATACTCACCATACATAAATATATAGACACAAACTTACAGATGCAAGCATATGTAAACTCACATTCACACATAACACACTTATACACACCAAAGGAATACATATGTTTTATGTTCCATACAAACACAAACATATACACATATACACAAATACGAACATGAATGCATACATAAACTCACAAATATGCACATATAAAAGAAGCCTGAGCAGGATTTACATTTGCTACTAGCATCATGTATTTCTTATTTGAAAGATCCTTTGAGATTGTCAGGGTAGAAACTGAAACTAATTATGACAACTACCATTTATTGAGTTTAGTTTATTTTTTGAATTGTTAAGTAAATGATAGCCTAAAAACATACCATTTGAAAACATGACTTAAAGCACAAGAAATTGACAGTTAAAATGGAATTCTATTAGTTAACATTAGGGACTAAATTATAACTAAAATATTTTACATATAAAAAGAATACATACTTGTGTAAACTTTTAAAAGCATCAAGTTTTCTAAGATGTTTTGAAATATTGCACTCTTGTACAACTGTGGATATTTGCTGTTATGCATTTCAAATGTTATTTTTCTATATCTATATATATCTGTTCAACTAGATTCCAATTACTTTTTATATACTATACCCTATGGCTTTTCATTTTCCTCCATTTGAACTTGATAATGTATCTGCATGAAACTGCTGATTATTTGTAGGTTGAGCTATTTTCTCTAGTAAAAGTGGTTTTCATTTTGTTTGGTGTATTGTGTCTCTGAACTTGATGTGTTTCACCAATACATGATTAATAAGAAAACATTAAATTGTGTTATAATTTTACATGTAGAAAAACCTTCCAGAATTAATAAAAAAATCTTTTTTTTAGCACTAAAGTACTCAAATTGGAATTATGCTTGAGGTTAATTTAATACCAATGAATCTTTTTTGAATTCAAGTTATTTTACTTTATTTTCAATGGTTATGTAGAAAGTGCTATATTTAGAACTCTATAACACATTGTGAGCTATGCACACAGTTGCTACACAATTTTTTGGCTCCATTGCCAAACCTTGATGCTATCAAGGTGTTTTAATGAAAGTACACAGGGCTGAAGAGACAGCAGAGTAGTTAAAAGATATTTCTGCATGATCAGAGGACAGGAGTTTGGTAAAGAACCCATTTGTCAGTTTCAAATCCCATATCAGTCTGTCTCCATCGGATCCTATATCAATATCCAGAGTCCATAAACCCTCACACATATACACACATATATTCACACTACACAAAATTATTAGATTAAATTAATTTGGGGGCTTGGCAGATGACACTGTAGTGTCAGAGCATTAGCTAATATTGTAGAACACATTGCATTGATGTCCATAATTCACACAGCAAATCACAAATATCTATAACTATAGTTCTAGGGTAACTGACACATTCTTTCATCTCTCTCCAGAGTTACCTTTTTGGGACAGTGGTCTTATACCCTGCAAAGGTTTTTCACTTCTACTGGTTTAATAAAATGCTGATTGGCCAGTAGTCAGGCAGGAAATATAGGTGGGTTACTAGGCAGGAAGTATAGGCAGGACAATGAGAACAGGAGAATTCTGGGATGAGCCAAGGCGAAGTTTGCAGACATCACCCAAACACAAAGGAATCAAAATGAGACTGCCTTGCTAATGAAAGGTACCTAGACATGTTGCTCATACAGACAAGAATTATGGGTTAATGTAAGTTATACAAGCTAATAAAAAGCCTGAGCTAATAGGAAAACCAGTGTATAATTAATGTAGACCTCTGTGTATTTCTTTGGGACTCAGTGGCTATGAAACCTTTGACAACAAATGGTGCCAACATGGACAACTGCATCCACATAAAACCTGAGAGAACTCAAAAAGTACTTCTAGACAAAAAAAGAACAGAGTTAAGCATGGCTTCTTGGTAGCACAATCTACTCAGGTGTGCTCTGTTTGCAGAAAGCAAGCATGTCTCATCTACGAGAGGCTTTCTGACTTCGCTTTAGCTTGCATTTCTTTTTTAAGAGGCCCCACCACAAAACACTTAAATGGTGTTTATGAGTAACTAACAGCCTGCATTGTAGGAAGAAGGGGCCATATATTGGTTCCTGCTGCCCATAACTAAAATAATCACACAGAAACTATATTATTTAAATCACTGCTTGAGATAGACATTTATTTAGGGGGAAAACTTTAGCTTCCTAATGGATAACTTTTATTATTAATTCAACCCACTTCAATTAATCTGTATATTGCCACATGGCTGTGGCTTAGTGGCTAATGTTTTATTTGGCTCGGGCAGGGCTACATGGCTTCTCTCTGATGCCACCCCTCTTTCTCCCAGCATTCAGTTTAGTTTTCCCCACCTACATATGTTCCTCACTATCAACAGGCCAAGGCAGATTCTTTATTCATTAACCAATAAAAGCAACACATAGAAGGACCTTCCACATCATTTCCCATTTTCTCTTTAAACTAAAAGTAAGGCTTTAACTTTAACATAGTTAAATTACAAAACAAGCATCAAACAAGAATTACAGTTACAATATTTATATCTACTTTATCTTTTATCATAACTATGGAAATCTATAACTATAAATTCTTAAATTCCAACAAAGACTCCAGAAAGAAATAATATTACATAAGTAAACATTGTAAATAACTACTCAGACTCCAGAAATGACAGAGACATCTCACTGCATGGACAATCACCCAAAGTTCTTTTGTACCATTGGGGCATCCACCTTCAGCCTACAGATGCATAGTCTCTAGCAGACTATTTCATGAAGCAGAAAATTTCAAAGGCAGTTCTGCCTATATTGGTTGTTTATCAGTCAGTTTCTTCTGTGCCCTTCAGAATGTCTTTCAAATTGTTTCATGAAGCAGGAAACCTGAAGGATCATCTGACCTTATGCAAGTTTAGCAGTCATTTCTCTATAGGTCCTGCCTGTAGTAGTCAAGACAAGAACAGTTTCTTGCTAAAATAGCTAACAAACTCCATAAGGAACCTCTTCAATGACAATATTCCTCTTGAAGCAATTGGTGCTGCCAGGAGCAGATGTGTCTGACTGTCATGAAAAGTCCCAAGTTCTTAAAACATTTTAAATGCCATATTCTGAAGGTCTCTGAAAGATTTTAAAAATACCCATCTAACTGAAATATATCTCTATATATCTAGAAAACTTAACTAATATGACTATAACCTTGACTATTATAAATAATTATCTATTAGCCTATATTTTTAAATTATGCATTATATTTTAAATGAGCTGCACACAATACCTTAATCAAGAGCAGAAATACACATATAACAAAATCAACAATTAATTTTTATCAATAAACCTAGATCTATACCAATGCAAATCTCTATAACATATTCATCTTTAAATGTAATCAAACATTTATAGACAATACTTGGAAATATGGGCATATTTCTCCAAAATGCTTTCTGTTGTCTATTGAGTGAAGTAATTTTTGAGGGGTATTCAGGGAAACTTTTCAGGGGCTCTTGTTCCATCAAATCACACTAGTCTGGAATGATTTTTATCTTCTATGGAAACAATAGAAGAATTTCTTTTCCAAAAAAACATATTCTTAAATCCACATTTTGAAATCAAGATTATATTTATATATATATATGTGTGTGTGTGTGTGTGTGCTGCTAAGCTAAACAAACATATTTTATGCTTATACAATGAAGTGTCTCTTTATGTAGTTCATTCACAGTCAATAGAATCAAAGAAAATACAATAATATACATAATCCAGACTCTCTGTGAATTTTCCACTTTTACATGGTTCATTTTTCTCTATTCCTTTTAATCTATGACTGTCTATACTCTGTCTCATTAAAGATTTTACCTTTTTTTCAACCATATACTTTTTATTTAAACAGAAAAGGGGAAATGATATGGGAAGTCCTTCTGTCTATATGTTGCTTTATTAGTTAATAAGAAACTGTCCTGGACTGTTGACAGGGCAGAACTTAGATATTTCTGGAAAACTAAACTGAATGCTGGGAAATAGATTGGCAGAGTCAGAGAAAAGCCATGTAACCCAGCTAGAAGAAGACACTGGAACTTTTCCAGTAGGTCATGAAGAGCATGGTAAAATATAAAATAACGAAGATGAGTTAATTCTAGATTTAAGAGCTAGATAACAATATGTTTAAGTAATTGGCCAAACAGTCTTTCAAATAATTAGTTTCCGTGTGATTATTATGGGAGTCTGGGCAGCCAGGAAAGAAACAAGTAGCCTCCTTCCAACAATGTTTCTTTTTGGTAGCAGGACCTTGAAACTCCACAGAGTTATGGCAATAAACATGCTACAGCCAGTACCTTCTCTGTGAGACTGACTTTCAAAAAGCTAAGATATTGGATGGATATAGCCATCAAACCACAGCTTTAATCCTAGACATATTGCTGAGCAAATTAAAGACTCATGTGTTAAGAAAAGGAAAGTTATACAGTAAAAATTGATTCAGATGAAAAAAATTCTAAACTGTTTAAAGTGTGTTTAAAATATATGTAGGCTTGCGAGAGGAAAAAAAGGTAAGTCCTTAATATAAATAAAAAAAAAGAGAGAACTTGGGTGTCATATACCTTTAATCCAAGCACTTGGGAGGCAGAGGCAGATGGATCTCTGTGATTTCAAGGGCAGCCTGGTCTACAGAGTGAGTTCCAGGACAACCAAAGATATACAGAGAAACCCTGTCTCAAAAAACCAAAATTTAAAATAAAAATAAAAGAAATAGAGTTTAAAATAGAGTCATGTAAAAGTGGAAAATATACAGATCATCTGGATACTGTATGTTGCTATGTTTTCCTTGAATTGTTTGATGGCAGAGAAAGGAGCAACAGCTGCTAAAAGACATTAGGTTATGAATGCTGCTGGATTAATCCAACCTATGTATTTGAAAATTACCTGACTTCAAAATTTATGTCAAAAGTATGTTACTTAAAAAAATTATCCAGCCGGGCGGTGGTGGCACACACCTTTAATCCCAGCACTCAGGAGGCAGAGGCAGGCAGATCTCTGTGTGTTCGAGACCAGCCTGGTCTACAAGAGCTAGTTCCAGGACAGGCTCCAAAACCACAAAGAAACCCTGTCTCGAAAAACCAAAAAAAAAAAAAAATTATCCATTATGATCAAGTAGGCTTCATCCCAGGGATGCAGGGCTGGTTCAACATACGAAAATCTATCAATGTAATCCAGCATATAAATAAACTGAAAGAAAAAAACCATATGATCATTTCATCAGATGCTGAAAAAGCATTTGACAAAATTCAACATCCCTTTATGATAAAAGTATTGGAGAGATTAGGGATACAAGAGTCATACCTAAATATAATAAAAGCTATTTACAGCAGGCTGACAGCTAACATCAAATTAAATGGAGAGAAACTCAAAGCCATCCCACTAAACTCAGGAACACGACAAGGTTGTCCACTCTCTCCATAACTCGTAATATATTGCTTGAAGTTTGAGCAATAGCAATAAGACAACATAATGGAATCAAGGGAATTCGAATTGGAAAGGAAGAAGTCAAACTTTTGTTATTTGCAGATGATGTGATAGTGTACATAAGCGACCCCAAAAACTCCACCAAAGAACTGCTACAGCAAATAAACACCTTTAGTAACGTGGCAGGATACAAGATCAACTCCAAAAAATCAGTTGCTGTCCTATACACAAAGGATATGGAAGCAGAGAGGGAAATCAGAGAAGCATCACCTTTCACGATAGCCACAAATAGCATAAAATATCTTGGGGGTAACTCTAACCAAGGAAGTGAAAGATCAAAGAAAGAAATTGAGGAGGATACCAGAAAATGAAAGGATCTCCCTTGCTCTTGGATTGGGAGGATCAACATGGTAAAAATGGCAATTCTACCAAGGGCAATTTATAGTTTCAATGCAATCCCCATCAAGGTCCCATCAAAATTTTTCACAGATCTTGAGAAGACAATAATCAACTTTATATGGAAAAACAAAAAAACCCAGGATAGCCAAAACAATCTTATACAATAAAGGATCATCTGGAGGAATTACCATCCCTGACTTCAAACTCTATTACAGAGCCACAGTATTGAAAAAAAAAAAACTTGGTATTGGCATAAAAACAGAGATATCGACCTATGGAATTCAATAGAAGACCCGGATTTTAACCCTCAATCCTGTGAACACCTGATTTTTGATGAAGGAGCTAAAAGTTTACAATGGAAGAAAGAAATCTTCTTCAACAAATGGTGCTGTCATTACTGGATGTCAACCTGTAGACAAATGAAAATAAATCCATATCTTTCACCATGCACAAAACTCAAGACCAAATGGATCAAAGACCTGAATATCAGTCTGAAACACTGAACCTGATTGTAGAGAAAGTGGGAAGTACTCTACAACATATGGGCACAGGAGATCACTTCCTATGTATAACCCCAGGAGCTCAGACATTAAGGGCAACATTGAATAAATGGGACCTCCTGAAACTGAGAAGTTTCTGTAAAGCAAAGGACACTGTCACTAAGACACAAAGGCAACCCACCAACTGGGAGAAGATCTTCACCAACCCCGCAACTGACAAAGGTCTGATCTCCAAAATATATAAAGAACTCAAGAAACTAGACTTTAAAATGCTAATTAACCCAATTAAAAAATGGGGCACTGAACTGAACAGAGAATTCTCAACAGAATAAGGTCAAATGGACAAAAGACACTTAAGGTCATGCTCAACCTCCTTAGCAATCAGGGAAATGCAAATCAAAACAACTTTGAGATACCATCTTATACCTGTCAGAATGGCTAAAATCAAAAACACCAATGATAGCCTTTGCTGGAGAGGTTGTGGAGTAAGGCGTACACTCATCCATTGCTGGTGGGAATGCAAACTTGTGCAACCACTTTGGAAATCAGTGTGGTGATTTCTCAGGCAATTTGGGATCAACCTACCCCAAGACCCAGTAATACCACTCTTGGGAATATACCCAAGAGATGCCCTATCATATGACAAAAGCATTTGTTCAACTATGTTCATAGCAGCATTATTTGTAATAGCTAGAACCTGAAAACAACCTAGATGGTTAAATTTAATGGAAGAATGGATGAAGAAAGTGTGAAATATATACATATTAGAGTACTACTCATCAGTGAAAAACAATGACATCTTGAATTTTGCATTCAAATGGATGGAAATAGAAAACACTATCCTGAGTGAGGTAAGCCAGACCCAAAAAGATGAACATGGGATGTACACACTCATAATTGGTTTCTAGCCATAAATAAAGGACATTGAGCCTACAGGGCAGGGAATCGGGACTGTGCTTCAGACTGGAGAGGGAGGCGGAATGGAGTGGGGGGAGGGGGAGCTTACTGGGGGCAGGGGGAGAAAGGAGGGAAATGTGAGGTGTGGAGGAGGAGGAAATTTTTTTCAATAAAAAATATATAAAATATAAAATAAATAAATCCAACAAAAAAAAAGGATGAGTACTGAAAAGCTTGCCACTGTCTCCTAGACACCAAGAGTCTAAAGATTATTTTTTTCTTACCCTAAGTGCCATGACAAACATAGGGGTAATGGGATGCCTATGCAACCAGGGATATCTTGCTGTGTATGCATGTATGTGCATATGTCAGTGTAGGGCTTGGGGTGCTACCTGGAATTGAATCCAGTGCAACCTAGGCAGCTCATATCTGACTTCTTTTATTCCAAAATAAATTCTAGATTTTTATTCTGCACAGAATCTATGCCTAATAAAGTAGTAGAGCCCCCCCCCCAAAAAAAAAGAAAGAAAGAAAAGAAAGAAAGAAAGAAAGAAAGAAAGAAAGAAAGAAAGAAAGAAAGGACAAGAACATGTATCAGGATTCCATCTGTATGTTCTAGAGAGCAAAAGCTAGTCTATAGTGGTGAAGGGACTTGCTACCAAATCTAACAACCTGAGTTTGATCCTCAGGACACCATGGTGGAAGGAGAGAACTGAACTTATCTTTTTCCTCCCAGATGTATGTGTACATGTGTGTGTGTGAGCAAACATTAACATTAACTTAAAAATTAAAGATAAATAAATAAACACTATCGGAACAAAAAAGATATGTTACTTTAAAGAAGAGGTTTTACTTTTGTTTTCACAGAAAAATGAGAGGCTGTGGACTCATTCTGGGTTAATACAAATTAGGTTTGATTAAGAAACACTTCCTGAAAAATCTTCATTAGGAGCACGTGGTCCAGATGATTGAGATCTACATCCAAAACAGCCTCAAGACTCCTGGCTTTGATTCTCAAGCCTGCCAGAATATTCTAGTCATGACTTGACCATAATTCTTAGTGTTCTTTTGTTCCCCATAAGATTATAAGGTCACCCATTCAATAGGAATTAGCCTAGAAAACTTCACCTGCATTCCCCCAAAAAGTGGATTATGGATGTTTTCTTTGTTTCGAGTGTTGATTACAAGTTGTTATGGAGGGGGCTGGAGAGATGGCTCAGTGGTTAAGAGCACTGCTTGCTCTTCCAAAGGTCCTGAGTTCAATTCCCAGCAACCATATGGTGGCTCACAACCATCCGTAATGGGGTCTGGTGCCCTCTTCTGGCCTGCAGGCATATACACAGACAGAACACTGTATACATAATAAATAAATAAAATATTTAAAAAAAACAAAAAAAACAAGTTGTTACGGATAATGCTCAGGAATGGTTATGATAATTGTCACATATGTAATATGTACTATGACTATATACTACTCTCATTGGCTAATAAAACCTGATTGGCCAATAGAGAGGCAAGACTGTATAGGCAGGCTTATCAGATATACATGGTGAAAGAATGGTTGAGTCAAAGAGAGTCAGCAGTCACAGAGAGAACAGGACGGGCAAAGCCAATGAGACAAATGACCTGGTGTAGATAAGGATTATGGGTTGACTTAGTATGTAAGAGTGAGTTAGTAACAAGCCTGAGCTTTTGCAATTAATATAAACCTCTGTGTGGTAGTTTGGAAGCTGCTCTAGGGATGGGAAAACTCCACCTACAAATGCAATTGTTTTAAGTGTGTTTTTCTTTCAGTCCCAGCCCCTTTCCACACCCACTCCCAGCGACCTCTGACCACTTGCCTTATCTGAAAACTCTCTTTTCCTGCTCTATTCTGGTGTGCACATGTGTCTTTGCCTCTCTCCTTCTTTCCTTTTTTCCTTCTCTCTCTCTCTCTCTCTCTCTCTCTCTCTCTCTCTCTCTCTCTCTCTCTCTCTGTCTCCCTCTCTCTCTCTCTCTCTTTAATAAATGTTTATGGTTATTTTCCATGTCTATGGGTCTGTTTGCATGCGCCCACCTGCTGTTGGTAACCTACATCCACTTGGCTCTTGCAGCACCGCTTGGGCCACTGCTCAGGGACCAGCAGCTGCCAGTGCCTTGGGATTGGCTGCTCGGGACCTGCAAGGGAACTTGCCTCAGGCTGTTGGGCCTCCTTCTGTTGGGAACTTGCAGCTGCTTGGCTGCCCACTGTCGGGAAACTGCAGCCGCTTGGCTCTCCCTGGACCCACCGCGAGCTGGCCCTTCCCACTCACAGCATGGCAGGGCAGCCCGCCCAGGATGAGCCACTACTGGTAAACTGCCTGGGGATCTTGCAGGGTCCCACAACTGTCTCTGCCCAGCTGGCAGCTGCTCCGCGAACATTTTAAGAATAAAAAAGTGTATTTTAATAGGCTTGTATTTCCTTATGTAAAAATAAATATAAGAGTAAAAACACAGTAAGCTGGGTAGCTTCTTGTAAGCATGAACAATTCACTATTGCTTCTTTCATCTTTTAATATATCACAGAATATACATCATAACTCAGTCTTGGTTCATTGTCTTTAAAATGTATCTGCCAATGGAAAAAAAAAACTACAATTCAGTGAAAAATGGATTATCTTAAAGAGGTTGTAGGATAAAATGAACACTCCTGCACTGCTGGTGGAAATGCAAACTGGTACAGCCCCTTTGGTACAGTATGAAAATTTCTCAGAAAATTAGGAAACAACCTTCCTCAAGACCCTGTTATACCACTTTTGGGTATATAGCCAAAGCATATTCAATTGTGTCACAAAGATATAATACTCAACTATGTTCATAGCAGCATTGTTTGTCATAGCCAGAAATTGAAAACAACCTAAATGCTCTTCAACTGAAGAATGGATAAGGAAAATGTGGTATATTTGCACAATGGCATTCTACACAGCAGAAAAAAATAACATCTTAAATTTTGCAGGCAAATGGATGGAGCTAGAAAACATCATTTAGAGTGAGATAATCCAGATCCAAAATAACAATTATCACATGTACTCACTCATGAGTTGTTTTTTAGATATAAAGCAAAGAAAACTAGTCCATATATCACAATCCCAGAGAACCTAGACAACAATGAGGACCCTATGAGAGACATACATAGATCTAATCTACATGGGAAGTAGAAAAAGACAAGATATCCTGAGTAAATTGGGATAATGGGGACCTTGGGAGAAGGTAGAAGAAGAGGGGAGAGGTAGGGATGGGAGCAGAGAAAAATGTCAAGCTCAATAAAAAAAAAGAGAAACTGCAAAATGTGTGTGTGTGTGTGTGTGTGTGTGTGTGTGTGTGTATTTGCCTATGTGACTTAAAGAAAATCTGAAATTGGAAGAAAAAGAGCTTATTCAAAAAAATGCTTCAGCCGGGCGGTGGTGGCACACACCTTTAATCCCAGCACTCAGGAGGCAGAGACAGGCGGATCTCGGTGAGTTCGAGACCAGCCTGGTCTACAAGAGCTAGTTCCAGGACAGGCTCCAAAACCACAGAGAAACCCTGTCTCGAAAAACCAAAAAAAAAAAAAAAAAAGCTTCAGGAGTATCATATAATAAATGCTGAACCATGATGAAATATGAAAATTCTTGGGGGCTGAAACAATTATAAAGCAGTTAAGAAAGATCAATGGCTGCTGATGCCAAAGACCAGGTTTCAATTCCTAATATTTTCACTCAACTCATAACTCAAGATCCAGGGATTCTGATGTTCTAATGTCCTAAACCAGCTATAAATGTGGGCAGGAGAACAATAAATGTGAAATAAAGGTAATTTTTTTTTTGAAAAACAAATTAGGTTTCACTGGACCTGATCTTATTAAAAAGAAAACAAGTCACAAAGAAGCATGACATTTATGGATGGCTGGCAATGGAAATTCAGATGAATAAGTAATAGTTTTTAGAACAGGATATTTTTCGTTTCATTTTCACACTGTTTTACAGGTATATTTATTATAAATTATATCATGCATTCTTTTAATTATTAATTAGGGTAAATTGACTTATATGGAGTGTAGTTTTTCCTAATATAAAACCCCATTATTTCTACTTTATTTCATATTTCATCTACATATCTATTTGATGTTTATAAACAATTTATTCAAATGAAGTATATTTCATCTGCCTTTTTTCTATATGTATGGACAACTGAAATAAATTTCAGGTGATAGTAATCATAAGAGCAGAACTATCTATTATTATATATCCTGTGAACATTTCACAATTCATATTTTACTTTTTGCTTTTGTCAAATGTTGTATTTGCAAGTGATTTTGTTAGAAAATGCAAAACAAGAGAGATTGAATAGCAGTACTGGATATACCAAATTCCAATCAACACAGTCTTGTTTGCTCTGAACCTATAGCATTTGATATTCATCATGAACTTGTATTAATTTTCAATTCAACATCTGAGGACAAAGCATAAATAGTTACTGGTATGTAATTTTAGCTCAAAACTTTTACCTCTTTCTCATCTTCTCAATACCAGTCTGTAAGGATTGTATCATTTCTAAAATTCTCTCTCTCTCTCTCTCCCTCCCCCCCTCTCTCTCTCTTTCTTTGATTTTTAGACACATGATTTCTCTGTTACTTTGGAGCCTATCCTGAAACTAGCTCTTGTATACCAGGCTGGCTTTGAACTCACAGAGATGAGACTGCCTTAGCCTCCCAAGTGTTGGGATTAAACACTTGAACCACCATTGCCTGGCTAAATTTTTCTTTCTTGAATCTGTTATGAAACCTTTTGTTTAAGAATATGTCCCAACCAACCATACACAAATAGAACTAAATATTCCCTGGAGGAGAGGAATGGAGTGGTAAGAGACACAAATGACAGCAAGTCTGGATTTCTGATCAAGCTGCCAACTTTACTTTTCCTCAGAAGTTTATATAGCAAACAGGGAAGGGAGAGGGTAAGTAGGATGCAGGAATGTCATTAATCTAACTGGAATGTCATGTCTGGAGACATCCCTAGCTGATAAGGAAATACTGAGGGTCTGTGACTGTTAACTAACAAAGGAAATGCTAATTGCTTCTGAATCTTGAGGCCTGCAGGTCTTGGAGGGAGATAAAATACTAGGTTAATTTCCTAGATCTGGAACTAGCCCTGCAGAGGTGACAGAGGTAAATATTTTACTGAACTTGTGAACTTCAGATGGCTATAAACAAAATACAAGTCTCAAAATACAAGTCTTTGCCTCCAGAACTAAACTAATAGTCATTATGGTCAAAAATATATATATATGTAAAAGGTAGGTCATATAGCTCTTCCAGAAATTCACCCATAGTAGAGAAAAAAAGGTTGATAAATTTATGGATGGTGATATTAATTTTCTTCCATTATCTTGGGGTTGGTTTTAAAATTTCAAATTTATTTGTTAACAAATCAAACTAATAATTAGTTACCAAATTAACTTACCTCCGTTATAATTTTCAGAAAAATGTTGTAGGTGTAATAATCATGATTGGCCAATAGGTACCACAATTGTGGCAGTAAAGCAACCCTAGATCAGCACTTGAACTAACTTTGAGATTTAACAGAGCTGCTCACAGATTTGGTTAGATTTGTAAAAGCAGCACACCCACACATGTAGTGGGTTGAGTTGGGAAGAATCTCAAGAGATCCAGAAATTTTAGGCACACATGAGCCATAAGGCCAGAACTTGGGCCACTGGCACTTCTGGATTCAACCTGTGAACACAAGCCTGTGTTCCACCTACAGAGTTAGAGCATCCAGGGTCAGTACTCAGCCTGATCAGAGCAGGTCTGGTGGCAGCTGGGCCACAGAAGAAAATCCTAGTTTGGGCAGTGGCAGCAGACCACAAAGGCCAGGGCCAGAGAAGCTGTGGTATAGTGAAAGACCCTCAGAGAGGACCTTTTCCTCCAATGAAGTCCCCAGAACCAGGACACTCTGAGTCCAGACCACAGGATGCAATTAGCAAGAGGTTTATTGAGTAAACACAGGTACCTGGGGGCAGCAAGTCTTTAGGAGGACTTGCACGCCTGCCAACTGGAGAGGAGGCTTTTTATAGGGAAGAGCAAAAAGCAAGTTTACAGAAGCAAAAGCGTGGTTATTGGTCGATCAGAATGAGGCGGGGTGTCAGCAAAAAGCAAGTTTACAGTAGCAAAAGCGTGGTTATCGGAATGAGGCGGGGAGGGGGGGCATGACTGTTCCTGTCTCATGGATATCCTGTTTTGCAGTCAACCTACTTTGTTGATGTCCTATCTTATTGACATCCTGCCCTGCAGTCTTCTTATCTCATAGACATCCTGCTCTCTCAAGCACATGGGATGTTCTTATGAGAGCAGGCTGGCTGCTGATCCGGAGAATTTTTTTAAAGCAAACAGGACATTCCCCCGGGATCATGCTAGCTGCGGAGTTTGAGGAGGGGGTCTGTAGGGTCTTTCAATAGGAGTTGTATAGGAGATGGCATATATACCCAGAGTCTGGATTATGTACATTATTGTGTTCTCTTTTAATATTTTGACTATAGAGAGACACTTGATACTAGGGCTGCTTGGCTAAACATAAAGGTATCTTGACTTCAAAATTTGAATCTAAGGGTATGTTACTTTGGAAAAGAAGTTCTGCCATTTTCAACAGAGAATGAGAACCTCTGGATTTCTTTGAGGCTAAAGTGGTTTACTGGAAGAAGATCCCAAAATGTCTCCATGAACCCTAAAACTATTGCCCAGTCCCAAAATGATTGCTCATAAATGTTTGTTTTTATTTAAAAGGTGTTATGATACAGAAATGTAAATTTGCAATAGAATGGATCTTGATCTATTGATATAAATTTAAGGTAAATTTGTTACAAACTGTATATTTGTTCTTGTTTAAGTATTGTTTTGTTAAAGCTCATTTAAAAATGTAATGTATAATGAAGAAATACAGACTATTATACAGACATCCATAATAATAATCACACTTTAAATTAAATTAAGTAGCTCTCTAGGTATTCAGAGATATATTCAGTTAAATAGAAAATCTTCAACACTTCAAAGACCTAGAGAATGTAGCATTTAAAATGTTTTAATAACAGACTTTTCTCAAGAGTGAGACATGTCTGCCTCCGTCAGCATCAATTACTTCAAGAGAATGATGAGCATTGAAAAAACATGTTATGAAATTTGCCTTCAATCTGACAAGGTGAGCAATTTGGGCAAGAAACTGCTCTTGTCTGGACTGCTTAATGGTATGCTGTATGAACTCATCAAGCAGGACCCATAGAAAAATAACTGCTGAAAATTTCAAAATAAAGGTTTGACCATCAGTGTTCCTGCTATACAGAAAAAAAGTGTCAGATATTCTGCAGAACACACAAGAAAGCAACTGACGGACTTTGCCAGTGCAATGTAGAACAGATCTTCAAGTTTCCAACTACTGAAAAGTTTGAAAGATATTATGGGTTTAAAGACTAATGAATGTCTAAATGTTACAGAACTTTGGGAGGCAGTAGTGAGATGTCTAAGTCAATTCTAGAGCATTGGAAGATGCTTTCAATGTACTTCCTGTTTACTTAGGTAGTATTATATCCTTCTAGGGTCTTTGAAGGATTCAAAGACAATTGGTTATTGTTAATGTTTTCCTTAACTATGATAAAAGATAAATTAAATATGAAACTTTAGGCTTAAAAAGATAAGATAGATGATAGAATTTTTCTTTAATTTTGCCAAATACTAATAAACTAAATATTGTAACTGTAATTCTTGCTTGATTCCTATTTATTTATATGTAATTTTCCTATGTTAACGTTAAAGCCTTCTATTTTATTTAGACAGAAAAGAGAAAAAATGTGTCATTCCCCTCTGTATGCTATAAATATGTTTTATTACCTGCTGGGCCACAATTATCTCGGGGCCTGTACCTTGGGGCATACAATACAGAGTAAAAGCCTACCATGAGTACTTCAAGGCCTGTAGGACAACATAATCTAGCTCAAGTTTGAGTTAGGATAAGACAAAAGAAATTAGAAATTTACCCTCTGATTGAAAGGTAGACCCCTTTCAAACAGAGGGAAGATTTGGCTGCCTCTCTTTGGATGGAGTTACCCCACATCACACCATGTCACTTAAGCTATATAAGCTGATACAGTAATAAACCAAGTTCCTGCTTGACCCCACTCCCTATTGTGTCTGATTGTCCAGTGTTGTGGGGCTTTGGAATGAGCATCCTTTATTGTGGGGCTGTTGGAATGGGCAGATAACACACCCACCTTTCCTTGGGAATAAGGAGGCATAGCAACACTAAGAGAGTACTGGTAACTGGAAGCTCAAAGAAGATAGGAATTACCATTGGTTAATAAAGAATCTGCTTTGTTCTATGATAGGGCATAATATATGTAGGTGGAAAAACTCAAGAGATGCAGGAAGAAAGAAGGTGAAGTCAGAGAGACACCATATAGCTCAAGAAGAAGAAAGATGACAGAATTGATAAACCACAGCCTCATGGTGATGCACAGATTAAGAGAAATGGTTTAATTTAAGATGTAAGAGCTAGGTAGGAATATGCCTGAATCAATGGACAACAATTTAGTAATTTATTTGCTTCTATAGAATTATTCGAGGAACATGTATGCATTTGTGGAGGTAAGTAGACAACTTGTAGGAATAAGTTCTGTCCTTCTACCATGTTGATCCTATAGACATATTATAAAAAATAAATTCAAATAGGCAATAAAATATTATAATCTATTACTTTTAGGGAGGAAATCAATAGCACCAACTTCTCTAAAAATTATCATTATTACTTTAAATATAAATTCTGAACTTGTAGAATGTTTTAAAAAAACTAGAAATACATACAGAGGACAACAAGTACAATTTAAGAAACAGAAGGTTTCTAAAGTTCTGAGTACTTTTCTTCAGTCCTAAGTGGAGCAGTGTACTTTTGTGACCTCATCAGTAGTCTCCTGGCTTCCTAGTGAAATGTTTTCAGAATGGCTCCAGAGACAGTGAGCCTGCTGTGCCTTACTTAGGGCCTACTGAGAAAGGTTCATATGATGGGAGATTTCATAATTGACACCAAAATAATGCTTCATGAAAGAAAATTGCTGAATTGGATTGCACCAAAATTAAAATCCTTTTCTTTTGAAAGCAATCTTGAAAGAAGATGGTAGAAAACAAACATAAAACAGCACAACACCCAAAAATAATTCTGGAACTAAAATCCACAATTAATTCAAAGTGAAGGACTCAAATTTAGAATATGCAAAGAATTATAATCATAAAAGTAAAACATTAAAAAAATTTCTTAAGAAAATAGGAGAAAAACGTGAAAAGGTACTATGGTGCCTTCTATAAAGCAGGCTTTATAGACGGCAGGGAAAACACAGTCAGCAAAGAGACAAGAATGAATCTCAGCTCAGCCCAATTTTAACATATCCAGTGCTAGAGAACAATTAGCTCATTCTCAAGTGCACAAAATTTAAGACATGTTTATACTTAGAATTCACTTAGGCTGTTATAAATAACAAGTGACATCACCCATGAAACTGAGTTTTATGTTTTAAAAGCAATGCTCAAGAAATAGGGGGTAGGTCTTAGATAAGTAAAAACATAAATCCTGGGAGGGAGATAAGGCTGTAGCTGTATCATAAGACAGCAAAGATTACCAAGTTGTAAAATGACTTCATTACTAGCATTCTAGGGAGGACAACTTTGCTTTCCATTCTGTTGAACAAGTAAGCTATATGATAAGAGCAGGCACAAAACAAATTCTGAAAATCATTATGTCATACTTCTGAAACCTGTACTCTACAAAATTATAAAACATAAAAGAAATGGACAATTTCCTGGATAGGTAAAACATACAAAAATTAAATCAAACTTCTTCTTCTGGAAAACACCAAATGGCGGATGACACCGGTGCAGGAGGCCCCAGGATTAGGAGGCCATTGCGGCTTCCGGCGGAGGATTTGGCAGCAGTCTGAGGGGCCACAGTCGTGGTCGAGGCCATGGCCAAGGCCGCTGGGCTCCCGGAGTGGATTCCTGTCACCAAGCTGGGACGCCTGGTAAAAGACATGACAATCAAGTCCCTAGAGGAGATCTACCACTTCTCCCTGCCCATTATAGAGTCTGAGAATATTGACTTTTTCCTATGATCTTCCCTATAGGATGAGGTTCTGAAGATCATGCCCGTGCAGAAGCAGACTAGGGCAGGCCAGCGGACTAGGTTCAAGGCTTTCGTCGCTATTGTGGACTACAATGGTCACATAGGTCTCGGTGTCAACTGCTCCAAGGAGGTAGCCACTGCCATCCGATGGGGCCATCATCTTGGCCAAGCTTTCCATTGTCCCTGTGCGGAGAGGCTACTGGGGGAACAAGATTGGCAAGCCCCACACTGTTCCTTTCAAAGTAACAGGCCACTGTGTTTCTATGCTGGTGTATCTCATCCCTGCCCCCAGAGGCACTGGCATAGTCTCCTGTGCCCAAGAAGCTACTGATGATGGCTGGCATTGATGACTGCTACACATCAGCCAGGGGCTGTACTGCCACCCTGGGCAACTTTGCCAAGGCCACCTTTGATGCCATCTCTAAGACCTACAGCTACCTGACCCCCGACCTCTGGAAAGAGACTGTGTTCATCAAGTCTCCTTATCAGGAATTCACCAACCATCTTGTGAAAACCCACACCAGAGTCTCTGTTCAGAGGAACCAGGCTTCAGCTGTGGCCACATAAGGGTTTTTATACAAGGAAAATAAAATTGAATTAAGTCTTTTTAAAAAAATTAAATCAAAACCAGATAATCAATTTAAATAGACCTGTAAGCCATAAAGAAATAAAAACTGTCATCAATGATCACTTAAGCAACAAAAAGTCCAGGGCCATATGGTTTCAGTGCAGAATTATTATAGAACTTCTGCGTGGCAGGGCTGCGTCCCCAGTACCCTGGCCACCTGCTAGCTTATGCCCCGAAATAACAAGACACAAACTGTATTCTTTTAAACACTGCCTGGCCCATTAGTTTCAGCCTCTTAACCCATTTCTAATAATCTATGTAGCACCACAAGGTGCGCTTACCAGGAAAGATTCAGCATGTTTGACCTGGTGGCTGGCTGCATCACTGTCTGCCTCAGAGAGCAGAGCTATCGCATCTGCCTGGGAGAGGGGAGCATGGTGTCTCTGAGCTCACTTCCTCTTCCTCCCAGCATTCTGTTTTGTTTACTCCACCCACCTATGTTCTAACCAATAAAATGGGCCAAGGCACTTTCTTTATTTTTTAACCAATGACCTTCCTCCATCAAACTTCAAATAAGATAAAATTGTTCTACAAAATGGAAACAGAAAGAACATTGCCAAACTCAGTTACCCTGACACCAAGCAAAAACACAACTGAGTAAGAGAACTATAGACCAATCTCCATCATGAACATTGGTGAAAAATACTCAAGACCATACTGGTAAACTGAATAAAAGAACACAGCAAAGAAATCATCCACCATTATCAAGTATGCTTTATTCTAGAGATGCACATATGGTTCAATGTATGAAAATCTGTCAATGTAATCAACCATATAAACAAACTGAAAGAAAAAAAAACATGATCATCTCATTCAATGGTGAAAAGTTCTTTGTCAAAATCCCACACTCCTTTATGATAAAGGTCTTGGAGAGATCAAGTATATAAGGAATATTCCTAAGCATAATGAAGGCAGTATATAGCAAGCAAACAGGCAACATCAAAATAAATGGAGAGAAACTGAAAGCAAGTTCACTAAAATAAGCAGCAAATCAAGGATTTCTACTCTCTCCATATAAGTTCAATACAGTACTGAAAGTTCTAGCTAGAGCCATAAGACAACAAAAGGAGTTCAAGTGTCTAAAGATCAAAGTCTAAAGAAGCCAAACTTTTACTGTTTGCAGATGATATGATAGTATACATAAGAGACAAAAAATTCTACCAGGGGACTACTACAGCTGTTAAGTACTTTCAGTTATATTTCTGGAAAAATAATAAGCTAAAAAAAAGTAGCCCTCCTATATAAAAATGGTAAAGGGGCTCAGAAAGAAATAAAAGAAGCATCACTTTTATAATAGCCACAAATAGTATAAAATATATTGGGATAATTTCAAGCCACCAAGAGAAAGACCTGAATAACAAGAAAGAAATTGAACAAGATTTCAATAAATGGAAAGATCTCCCATGCTTTTGGAAGGGTCAGATCAACATAGTAAAAAAGAAAATCTTATCAAAAGCAATCTACAGATTCAGGGTGTAAGACTTTAAGACAATCCTAAAGCCATTTTTGACAATTCTGAATCCTCTCAGCCTCTGTGCCATAGTGCTTCCCCTCCTCCCCTGGGAACCAATGACCTAACAGCTACACTTGCATGTACTCAGTTCCTGAACAATTACCCATATACATATGCTTTGGTTCAGTCCCCTGGGAAACGGGGTCAAAATGACCTCTTACCTCATCTGATCTGGCAACAGCTCTCCAGTCAATTATTGGTAATAACCCTTTCAAATAAGCCAATCAGAATAGTCAAAGAACAACCCCCTTGCTTCTGTGGCCCCTTTAAAAGTAGACTGTACCAGCTATTTGAGGTCCCTCGGCTTCCCGAATGCTGGGGAACCCTGTCATGACAGAATTAATAAAATCCTCATGCTTTTGCATTGGCTGTGGTGTATGAGGTGGTCTCTGGGGGTGACTCCTTCTCGGTGTTTGGACGCTAGAGTCCAACAAGGGCAATCCCAATTAAAATCCCAACACAATTCTTAACAGACCATAAAAGAAGAATACTCAACTTTATACAGAAAAACAAATATCCCATGATAGCCAAAACTTTCATGTACAATTAATGAATTTCCAGAGTCATAATCATCCCTGACTTTAAGCTTTACTATGGAGCTTTAGTAGTATAAATTAATTGGTACTGTCATAAAAACAGATATGTGTATCAATGGAATCAAGTAGAATATCCTGATATTAACCAACATGCTATAAACAACTGATATTTGAAAAAAAGCCAAAGTCATACTACCAAATAAAGAAAGCATTTTCCAATAATTGTACTGGAATAACTGAACGTCAACATATAAAATAATGCAAATAGATCCATGTCCATCACCATGCACAAAGCTTAAGTCTAAATCAATCAAAGACCTCTATCTAGATAAACCCAGGAACACTGAGCCTCATAGAAAAGAAAGTGGGAAGTAGCCTTGAATGCATTGGAACAGGAAACCCCCTCCTAAATGTAACCAGTAGCACAGACACTGAAGAATTCAATTAATAAATGGACCTTCTGAAACTGTGAAGCTTCTTTAAGGCAAATGACAGAGTCAATAAGACAGAACAGCAGCCAAAATAATGGGAAAATATCTTAACCAACCCCACATCTGACAAAGAGCTGATCTACAAATTACTTAAAGAACATAAGAGACTAGATATTAAAATACCAAACAATCCAGTTAAAGATCAGGTACACATCTAAACAGAATTTGCAGCACAAGAAACTCAAATGGCTGGAAGATATTTAAATAATTGTTCAGCATCCTTAGTCATCAGGGAAATGCAAGTGAAAACAACACTGAGATACCATCTCAAACCTGTCAGAATGGCTTACATCAAAAACACTGATGACAGCTTATGTTGGAGAGGATGTGGAGTGAGGGGATCACTCCTCTAATGCTTATGGGCATGTAAAATTGTCCAATCACTTTGGAAATCAGTATGGTGGTTTCTCAGAAAATTTAGAGTCAGTTTACCTTAAGACCCAGGAATACCACTCTTGGAAATTAACCCGTGAATGCACACTCATATCACAAGGATATTTGCTCAACTTTGTTCATGAAAGTATTATTTGTGATAGCAAGAATATGGATACAAGCCAGATGCCCCTCAGCCAAAGAAAGAATAAAGAAAATGTGGTATACTTACACAATCTAGTGTTTCTCAACAGTAAAAACAATGACATCTTGAAATTGTCAGGCAAATGGATGGGACTAGATAAATAATTCTGAATGAAGTAACTCAGGCACAGAAAGAAGAACATGGTATGTACTTACCCATACGTTGATAATAGACATAAAGGACAACTAGGCTACATTCCACAAGTCCAAAGTCTATATGTAAAAAGGAGTCCTCAAGGAAGAAGAAATAGTTAAGATTTCTGGTGTACATTGGAAGAGGTGGAGAAGGAAAGAGATAGGGAATAGGAACATGAGGGTTCAAGATGACTGTGTTGGGGGAGGAATGGGGTTGGAGAACAATGAAAGAGATATCTTGATAAACTGAGCCATTTTGGAGTTGGGAAGAGCCTCTTGTTATGGAAATTACCCCAGCCAGTGGGACAAGAACTGAGTGTTCCTGATAAACCTGGAGGAGGAAGAGGAATGGAGGCTCCAAGAGACATGAGAAATGATAGCAAGATAGGCTTTCTGATCAAGCTGCCAATTTTAAATTTTCTCATGAGCTGTTACATAACAAACAGATTTGGGGGTGAGGTAGGGTGTCAGGAAAGTCCCATCTGATGGAATTCAAGTCTGGAAGGTCTCTGGCTGAGAGAAAGAGATATTAACTAACAAAGGAAATGCTAATTGCTTTTAAAGCCTTGGGCCTGTAGGTCTCACTAGGTTAATTTCCTAGGTCTGGATTTGCCCTGCAAAGATGAATATCTTACTTAATTGTGAACTTAATGTAAACAAAATATGGGTATAAAAATACAGATCTTTGTTTCTGCTCAACAATCTTTCAGGAATAGGTCAGTGTTGCCAGGAACAATTGCTTCTCACTACCACACAACTGAGGACTATGACCTCCAAATATAAACAATGTATAAGTATCTTGATCAGAGGTAGAAATGTACACTGTAATATGGCACATATGTATATATCAATACATAAAAATGTTTTAAACAGAGGTAGAAGCATGCATGCATACAATATTCAATAAAATTTAATTTTGTATCTACATAAAAGAATCTATGCCAATGTAATTGTCTATAAACTATAACTCACAAAAACCAATCTATTATCCCATCGACCAATTTTTCCTCCTTTCTATTTCAAAAATATCCTTTGGCTTATAAATTTCCTCCCAGAACCCTCAACCATAATCAATTATAATAGACCCCTAAATGTTGTCCCTAAACCCTTTTCTGTAATGATATATTGAAGAAGCAATCCTTTAAATCAGTAATTATAAGAGGCCATCCTTTTGTTAACAGAGAAGGTAAAGGAATTCCAGACTGTAGAGGGCCCATAGGTTGAATTACCTTGTTGACAGCTCTTAGATCTGTCACCGTTCTCCATTTACCAGATTTCTTTTTTACAATAAACACAGGAGAATTCCAAGGGCTAATTGATTCCTCAATATGTCAAGCATCTAATTGCTCCTGTACCAATCATTCTAAAGCCTGCAATTTATCTTCAGCTAGAGGCCGTTGCTTAACCCATATTGGCTTCTCAGTTAGCCTTTTTAAAGGTAGGGCTATTGATACCTCTAAAGGTTTGTTAGTTGCTTTATGTTCTTGTACACCCTGAATGGCTGGTGACCTTTATGCATAGTACCTTATTACATCATTCCCAGAATTATGAGTTCTTGGGACTGCAGGAATGTTAATCTAGGTATTCCATTGCTTAGCAATTCACAGCCCCATAAATTTATTGCAATATCAGCTACATATGGCTTTAGCTTTCCTCTTTGACCTTCTGGCCAAATAAAGTCATCCCATCTTGTGCTTTGTTTAACTCAAGATATGGTTCCAATTCCTAGTCCAATTTGCATGCCAAGATTCTGGAGTGATGATTCTCACATCTGCTCCTGTATCTATCAAGCCAACAATTCCAATTCCATTTATACATACTCTCAGGTTTGTTCTCTGATCGTTTATAGAGGTTTGCCAAAATATATGCTTCTTATTTCCTATTTGAATTTCTGACTTATCCTCCAAATTTGAGGCATCATTTAGAACCTTATGGTCTTGCAAGAAGGTTCTAGAGTTTTCAATTTTCCTGGTGTGATATGTCCTCCATGGTTACTTATGTAATTTCATCCATAGTGGCAGAAAAACCACAGCAAGAGTCCCATTTAAAACCAAACCTGCATTTTACCTGTTAACAGAACAAATCCTGTTTTAAAATCTGCCCTGATATTTCTTTAAAAACTGAGGAAAAATGAGTCACACAAAAGGTTAGAAGTAATTCACAGAGAGAGAAAAACCAGAGTTCAGGCACAGGGAACGAAAATCCAGAGAGCTTCTAGTGACTGATAAAGAGCAGAACTCACCAGGGGTGGCTGCCCTGCAGCTCTGCTCCATCCCAATGCAGGGGTCCTGACACAGCCACTGCTGGGACAAAAGGTCTGCTACAAATGCCACTGTGGCAGTGCTCCACTCAGTTGTGGCAAGAATTTTAAACAACAGGTCTAGTTGAGCTGCTGGGACTTCACAGGGGTGTTTTGCCCCAAGGGGTTTTTAGTGTCCAGCAACTGCTTGTGCTTGTGCTCTGCATAAGCACTGCACTGCAAGGGGGTATTTAAAGACCATGCAGAAAAGATCAAACCAGGCAGGCAGAGTCCGTCCTGCCTGTGGATTCATGGGGACTTAAAGCCAATCCTAGGTGTGTAAAGAATTGTAGCAAGAAAAGCCTATGCACGAGATTCTATATTGAACTGATGGCTCCACGCAGAGGCAGTGGCTGAGGGAGGGCTTGAGCCAAGCTGCACTGGTGCCAGGCAGCTGAGCTGGGGGTGGGGTGGGGTGGTTCTAAAACCAAACATTGGGTTCCAGGTAAAGAAGTAAGTCACAAAACAATTCCACACCAGTTTGGAATTATGATTAATAAAAGGGTTATTTGTTTAAAGAAGAAATTGTATAGATCACCATCCTATACAACAGCTCTCTTGCACAACAAAGAAATGAGTCTGGTAGCCAGAATCAGAGTACAAAGCAAGAGAGGGAGCTCAGGCTACTGCTGCTTTTTCAAGCCAAAGATACCACTCCCAAGTGGGCTGGTATCTTAAACGTTATTGGCTGAAGGAATGGAAGGAGCTCCCGCAGCCCAGATAAAGTGATCCACAGCTAAAGACTGGACTGAACTACTGGAATTCAGTTTAAGAGAGGGGGGAGGGAACATATAAATGGAGGGTCAAGATCATGGTTGGGAAAACCACAGAGACAGCTGACTTGAGCTTGTGTGAGTTTGTGGACTCTGGAATGAAAGCTTCTAAACCTGCATGGGACCAAACTAGGCTCTCTGAATGGGGGTGACAGCTATATGGCTTGATAACCTTGGGGACCCTGGAACTTGAATGAGGACTTATCCCAGGTGAATGAACTGGCTATTTGGAACCCATTTGCTATGGTGGGTTACCTTGTTCAACCTTAATACAGGGGAGAGGGTTTGATCCTTAATCAACTTGGAAGGTCAGACTTCATTGAATCCCCAAAGGAGGCCTTATCCCTTCTGAGGAATGGATGCAGTATGGGATGGCTGTGTATTGTACGGGAAGCCCAGGTCAGATGTGATGAAGCTCCTTCCCAAGATGGATGTACACTAGAATCCTTTCCAGTAAGTCACCACTTCATGGTGCTACACAGATTATTAGAAATGATTTAGTCAAGATGTAAAAGTAAGCCAAGAAGAGGCCGAAACTAATGGGCCAGGCAGTGTTTAAAAGAATACTATTTGTGTGTTGTTATTTCAGGTGTAAAGCTAGCTGTGCGGGAGCCGGGCAGGATGAAAAGCAGGCCTGCCTGCAGCTCCTGCCTGCAGCTTTTTCTACAGTGTATAGGGGCAATAAAAGAAGGTAGGGTGGGGAACAGGGAAGGATATGCAAATAAAGGTAAAATTATACATATATATATATATAAAGATATAATTATTGCATATTACATGAATATACACATATAAAGATATAAAGCATAATATATATGCTGTGATTGTTTGAACTGTTACCTACTAGAGACCTTGAGGGAGAACAATGACTCAATGACTTTTGGTAATGAACATTTGCAGGTAAAAAATGAATGGACTAATGAGTTAACTATGTTTCAAAGGGCCACACTACAGCTTCCATGGCACAATTCTTCCTTTTTTTGTTTAGCTTGTTTGTTTTCATTTTGTTATGTTTCTTTATTTTGTTTGATTTTTAGCTTTTCTATTTGGCTTTTATTTGGGGTAGGAGGAGATGTTGCAAGGATTGGGGTGATTTTGAGGGGATTGACAAGTGAGTCCAATAAGAATGCATGATATTCAATCAACAAAGTTAAAAAAAAAACTTTTAAAATAAAAGTTACAAAAATGCCTGTGATTACATGTCACTGATTTTGTAATGATAAAATATGCACTGCCAATAAATTCTGGTGTGGATAATGAAGGTGACTTAAATGTTAAACATTGTATTGGTAACCTAGTAATTATAATTTAAAAATACCCAAGTTATATAAAATTAAATAAAATCTATATATATGTAGTGACAAGGATTTTTTTATTGAAGAAGAAGAGGAAGCAACTTTATTGTACATCAATGTCAAATAAATTAAGTACATTTTAGATTGTGAAGTACTGCTTCAGCAGTAAGACAGAAGATATTGTGGGTGCACATAATAACATTTGTGGGTGGCCAGAGATTATCCTTCATACAAGAAGCAATCTCAAAGGTTTAAACAGTATATAATTCTATGTATAAAACATTCATTAAGTAATACAGTTGCAGACACTGACATCAGATGATGACAAAAAGTCAGGGAGATGAGAAGTGAAGATAAGTATTGAAGGGTTAACAGTTATAATCGAGTTGTTCATGTCTTGCCTGTGCCAATGGTTATATGAATGCACATATCTGTCAAAAGTTACATAGAAGTAAACAAATGTTTTCACAGATGTATGCATGTAAAGCAGGTAAACTCAATGTGTTCAATAGATTATTTTACTGTCCATTTTTTGGTTGTGATATAAAACTATATCACACAAAATATAATTTTGTGAGGCAGTGAAAACAGTACATGAAAATTTCATACTACCATTTTTAATAAAACAAGTGGTTTAAAAACTATAATGATTGGTTTTGTTACCTTAATAAGTAAACATTTTAAATTTGAAAAAAAATCTTCACTCTCAGAAGTGTATTGGAAGCTTGCCTTACAGATACACATTTATTTACATTATAAAATTTCAAAGTCTATGTAGAGTCACCTGATAAACTTTATCAAAATGCCAGCATGTATTTAGTGTAAATACAGTGATACTCATACTCCCTATTGCTGCAACCTTTAATATAGTTCTATAAGTAGCAGTGACCTTCAACTATAAAAGTATTATTATTGCTGCTTGATAACTGCAATTTTGATGCTGCTCTGAATTATAATGTAAAGATTTGTGATTTGATGTTCTAAGGTGACCACTCCGAAAAGATCATTCAACTCTCAAAAGCGTCCCCACACTGGTGGGGCAGCACCATTTCATCTATATATCATATCTAGAGAAGAGTGAGTTAGAGAATTATATGTAACAATAAAAGATTAGAAATATGTAGAAATCTGCTTTTATGGTCCATGGAATAAATTGTGATAAGAGCTGCTATACACAAAAAAAAACTTCATCTGCAGTGGTAGAATTATTGAATATTCCCCCAAAGTAGTAGGTTATAAAATATTCCTCAGTGGCTCAGTATTTTGAAGTGTGAATGATCCCAAACTGGTATAGCTACTAAAAGAGATGTAAAATTTACTATCTAGTCATATTGGGAGTATATAATTCCATGCCCTTGAAGGATGTATTAACACCTAGTCTTATCTCACTCTTTTTGTTTCTAAGATGTCATGAGGTGAACAGTTTTGCTCCACAAACTTAGCACATTGGATAATGGTGCTTAGATACTATAAACTGAATACTATAAATCATGGCCAAGACAAATTATCCCTCCTTATAAATTGTTAATCACAGGTATTCTGTCAAAACAATGGAAAACTAATTCATTACCCTTTAGTAAACACAGTACAGATGTGGATTGAGCAAACGGAAAAAAGAGCTTCAAGGATCATGGCTATGTTTTTACCTGCATGATATGCTCTATGACTTAATACATGTTTTATACTCATGGTTTTGCAGAATGGAAGCTTTGAGGGTGTGGTGCCTCAGTGATAAAGTTATGGTTGCTTCCTAGTTTGAAGAAAAATGCACAAGTTCTTTTTTTTTTTTTGGCAAGTTATATCTTCTCAAATGAAAAGCATTTGTTAGTTGTATAACCTAGTTTAGATTAAATGGTTCAACTGTTTGATGAATTATCACCTCTTCTATTTCAGATATCTCTGTTATTCAAATCTAATCTTTATCAATTTTGATGGTACCCATAGTTTTTTGTCTCCTTGTGGAAACAAACAAACAATCAAGCAACAACACATTCCCTAAAGAAACACATCCTGGCTTCCATTCTGAGGTCAATATATCTTAAAATATAGGCTGCTTTAATCACAAAGTTTTTCCTTTTATCTGATATATCACCACAGCTATCATTTTTTTTCTTATTAGCATTTAGAAAACTGAATACTAGTAAAGCATTCTTCAATCAATTTGTAGGAATCTTTATTACCCCTTTCTGCTTATTTAGTATATACTTTAGAGTTCAATTTGATCTTTCTTTGACTGTCTTGTAGGATTTTGTGGCATACCTGTAATATGCTCTATCTTTTAATAAATTCAAAACTGATCCATTTAACTAGAGATATTTTTTGAAGCATTGTCAGTCTTAATTTGTACAGGTATATCCATGATGGCCATAAATTTTAGCATATGTGTGGTCAGCCTTTTATAGCCCCAATACAGTTGCCCATAGAAATCTAGAATAGGTGTATGGGGTAGGATACATATTTTAATTTTCCAAATTCTACAAAATGGAACACATCCATCTGCTAGATTTTATTCATTTGAGTATCCTTTGGGTTACTTACTGCAGGTTGAATAAAAAACAAATAGGATACTTCTTTATAATTTCATCGACTTGTTGCCAAGTGATGGAAAAAATCATTTTTATTGACAAGATGTTTATCAAGAAATTCTGAAACTTACAGCACATTTTCAATCAATAATTTATTAATTCCTTGACTATCTTGTACTAGAGGGTAACCCAGATCCATATGGGATCTGATTCCTACTCCTCCTGATTATTTCTTGTAACTGAATAATTAATAGAGTCAATTCTCCATCTTCTCATATAAATTCAGCATATTGTGAATTGGTAACTATGTTAAGATGTTCTATTAAATCTATTAATAACATGAGATTAGCATGTGATTCTGACTTTTAGATTGGACCATAATAACTTTGAACCACCTTACATAATTTTCTGATATATAATCTACTCTTCCCAATTTATTTGTTAGTATAGAAGGCAGGGGTTCCAGATATTGGTATTTCTTTACAATACAAGGAAGGATAAATTTAGTTCTCTTTGTAAAATAATTTTTTTTTGCTTTTGGGTTATTTGTTAATCTTTCTGTTGCGGGTGGTCCTTCCACACCTCCAGCCTATAGCCGCTGAGATACCAGCCCATTGGGGCGTGGTCTCTCTCCCTTTAAAAAAGAGGCCACTTCCCTCTCCTCTCTCTTTTCACTTCCTGCTCCTCTGGTGACTAGACTCCCTTCCTGGTTGCGCAGAGGGATGTTGTCTGGGATGGTGATCTGTAAGTTTTTTCCCCTTTAAATAAATACCACCTTATTAATCATAATTCCAAACTGATGTGGCATTGTTTGTGACTTACGCCTTCACCTGGCACCCAACATTAGGACCTCTCCTTCCCCCGCTCGGCTGCCGGCCGCGAGTTCGGCTTGGCGCGAGCCCTCCCTTCCTCAGCCGCAGACTGTGCCTTGCGGCGGCCTTGTGACCTGTGTCTTGTGCGTGGAGCCAGCAGTTTAATATAAATTATCACACACTGGCTTTTCTTGCTTCAGTTATTTATATTTTTCTTTTAGACACCTCAGATTGACTTCAAGTCCCCAAGTACCCTATCGTCTGCCTCCCCACGTGAATTTAAACTCCACAAGCCCATGTAGTCTCTGTCCACATGGTTTGCACTTTTCTGAGTCGTTTTTAAATCTCCCTTGTAAGCACAGCTCTTAAGTGGCGCCAACCAGAGTATGTGGTTGCCGGTTGCCGAAAGCTGCAACCCCTCGGGGTGACTCTGTCACATGGAGGCATAAGCGGCTTCCAGGTTACTCCTCTCTACCCCTGGATTTTGGAATTATGGTTCCGTGTACGGAATTGATTTAATTACATTTACTTTCTTTTTTTTTTTTTGCCTTTCTTTCTTTCTTTTTTTTTATTTATTTTTATTTTTTTATTAATTTATTTATTTATTAAAGATTTCTGTCTCTTCCCCGCCACCACCTCCCATTTCCCTCCCCCTCCCCCAATTAAGTCTCCCCCCAGCCCAAAAAGCAATCAGGGTTCCCTGTCCTGTGGGAAGTCCAAGGAACCCCCACCTCCATCCAGGTCTAGTAAGTTGAGCATCCAAACTGCCTAGGCTCCCACAAAGCCAGTGCGTGCACTAGGATCAGAAACCCACTGCCATTGTTCTTGAGTTCTCAGTAGTCCTCATTCTCCGCTATGTTCAGAGAGTCCGGATTTATCCCAGGCTTTTCCAGACCCAGGCCAGCTGGCCTTGGTGAGTTCCCAATAGAACATCCCCATTGTCTCAGTGTGTGGGTGCACCCCTCGTGGTCCTGAGTTCCATGCTCGTGCTCTCTCTCCTTCTGCTCCTGATTTGGACCTTGAGATTTCAGTCCTGTGCTCCAATTTGGGTCTCTGTCTCTGTCTCCTTTCATCGCTTGCTGAAGGTTAATATTCAGGAGGATGCCTATATGTTTTTCTTTGGGTTCTCCTTATTTAGCTTCTCTAGGATCACTAATTATAAGCTCAATGTCCTTGGTTTATGGCTAGAAACCAAATATGAGTGAGTACATCCCATGTTCCTCTTTTTGGGTCTGGCTTACCTCACTCAGGATAGTGTTTTCTATTTCCATCCATTTGTATGCAAAATTCAAGAAGTCCTTGTTTTTTATTGCTGAGTAGTACTCTAATATGTATAAATTCCATACTTTCTTCATCCATTCTTCCATTGAAGGGCATCTAGAATGTTTCCAGGTTCTGGCTATCACAAACAATGCTGCTATGAACATCGTAGAGCATATACTTTTGTTGTATGATAAGGCCTCTCTTGGGTATATTCCCAAGAGTGGTATTGCTGGGTCCAGGGGTAAGTTGATCCCGAATTTCCTGAGAAACTGCCATACTGCCTTCCAAAGTGGTTGCACAAGTTTGCATTCCCACCAGCAATGGATGAGTGTACCCCTTTCTCCACAACCTCTCCAACAAAGGCTATCATTGATGTTTTTGATTTTAGCCATTCTGACTGGTGTAAGATGGTATCTTAAAGTTGTCTTGATTTGCATTTCCCTGATCGCTAAGGAAGTTGAGCATGACCTTAAGTGTCTTTTGGCCATTTGAAGTTCTTCTGTTGAGAATTCTCTGTTCAGCTCAATGCCCCATTTTATAATTGGGTTGATTAGCCTTTTACGGTCTAGTTTCTTGAGTTCTTTATATATTTTGGAGATCAGACCTTTGTCAGTTGCGGGGTTGGTGAAGATCTTCTCCCAGTTGGTGGGTTGCCTTTGTGTCTTAGTGACAGTGTCCTTTGCTTTACAGAAGCTTCTCAGTCTCAGGAGGTCCCATTTATTCAATGAGGTCCTTAATGTCTGTGCTGGTGGGGTTATACGTAAGAAGTGGTCTCCTGTGCCAATGTGTTGTAGAGTACTTCCCACTTTCTCTTCTATCAGGTTCACTGTGTTCAAACTGATATTGAGGTCTTTAATCCATTTGGACTTGAGTTTTGTGCATGGTGATAGATATGGATCTATTTTCATTCTTCTACAGGTTGACATCCAGTTTTGCCAGCACAATTTGTTGAAGATGCTCTCTTTTTTCCATTGTATACTTTTAGCTCCTTTATCAAAAATCAGGTGTTCATAGGTTTGAGGGTTAATGTCAGGGTCTTCTATTCGATTCCATTGGTCGACTTCTCTGTTTTTATGCCAATACCAAGCTGTTTTCAATACTGTAGCTCTGTAGTAGAGTTTGAAGTCAGGGATGGTAATGCCTCCAGACGCTCCTTTGTTGTATAAGATTGTTTTGGCTATCCTGGGTTTTTTGTTTTTCCATATAAAGTTGATTATTGTCTTCTCCAGATCTGTGAAGAATTTTGATGGGATTTTGATGGGGATTGCATTGAATCTATAGATTGCTTTTGGTAGAATTGCCATTTTTACTATGTTGATCCTCCCAATCCAGGAGCAAGGAAGATCTTTCCATTTTCTGGTGTCCTCTTCAATTTCTTTCTTCAAAGACTTAAAGTTCTTGTCAAATAGATCTTTCACATCCTTGGTCAGAGTTACCCCAAGATATTTTATGCTATTTGTGGCTATCGTGAAAGGTGATGCTTCTCTAATTTCCCTCTCTGTTTCCTTATCTTTAGTGTATAGGAAGGCCACTGATTTTTTGGAGTTGATCTTGTATTCTGCAACATTACTAAAGGTGTTTATCAGCTGTAGGAGTTCTTTGGTAGAGTTTTTGGGGTCGCTTATGTATACTATCATATCATCTGCAAATAACGAGAGCTTAACTTCTTCTTTTCCGATACGAATCCCCTTGATCCCTTTATGTTGTCTTATTGCTATTGCTAGAACTTCAAGCACTATATTGAAGAGGTATGGAGAGAGTGGACAGCCTTGTCGTGTTCCTGATTTTAGTGGGATGGCTTTGAGTTTTTCTCCATTTAATTTAATGTTAGCTGATGGCTTGCTGTAAATAGCTTTTATTATATTTAGGTATGACCCTTGTATCCCTAATCTCTCCAAGACCTTTATCATAAAGGGGTGTTGAATTTTGTCGAATGCTTTTTCAGCATCTAATGAAATGATCATATGGTTTTTTTCTTTCAGTTTATTTATATGGTGGATTACATTGATAGATTTGCGTATGTTGAACCAGCCCTGCATCTCTGGGATGAAGCCTACTTGATCATAATGGATAATTTTTCTAATGTGTTCTTGGAATCGGTTTGCCAGTATTTTATTGAGAATTTTTGCATCGATATTCATGAGTGAGATCGGCCTGTAATTTTCTTTCTTGGTTGGCTCTTTGTGTGGTTTTGGTATCAGGGTAACTGTAGCTTCATAAAAGGAATTTGGCAATGACTCTTCTGTTTCTATATTGTGAAATACATTAAGGAGTATAGGTATTAGCTCTTCTTGGAAGTTCTGGTAGAATTCTGCATTGAAACCATCTGGTCCTGGGCTTTTTTTGGAAGGTAGATTTTTGATAATGGTTTCTAGTTCTTCGCGACTAACAGGTCTATTTAGATCGTTCACCTGGTCTTGGTTTAGGTTTGGTATGTGGTACTTATCTAAAAAAATGTCCATTTCTTTTGCATTTTCTAGTTTTGTGGCATACAGGCTTTTGTAGTAAGATCTAATGAGTCTCTGAATTTCCTCTGTGTCTGTGGTTATGTCCCCCTTTTCTTTTCTGATCTTATTTATTTGTGTGTTCTCTCTCTGTCGTTTAATTAGTTTGGATAGGGGTTTTTCGATCTTGTTGATTTTCTCCAAGAACCAACTTTTTGTTTCCATTGATTCTTTGGACTGTTTTCTGCATTTCTATTTTGTTGATTTCCGCCCTCAGTTTGATTATTTCCAGTCTTCTACTCCTCCTGGGCGCATCTGCTTCTTTTTTTTTCTAAAGCTTTCAGGTGTGCTGTTAAGTCTCCGATGTATGCTTTCTCTGTTTTCTTTAAGTGGGCACTTAGTGCTATGAACTTTCCTCTTAGCACTGCTTTCATAGTGTCCCATAGGTTTGAGTATGTTGTCCCTTTATTTTCATTAAATTCAAGGAAGACTTTAATTTCTTTCTTGATTTCTTCCTTGACCCAGGTGTGGTTCAGTAGTTGACTGTTCAGTTTCCATGAGTTTGTCGGCTTTCTGGAGGTAGGATTGTTGTTGAATTCTAACTTTAATCCGTGGTAATCTGATAAGACACAGGTGGACACTGATATTTTTTTGTATCTGTGGAGGTTTCCTTTGTTTCCGAGTATGTGGTCAATTTTTGAGAAGGTTCCATGGGCTGCAGAGAAGAAGGTATATTCTTTCCTATTTGGGTGGAATGTTCTATAGATGTCTGTTAAGTCCTTTTGCTTCATTACCTCCAGTAGTTCTCTTACTTCTCTATTAGGTTTCTGTCTGATTGACCTGTCCATTGCTGAGAAGTGTATTGAAGTCTCCTACTACTAGTGTGTGTGGTTTGATGTCTGCCTTGAGTTTTAGTAATATTTCTTTTACATATGGGGGTGCTTTTATGTTAGGGGCATAAATATTCAGGATTGAGACTTCATCCTGACCAATTGTTCCTGTTATGAGTATAAAGTGTCCATCTCGATCTCTTCTGATTGATTTTAGTTTGAAGTCAGTTTTGTTAGAAATTAATATGGCCACACCTGATTTTTTCTTAGGACCATTTGCTTGAAAGATCTTTTCCCAGCCCTTTACTCTGAGTAGATGCCTGTCTTTGTGGTTGAGGTGTGTTTCTTGTAAACAGCAGGATGTTGGATCCTGTTTTCGTATCCAATCTCTTAGCCTGTGCCTTTTTATAGGTGAATTGAGACCATTAATATTAAGTGATATTAATGACCAGCGGTTGTTTACGCCAGATATTCTTATTGTTTTTGGAAGTAGAATTTGTGTGTCTCCCTTCTTTGAGTTGTGCTAGTGAAGGGTCGCTAGATGCCTGAGTTATTGTAAGCAGTGTTGGCAATGTTGGATTCCTTGGGTTGCGATTTTCCTTCTATTACTTTCTGTAGGGCTGGATTCGTGGCTACGTATTGTTTAAATTTGTTTTTATCCTGGAATGTCTTGATTTCTCCATTTATAATGAACGAAAGCTTGGCTGGGTATAGTAGTCTGGGCTTGCATCCATGGTCTCTTAGCTTCTGCAGTACTTCTATCCAGGACCTTCTGGCTTTCATTGTTTCCATAGAGAAATCAGGTGTAAGTCTGATCGGTTTACCTTTATAAGTTACTTGGCCTTTTTCCTTTGCAGCTCTTAGTATTCTTTCTTTAACCTGTATATTTTGTGTTTTGATTATTATATGGCAAGGGGATGTTTTCCTTTGATCCAGTCTGTTTGGTGTTCTGTATGCTTCTTGAATATTCAAAGGAATATCTTTCTTTATGTTGGGAAAGTTTTCTTCCATAATTTTGTTCAAAATATTTTCTGGGCCTTTGAGCTGTGACTCTTCTCCTTCTTCTATTCCTATTATTCTTAGATTTGGTCTTTTTATTGTGTCCCATATTTCCTGAATGTTTTGTGATGAGAATTTGTTGGCTTTGCAGTTTTCTTTGATCAGAGGGTTTATTTTCTCTATGGTGTCCTCCTGAAATTCTTTCTTCTATTTCTTGTATTCTATTGATTATGCTTGTTTCTGTAGGCTCTGCTCGTTGACCTAGATTTTCCATATTCAGCTGGTCCTCAGTTTGTGTTTTCTTCCTTGCTTCCATTTCAGTTTTCAATTCTTGAACTGTTTCCATTACCTGTTTGATCGTTCTTTCTTGGTTTCCCAGAGTATTATGTACGTATTTACTCATTCCTTCAAATTTTTGGTTATACTTCTCATCCATTTCTATAAGGGCATTTTGCACATGTTGTTTAAGGGACTGTACAGCTTTCATAAAGTCAATTTTTTCCACTTCTTCTGTGTTATGGTGTTGGAGACCTTCTGTTGTAAGATCGTTGGGTTCTGGTATTTTCATGTTGTTTTTCAGATTATTGGGTGAATTCTTTCCTTGGCACCTGCCCATCTCCTCCTATCGATGCTATCTAAGGGGTCTTTTAAAACTGGTTCAGGTTCCCCTGCTGGCCAGGGGCTCCTCTTACAAAATGCCCTTGCTCTGTTTCCTGGTTCCTGCCGGGGGCCAAGATCCCTCTCACCCCTCAGAAAGGTCTTCAGGAATAGGACCCGGCTCCTCCTTTTCCAGGGACCTCCCCAACCGAAGGCCTACCTCTTTGGTTTAATTGTAGTGGGGCGATATGTTCTTGGTGTTGCGCGTGGTCCCTGCAGCCTGCTTCTGCTGCTGGGACAGTTCCCGCCCCTCTGCTGCCGCTCTGGTCCCAGTGGGTCCCCGCCGGCTGCGCTGGGCGTCCTCTGGCCACGTTCCGCCGCCCGGTGTTCCGGCCGCGTTCCGCCGCCCGGTGTTCCGGCCGCGTTCCGCCGCCCGGTGTCACATTTACTTTCTTTAGCAATGTGCATTTCCTACTTTTTAACAAATACTAGGCAGACTCTGAAACAGGACCCTGTTTTCATCGCGACTTGGCAACAGCGCCACCTGCTGGATAATAGGAAATATGGCAGTTTTCATTTCCAAAGCGAATTTTACTGTTCTGGTTACCAATACAATGGGTTATATCATGCAAGGTTTATATGACTATGGGGATAATTTAATTTACTGGTTACTAGGTTTCAGTATTCTTTTGCATATTCTATCATTTAGGAAGAATATGGCACTCCTAAGAACCATACAATCTTTACGAGAAACGCATGCAGGTCTGGAGATTCAGGATTCAAAAGAGACAATAATAAAAAAGACTTGAAATGATTGAAGATATGATTGGAGCTGTTGAACAGAGTAATAAGGCACAAGGACAGGATACAATGCCAACACCAGCTATTATAACTGGCTTACCCAGGGTTTTAGCTGCATACCCTATACTTAATTCTGACAAAGCGTCAACTTCTAAAGGCTCAAAGGGAGTCAGAGAAGCTAGATGGAAGCCAATAGCAATGAATGATCTAAAAGAAATTAAGCAAGCTATTGTTAATTTTGGATTGCACTCTGCATATGTAAAGAAAATGATAAGGACTTGTGCTTCTAATGCTAGAGCTACCCCCCATGATTTCCATCAGTTAGTGTCTGCAGTCTTAGATAATGGATCTTCCTTGATGTTTGGAATTTATTTCAGAGAAGAATTCACACATATGGAACAGCAAGGAAGAGCAAAAGGTGTCGAGGTTTCCCAAGATCAAATTCTTGGTGCAGGAGAATATGCTGATCCACAGGTCCAAGCTCTTTATGATGATGAAGTACTGTGTCTATGTCACCAAGCAGCTTTAACTTCTTGGAATAGGATACAAGATCCAGCAAAAAGCGTTGAATCATATACCAGAATTAGGCAGAGACAGAGAGAACCCTTTATTGACTTTTTGCAAAGATTAATTAAGGCTCTGGACATAGGGGTAACAGACCCAGAAGCTAGACGAATACTTCCTGAATGTCTAGCTTTTGAGAATGCAAACATAGAATGCAAAAAAAATAATTGGGCCTTTAAAGTCTAGATCAGCACCTATGGATGAATGGATTCAGCATACGATGAATGTTGAGACATTTAGCTATAATGATGAATCTTGGGTAGGAGAAGCGATTTCCACAGCAATGAGGAGACATCAAACTGCCAGGTGTTTTAATTGTGGTAAAGTAGGACATCTGAAAAGGGATTGCAGGCACAGAATTTCTAGGAATAATATCTCCTCTGGGAATGACAAAAATAGGAGTGGTAAAGGCCGACATTGGTCCAACGAATGCAGGTAAACAACAGACAAACAAGGCAACCCGATACCATCGGGAAACTCCTTGAGGGGCCTCTCACAGGCCCCCAAGCCAACAGTGTCCCAGTCATTCCCAGTCACAGTGGAGAACGTGCCTCACCAAGAAAATTAAAAGCTCCAATTTCTGCTGTAAAAAGTAATACTTGCCTAAATGATGAAATACATGTGGAGGATGAGTCAAAAAACCCAGAAAGACAGAGTAAACGTATATTTTGGCAGACTTCTATTAACGATCAAAGACCAAAGCTAAGAGTCTGTATAAATGGCACTCTTATTGAAGGCTTATTAGATACAGGTGCTGATGTAAGTATCATTACTCCAGAATCTTGGCATCCAAATTGGCCTCTTCAAGAGTTAGATGTTCAGTTTCTGGGAATTGGAACCCTATCTCGTGTAAAACAAAGCACAAGATGGGGTGAATGCATAGGGCCCGAAGGGCAAATAGGAAGACTAAGGCCATATATAGCCAATATTGCCATAAATTTATGGGGCCATGACCAGCTACAGCAATGGAATACCCAGATTAACATTCCTGTAGTTCCAGGAACTCATAATTCTGGGAAAGATATGATGAGGTATTATAGAAAAAGGTCACCATCCATTCAGGTTGTACAAGAACATACAGCAAATACCAACCCTTTAGAGGTACCAACAGCCCTACCTTTAAAATGGCTAACTGAGAAGCCAATATGGATCAAACAGTGGCCTCTAGCTGAAGATAAATTACAGGCATTGGAACAGCTGGTGCAAGAGCAACTAGATGCTCACCATATTAAAGAATCAACCAGCCCTTAAAATTCTCCCATGTTTGTTTTAAAAAAGAAATCTGGTAAATGGGGAATGGTGACAGATCTAAGAGCTGCTAACAAAGTAATTCAACCTATGGGCCCACTACAATCTGGATTTCCTTTGCCTTCTCTATTACCAAAAGGATGGCCTCTTATAGTTATTGATTTGAAAGATTGTTTTTTTACTATACTGTTACAAGAAAAGGATAGAGAAAAATTTGCCTTCACAGTGCCTACTTATAATAATTCTCAGCCTAATAGGAGATATCAATGGACTGTCTTCCAACAGATTATGCTCAATAGTCTTACATTGTGCCAATATTTTGTAAGTAAGCCATTGGAAATAATTCGTAAACAATTCCCCAAGTCCATAATTTATCATAACATGGATGATATCTTGTTATCTGATTCAAATAAAGATACTTTAGAAAGGACGTTTGAAGAAGTAAAGAAAGTCTTGCCTAGGTGGGGATTACAAATTGCCCCTGAAAAGATTCAAAGGGGAAATTCTAGGTTTAATTACCTAGGTTACAGAATAGGGTTAGAGAAAATTAAAACACAAAAGGCACAAATTAGGAGAGACTGTTTAAAGACTCTTAATGACTTCCAAAGATTGTTAGGAGACATTTCCCATCTACAACCAGCTGTTGGGATAACACCTGATATAATATTTCATTTAAACAAAACCTTAGATGGTGATAAAGATTGGAATAGTCCAAGAAAACTGACAGCTGAAGCAGAAAAGGAACTGACAATGATTGAGGAAAAATTACAGGACGCGCATGTGGATAGGGTGAACCCAAATCTTAGCTGCATCCTAGTCATATTGCCTTCCAGAATTTCTCCTACAGGGATTCTAATGCAGAGGGAAAATATTATTTTAGAGTGGATATTTATAAATAATAACCCAAGTAAAAAACTAAAAACTTATGTGGAAAAAGTCTCTGAATTAATTATAAAAGGTAAGCTGAGACTTCGTCAACTAGCAGGTATAGACCCAGCAGAAATTATAGTGCCTTTTACTACTGAAGAAATAAAAAAGTTATGGGAAGACAATGAACCGTGGCAAAGAGCTTGTGCTAATTTCTTGGGAGAAATTAATAGCAACTATCCCAAAAGTGGTAGACTTAACCTCATAAAAAGAACTTCTTAGATTCTTCCTAGAATTGTACGTGATGATCAAATAACTGGAGGCCGTATGTTCTATACTGTTGCAAATAAATCGGGGAATGCAGGTTACAAGTCAGATGAATTGAGTAAGGTGGAACAACGCCCTTATAATTCTGTCCAGAAGGCAGAATTGTATGTCATTCTTATGGTGCTAAGGGATTTTAAAGAACCTCTTAATATAGTTATAGATTCACAATATGCAGAAAGAGTTATCTTGCACATTGAAACAGCTGAATTTATACCAGATGACACAGAATTGACCTCATTGTTTATCCAGGTACAAGACATAATCAGGAACAGGCTTTGTCCGATGTACATAACACACATCCGTTCCCATACAGGTCTGCCTGGTCCTCTAGCCCAAGGCAATGCTGAGATTGATCAATTATTGATTGGAAGTGTGTTGCAGGCCTAAGAATTTCATAAGAAGCATCATGTCAATAGTAAAGGCCTAAAGAAAGAATTTTCCATTACTTGGCAACAAGCTAAGGACATTATAAAGAGTTGTCCTACTTGTTCTTTCTATAAGCAAACACCGTTGCCTTCAGGGAGTAACCCAAAGAGTACTAAGAGAAATGAAATCTGGTAGATGGATGTGTTCCACTTTGGGGAATTTGGTAAATTAAAATATGTACACCACACCATAGCCACATATTTAGGTTTTCAATGGGCTACTTCCCTGAGCTCAGAAAAGGCTGATTCAGTAATCACACATTTATTGGAAGTTATAGCCATCATGGGTATACCTGCGCAAATAAAGACAGATAATGGTCCAGCATATGTATCTAAGAAAATGAAACACTTTTTTGATTATTATAATATAAAACACATTACAGGTATACCAAATAATCCTACAGGTCAGGCAGTTTTAGAAAGATCAAATCGTACTATAAAGAAGATGCTAAACAAACAGAAAGTGACCGAAAATACCCCCAGAAATAGATTACATAATGCTTTATTAACCTTGAATTTTCTTATCGTTAATGAGAAAGGAACGACAGCAGCAGAAAGACATTGGATAATGGAAAAGTCTGCTGAACTAAATCAACCGATTTATTTCAAAGATGTGCTGACCTCTCAATGGAAGCCAGGAGATGTGCTACATTGGGGAAGGGGTTTTGCTCTTGTTTCCACAGGAGAAGAAAAATTGTGGATACCATCAAAATTAATAAAGTGTCGATTTGAAGAGGAGAAACTTCTTGGAAAGGAGAAATGACAACTCATTCACAATGATGATATTCATACAGGTGGTAAGAAAAACATATAGAATGGGGACAGGGTTCTGTTCTTATCTCCACAGGAAAACACTCATCTTTGAAAAATTCAGGGGATTCTGGATGTATGGATACCAACAGATGGAAAAATACCTGCCCAATAGGAGATATCAAGAAAACGGAATGGCTTATATAAGTAAAATATATTAAATTATATTTCTAAATTTATAAAGCTGGTTTTGAAGTTGGACTCTGGCTCAGTCTCTCTCCAATTCCAAGCCTGTTAGTAAGAGAAAAACCCAGAGTTTCTGGAGTTTCTCTCTCATGTCAAGAGCCATGACATGGGACAGAAAGAAATATGAGTTTAGAAAACAACTTTGCTTTTCTTCATATCTATCTTACTTTTCATTGAATATATCTATCATGCCTTTCATTGAATATATATATATATATATATATATATGTCTATATGATTAATGTTTAAGTTTTACACAATGAACAATGAGTTTTTCCTGAAGTGACATTTGAAGTTTCCAGAAAAAGATGTGGCCCCATAACAACAACTCCACCTGGTTGATATGATGTCATGATACTGATAGCACTACTACAAGACCTGCTTTGGGTACCAGCTGCACAAGTCAGTTCCAACTTGGTTAGCCGAAATGGTGCACATCTTGTACAACATTCTGGCCAGACCGGCACAAAATACTCAGAGACCATTTGCAATTTTAAAAGACATTGATCTTGAAATTTAACCATCATTTTACTTTCACAGGATCCCCCAGAAAGAATGTCGCCCCCATGAAAGCTGGAAGTAATTCTAGAGGACTACGTCCCCTCTCCCAGTAAAGTTTGCCCTTGGCTTTAGGGACATCATTTAGGGGTTGATTATAATTAATATATGATTGAGGGTTGGGGGAGGAATTTTATAAGCTCAGGGATCATTTTGAAAAACAAAGAGGGATGATGGGATAATAGATTTGTAATTCTGAGTTACTGTTTTTAGACAAATATATTGGTATAGATTCTTGTATATTAATACAAAGTTAAATTATATTGACTATTGTATGCATGCATGTTTCTACCTCTGTTTAAAATATTTTTTATGTATTGACATATATTGTGTGTATATATATATTATATTTACCATATTGCAGTGTACATTTCTACCTCTGATTAAGATACTTATATATTGTTTGTGTATTTATATATATTTACCATACTGCAATGTATATTTGTACATTGTTTATATTTGGACGTCATTGTCCTCATTTGTTTCACAGTTGTTTATTGTCTTAGTCTTTGAGTTAGATAGATATTGAGAATTATATAGATTAATAGTCATCTAAGTTTGTCATTTATAATTTGACTAATCAGGTTCTTTAGATATATAAAGATAATACTTAGTATAGATAGATAATCTTCAACTTCTTCAAAGAGCTGTAGAAAATGGCCTTTAATCTAACTCAGAGTTTTGTGGTAGTGAGACACAATTGCTCCTGGCAACACCACTCTATTCCCAAGAGAATGTTGAGCACAAAAGACACTCCACCTGGAGCCTTTCTTTTTGGCAGAACTAGCCTTTGGGCAAAGAAATGCCCATACCTCAACCACTGACAGAGATACAGAGCATGCATCAATGGATAAAACAGGACTGTCATATCCTGCCAAGACAGGGTAAGATAGTTTTGAAAAGTTCCTTGCCTTTGAAAATGGTATGTCAATTATGTTACGCCTTAGCCAAAGTTGGTTGCTTCAACGCTGCTAATGTGACTTTGAGTGATTGCCCAGGTAGCTAGTTGTCTCTGTGATTTGTTGCATGTTTTAGAAATTGTTTTACTGAACTTCCTAATTACCCAGGTAACATTATTTCCCTTTTCAGATCTTCGATAGGGTTGAAGACTATATAAATGTAGGTAATTTTCTCTCATGACTTGGCCAAGTTATTTACTATACAAGACCTAAGCTAGTTAGAATAGGGTATTTGTACTTATTGTATATAATTTCATAGTAGGTTTAGAACTCTCTTACTTAAACAAAAGGGGGAGGTGTTGTGGGAGATCCTTCTTCTCCTCCAGCCTATAGCCACTGAGATAACAGCCCATTGGGGCGTGGACTCTCTCTTTCAAAAAGCGGCCACTTCCCTCTCCTCTCTCTTTTCACTTCCTGCTCTGCCGGCGACTAGACTCCCTTCCTAGTTGCACAGAGGGCTGTTGCCTGGGACAGTGATCTGTAAGTTTTTTCCCCTTTAAATAAATACCACCCTATTAATCATAATTCCAAACTGGTGTGGCATTGTTTGTGACTTACGCCTTCAGTGATAGATATGGATCTATTTTCATTCTTATACAGGTTGACATCCAGTTATGCCAGCACCATTTGTTGAAGATACTTTCTTTCTTCCATTGTATACATTTAGCTCCTTTGTTGAAAATCAGGTGTTCATAGGTTTGTGAGTTAATATCCCGGTCTTCTATTCGATTTCATGGGTCTACTTCTGTTTTTATGCCAATACCAAGCTGTTTTCAATACTGTAGTTCTCCAATTAAAAAATGGGGCACTGAACTGAACAGAGAATTCTCAACAGAAGTTCAAATGGCCAAAAGACACTTAAGGTCATACTCAACCTTCTTAGAGATCAGGGAAATGCAAATCAAAACAACTTTGAGATACCATGTTACACCTGTCAGAATGGCTAAAATGAAAAACACCAATGATAGCCTATACTGGAGAGGATGTGGAGTAAGAGGAACACTCATCCACTGCTGGTGGGAATGCAAACTTGTGCAACCACTTTGGAAATCATTGTGGCGGTTTCTCGGGTAATTCGGGATCAACCTACCCCAGGATCCAGCAATACCACTCTTGGGAATATACCTGAGAGATGCCCTAGTATACTACAAAATCATCTGTTCAAATATGTTCATAGCAGCATTATTTGTAATAGCCAGAACCTAGAAACTAACTAGATGCCCCTCAATGGAAGAATGGATAAAGAAAATGTGGAATATATATGCATTAGAGTACTTCTCAGCGGTAAAAAACAATGACATCTTAAATTTTGCATGCAAATGGATGAAAATAGAAAACACTATCCTGAGTGAGGTAACCCAGACCCCAAAAGATGAACATGGGGTCACTCGTAAGTGGATTCTAGCCATGAATATAGGACATTGATCCTATAAGTTGTGATCCTTGAGAAGCTAAATAAGAAGGTGAACCCAAAGAAAAACATATAGCTATCCTCTTGGATATTGGAAGTAGACAAGATGGTCGGGCAAAAATTGGGAAGTTGCGGCTGAAGGTGGGGTGGGGGTAAAGGGAGATGGGGAGAGAAAAGTGAGAATAGGAGGATGGGGAGAGCTTGGGGGAATAGGACGATTGGTAATGGAGGAAGGGTGGATATGGGAGCAGGGAAGTATATATCTTAATTAAGGGAGCCATTTTAGAGTTGGCAAGAGACTTGACCCTAGAGGGGTTCCCAGGTGTCCAAGGAAATGTCCCTAGCTAGTTCCCTGGGCAGCTGAGGAGAGGGAGCCTGAAATTGCCCTATCCTATTGTCATACTGTTGAATATCTTGCATATCACCATAGAACCTTCATCTGGTGATGGATGGAGATAGAGACAGAGACCCACATTGGAGCACTGGACTGAACTCCCAAGGTCCAAATGAGGAGCAGAAGGAAGGAAAACATGAGTAAGGAAGTCAGGACTGCGAGGGATGGACCCAGCCACTGAGATTGGGGCTAATCTAATGGGAGCTCACCAAGGCCAGCTGAACTGGGACTGATGGAGCATGTGATCAAACCGGACTCCCTGAACATGGCTGATAATGAGTGCTGACTGAGAAGCCAAAGACAATGGCACTGGGTTTTTATCCTACTGCATGTAATGGCTTTGTGGGAGCCTCGTCTGTTTGGATGCTCACCTTCCTAGACCTGGATGGAGCAGGGAACCCTGACTGCTCTTTGGACTGGAGAGGGAGGGGTAGGGGAATTTGGGGCTTGGGGGAGGGAAATGGGAGGAGGTGGAATTTTTTAAAATAATAATAATAATAATGGAAAAATCAATAGAAAAGAATACATGGATCACATATTGGTAGAGAAATTTAGAGATTATCTCACATTCCTGATGGAGGACCATGCTGACTTGGCTAGATGACTATTGCAGATTGTAATAGAAATAGAGGAATAATAAGTGCACACGATTCTGCTTATTATTATCCCAAATATTACTAAAAGTTTAACTTCCATTTAGATTTTCTTAAAGAGTGACCATGAACTTGATTATTGTTTTTATAATAACTTGACACTTTGATCATGTGATTTTAATATCAGCTGTCTATGGATACTACAACCGTACTTGTGGGAAAAATAACAACAAATGCATAAATATCCTTTGATTTTTATTTCTAGAATTTCAAATCAGTTTTTCTGAGCATTGGGAACCTGAATAACAAGCTGTAATGCTGCACAAAACATTGTTAATAAAATTCTGTAGCATTGGTAGCTATCCCTGTTTTAAAACCTTAAACACTGAGCCATCTCTCTAGCCCCTTCTTCCAGATTTCTAACCCACAATTTTAGTTCTTTCATACTGGCTTGTGATTCCTTTTGTATCCCAGTATGTTTCTAGTCTTATCATCAAAGGACAGAGCCTATGATATTTACTCTTTTGCTCTTGGAATCTTTCTAACAGGAGATATCAGCATCAGCTTCCTGTCTTACACTTAAGAGAACAGTATTTGTCTTCTCCCACCTCAGGCTCATTGGGAATACTTGGCTAATGTAGCATAGACAGGGGATACACACCACTTGAAATAACATATCGTGATTTTTCTCTAAATGAAGACACCTCCTCCTTTTTCCCTTCCTGCACCACCAGATGCGAGGAGCATTCAGTAATCAAGGCAGACTTATCCTTATGCCATGAAAGATGTGAGGGAAACCTTTTCTGGGCAGATTCTCCAAGCCCAGCAGCAAATAGAGATAGTTCAGTGTTTAAGAGAGACCTCTGTTCAATTCCCAGCAATCACATGGGGTGACACATAAGCACTTATAACTCCAGCTTTGTAAGATATGATACCTTTAAAATTTCACTACCATATACATATAAACACACATAATTAAAAATAAAAATAAATCTTGGAATTAAAAAAAAGAAGGCTTAGAATCAAGACAGCAAAGACCGATGGAAACTGGGCACCAAGAACTCACATCTTGACAGTACTTGCCCTACCTTCAGGACCAGTCAAGCTCAGAACCCACAAGAATCAGTCAACTGAGAACTCAAGAAGAGCTCCCAAGGCAGGGGGGGAAATAAATAAAACCTTAAACAAATATTCTTTTGCAATATTTTAATTTATTTCCCATGTTTTGCAATTACCTCTTTTATGATGCAATTTCTTTTATACTTCCCTTTCAACTCTGACTTAAAGTTTGAAAGGCATTTTAAACAATCTGATATAGTTAGAGAAAATCTATTTCTGAAAGAAACTGTACTTGTTTTGCTTTCTCTGAAATTTTCCAATATGCTTTGTTCATGAAGGATTAAATTTATAGAAGAACCTCAAGATTTACTCTTACACTTTAAACTAAGTTCTAGACAATTGTTATCACCTATCATGGTGGGGAGTTACAGTTTTCAGTGTTAAAACAGTATACAAAGAGATTTTCTAGTATTTCCAATTTTTATCATCACTGTGGAATGACCAGCATTTGGCACAGTACTCATCCACAGGCAACAACCTGAATCGTCAGACTTTCTCAATGCTATCTACTAGTTTCCTCTATGACATGGACAAGGTGTCATTTTCCATGCTTGCCTGCTTGTTTTATCTCAGTGTCCATTTGTGTGAGCATTAATGTCTTTGCAAGTGGTTGGAAAGATCAAGATACTGTATAATGCTGTTGTGGGAGCTGTGTGTTACATTCCTGCCACCCCAGCTCCTGGCCGCCTGGCTAGCTTATGCCCCGAAATAACAACACACAAATTGTATTCTCTTAAACACTGCTTGGCCCATTATATTTAGCCTCTTCTCAGCTAACCCTCACACCTGGACTAGCCCATTTCTAATAATTTGTGTAGCACCCCAAGGTGTGCTTACCGGGAAGATTCTAGCCTATGTCCATCCTGGGTCAGAGCTTCATCATGTCTGCCCCAGAGAGGGAAGCATAGCATCTGATCTCACTTCCTCTTCCTTCCAGCTTTCTGTTCTGTTTACTCCTCCCACCTGTTTTAACCTATGAGGGCCAAGCAATTTCTTTATTATAATTAACCAATGACCTTCCTCCATCATAATGCTGTGTCAGTCAAATCAAATGTGTGAAGATTTGTTTGTTAGTTTTGTGGGTTTTTTTTGTTCTTGTATTAGTGGCTTTTAACAAATATAGGAGAAAAGAGGGGGAAAGACCTTAGTTCAGTATGCTAGCCTTTCAAGTCTCATAATGTGTAAAGAAAAAGATGGAGTGTTAAAATATAAAGAACATGTGTGGATTACTGCTGAAAAACTGAGACGTTTAAGTATGACATGACTCTTGAAACATTAGATCAGTTGAAAGGATTTGCTCCATTAATTCTTAGACAGTTAACATTTCATACAGAAAAAAAGGGTAATTAGTACCAGAATTCTCTTCAATCCCTTGAGAAGTTTTTGAACTTAATACTGCCAAAAGCTGTACTGCCAAAAGGTTACTGTTATTTATTGCCATTTCTTCCATCCTTAAAGAAAATTATTTCAATAGAAATTACTATGCAGACATTTTTAACATCCTAAAATCAATGACTTGAAATAAGTCCATCTGTTAAATGCTAAAATGGTTTTTCAAAGATATATTTTTGCTGGAGATATAAATTGTCTTTTAAAGGATAGAAGAGTGGTGAATAATTATTTAATTTTTAAGGGGAAAGGTATTCAAAGAGTTAGGATGTAAGAGTTATAGTGACTTTCACTAGTAGTAATGAACAGTGTATTGTTGAATAACTGAAATGAAATCTCATTCTTAATATGACACAGATTTTGATAGTAAAAAGTAAGGTTTTGTTTAGTTGTAGCAAGTATATCTTTTCCTATGGTTCAAGACAACAAGTACACCCACAAGAAAATTAAGTTAACTAATAATATATTATGTAATCACATCTTGGTCTTCACCTAAGATAATAAGGAGTTGTTGCCATTTTTCCTTATATTTCTACTTCAGTTGTAAATTGTTCAGTGTCCATGCTTTATACTTGATACCTATTTGGTCTTGTGTATGATTAATTAAAGAGTGATATATCAACATCAGAAATTTCTAATATTGATAATATGTAAAATAAAAAATATAAAAAGAGAAAATGTAATGCTATAAGATTGCCTTCATTTTTATCCCCGTGCATGTACACCTGCATGCACACACACACACACACACACACACACACACAAAAAAAAGAAAAAGAAAAAAATTCTTCATTGAAAAGCAATTGTACAACCTTTTTTCAAATGCTGAAAATTGGAGTTCAGATTTGGAGAGATGGCTTAGAGGGAACATTTTACAAGAGCCTGAGTTCAAATCATTCAAAACCCACCGAAAAACCTGGCAGTGATGGAACCCATGCCTGTAATGCAAGTGTTGAGGATTGGAGCAGAGACTCAAGTACTGTTGAGTATTCATAGCTGCTGTCTTCACTCTAGGTTCAATAAGATAACTTTTATCAAAAGAATAGTGTAGGAGAAAAAAGTGTGAAACCAGATTTCCTCCTTGACCTCCTCATGTATGTACCAACACAAAAATGTATACATATAGGCTAACATACCTGAAAAAATGCACATAAAAACATACATGCATACCAAGTAATAAATTAATTGTTTTAATTTAGTTTAAATGGAAATTAGTACAAAAGAAATTAGCAATACATTACAAAATTCAGCTTAGCACATATTCCTTCAATGACAAACAATTGTGTCAGCTTACACTGTCAGCAACATTTTGTCTTGTTTCTCATTTTTATGTATTTCTTTGGTAATTTTTGGTAAGCTTTAGGAATCCTTATTGGAGTTTTGCTCCTTAGGAAAACTAACTCATTATCTTCCATTAAAGTCAATTCGAAACTATTGCAAGTTCAGAATATCTCAATTTTTTTTAATTTTAATTTCCATTCTTTTTAATAAGTAAAAAAATTCTAAGACAGTGAAATATAAGTCAATTTTGATATATGCAATAATTTTCCCATTTTTTCCTTAAATTAGTTCTAATAATATGTAAATTCTTACTAAGCATATCTCTTTACAAATTTGATATAAAGTTTTAACGTTATAAGTTCCCACTTTACAATATTTTGTCAATTACAGTTATAAAAGATACTGTATGTAATTCTTGCTAACACTGGTAAGCACTAAGCTAGTTTCAACAAATACAAAGAAAGTAATATGCTATAACACTGTGCTTTAAATTTCTAAGGCAATATACATTTCTAACTCCCTAAAGGAATTAGTATTTAACCATGAATTACATGTCTGTATGATGTGGAAGTGTCTTCTATCTAGCTGTTGCTTTCATTGGTTAATTAATAAATAAAACTGCTTAGCCTGAGAGGGCAGATTTTGGATAGGCAGAGTAGAACGAACAGAATGCTGGGAGGAAGGGAAGAGAGGCAGATACTATAGCTCTACTATCCAAGATGGACGCAGGTTAAGATCCTTCCTGATAAGTCACCACCTCATGGTGCTACACAGATTATTAGAAATGGATTAATCAAGATGTGAGAATTAGCCAGTAAAAGGATAGAGCTAATGGGCCAAGCAGTGTTTAAAAGAATACAGTTTCCATGTAATTATTTCAGGTATAAATCTAGCCATGCGAGAGCTAGGCAGGATGAAAAGCAGGCCTGCCCGAAGCTCCTCACTACATCTGTATGCTATTATTTATCTTGCCCTAAACCAAGTCATCTGTTGTACATTCTTTCTTCACAGCATCCTTTCCCAAAAATAAATAGCACAAAACAGCAAAGAGTTTTCTCAGACAGATTACAACTTCTCAGCAATTTTCACTAACACAGAAAATGGTAACATGTGAATTAAAATTACTTATTTTTTAACTCATTTATATGAAAGTGTACTAAACCTAAAATATAATTCCAGAACACCTCTTTGGACTTATAAGACATTTAATTTCAATAAGTGTCTCCAACACTTGTCCCTAGTAGCTGTCAAATGAGTGACCTATACTGTGTTGGATTGCAATATCATTCAAATGTAGCATCTTAGAAAGCCTTGTAAGAAAATAGTCTATAAAGTGAGTTTTCCTTGAATCATAGGGAAAATAGTGTCTGCCAGGCTCTACAACTATGTTAGCTAAACTGATTTTCTCTGGCTAAAATGACTACCTTTACCATCTGTTCATTAAAAACTTCTGTTTATTAATGCTAACTAAATTCTTTGATACATGTTCCACTTTTAAATCATATTTAAATCATTGTTATTAGTTCAGTTTAGCATCCATTGTAATAAATGTAACATATCACTTATCAAAATAAGTATTAATTTTACTTCTTTAAACATATATTAATAAATTACTAAGTGTATATAGACCTGCTAATTTAGGAGAGAAGCCAAAACATAAGATTTGACTCTTTGTTGTTGTAGTTTTAAAGTACCATCCTTAGGTGAGAAGTCATAGCCCTATGAAGTCTGCTGGATGTGAAATAGTTACCTTTACTCAGAATGTTATTCCTGTGTAAACTGCTTTAGTAGATGGTCTGACATTTATTGAGTTAAAAGCAAGAGGGCATGTTGTGGGGTACTGGGAGGAGTATAAGAACAAATGGGGTGTATTTATGATAAAAATGCATTGTATATATTGCATACATGTATGAAACAAGAGAATATGTTTAAAATATATTAATATAAAACCCTTTAAAAGGCAAATTATGGAGAAAAGCAGAAGGTTAGGATCAAGAGTGAAAGAGAATGTTCTAATTTGGGAGTGAAAAATAAGTTGCTAGTGTATTCTATAAAAAGCATGATTATGCTGTTATCAAAGTCTCAATACAAAACAATGAAGAAAAATTCTTATTAATTTCCTTTCATATGACTGGGAAACTTAACTCAGAATCATTCTTTATTATTCTCCCTCAGTGCAATGTAAGACCCAGCCAAACACTTCCCTCATGTTGCTTTTTGGAAAATATATATTCAGGAACACAGGAATTGTTAATGACCAGAATTGTCTCTGAGTTTTAAATTTCATGTCAACTAGAATTTAGTATCTGCTTTTGTTTTTGTTTACTTTTTAAACAAATATGAAGTCAAAACTGGCCTTAAGTGTTATATATAACCCAAGAAGAGTTTGATCTAAGAATACTTCTATCTCTACATCTTATATAGCAGAATTACCTGCATGCTACATGTACCAGTGGGAACAGAGATTATATATATATATATATATATATATATATATATATATATATATATATATATATATATTCAAACAGATTCACTAACTCTAAAACTTTGAACTCTACCTCACAAACACCCAAATTACAGGATGAATTACCTTTTTACATGAGAGTGATGATTCAGAACTCTAAGCATCATGTGGGTTAAGGAAAAACTTTACTGGCTAAGCCATCCCATCCTTTATCCTGTTAAATGTATAGTTTATACTCCCATTGATACATAATTGACAGTGGATCCCAAAACATGCACTCCTAATTTTTAAATGAATTTATTCCAATTTTCTGAAAAGTAGTTGAGTTGTAACTCCAAACAACTCTTTTACTAAATCCAGACAAATACCGTGCTATGTTGTATCTTTAATAGTACAGATAACAATGTGATATTGTCATTTTGTGACAGTGTTATTTTTCTTAGTCAAGTATTTATTAATTAAATGTTTAATATCCACTCCAAGAATATACAACATTTTCACACTCTACCCATTCTGTGAAAAGATATTGAACTCATCTTATTCCTTTATGATTGCTGCTGAAATTAATGTATAAGTTTTAATTTCTTTTGAATATTTTAATTTCAATTAATTTTTGATAGATTTATAAAGTATAACAATGTATCAAATGTGGTGTCATTTTAGTTTTGAAGCAAACTCCATCCCATTCATTAATGTTATCAATTGTTAGACTGATGTTTCTTTTTAGTTGACTATCAGTCATTTTAATAGGTGTCAGAAAAAACTCTAGATTTGATTCTATTCACAATGTTTATTTTAAGTGTTTTCAGTATAACATCTGAAAATACTCTGTTCTGCTGTTTTCATCTCTGTTAGGCTAGATCTGACACCAAGCTGTAAATTCAAATTCTTCATATGTGTCCCACAGTTTTGTGATTCTGAAGTAACAAACTACAATTAACTGTATGGCTTTATGCGTACTGAAAAAAATGATAGTGTTTTACAACACTCTCTGGATTAAATTTAAGACATAAGTAGGTTATATAGTTCTATTGCTGAATATGCTTCAGTGAATATGTGTAACATCCATGTTTTATGTATGCATGTATTTATGCACAGGTATAAAAACTTACACAAAGGTTAGAGGTTAATATAAGTGCAACTTCTTCAAATGCTTTTTATTATTATTGCTTCTTTTGAAACAATTTTTTCACTGACTGTCAATGTCTTGGTTATATTTGTTGATGAACATGTTCTCCACAAACTCTAGATTCTCCTGTAACTTAGATCAAGTGTTGAACTTAGAGTCATGTACCATTACTTAAAACTTTTACGCAGATTCTGGGAATCTTATCTCAGGTCATAAGTTTTCACATAAAGTTTTACTTACTTGGATTTCTTATTCACCTTAATATATTTCTTGATCTTTGATATTGTTAAGAGTACTCAACCTCTTCTCATTATTAAAACTGAAGTCTCCATGATCTTTCTCTTTATGGGTGTTCATTTTGGCTACTTCTTATATTATCTCAAATGGAGAAAAGGTAGAATTATATTCTTCCCATTAAAGTACCTGAAAGGTAAAGGAGAAATAGAAGAAGAGATGAGGGAGAAAGGGAAGAGCTAGCATTGAAAAGGGACAGTAGTAAACAAGTCAAAGTAAATTGGGGTGGAAGTGGAAGTAAAAGTGAGTAGAAAGCAGAAAGTTGAAGAGATAATAAGAAATAGAAAAAGAGAAAGGATATGGTAGGAGAGGACAAGGAAGGAGCAAGAGATGACTTTTAAAAGGCTGATAGTGTTTTGTACAATATAAAGATGTGTCACTCATATTGGTTTAATAAAATGCATATTGGCCAGTAGCGAGACAAGAAGTACAGGCAGGGCAACGAGACTAATTGAATTCTTTGAGGACGAAAGGCAGAAAAAAAGTCACAATCCAGATACAGAGGGAAAAAAAACTATGCCTCTCTGATTGTTGGGCCAAAATTATCTCTGGGCCTGTACTTCAAGACCTGTAGGGTAGAGAAAAGCCTGCCTTGAGTTTGAAGGATAGTTCTAAAGCTACTGAGGGGGGATGAGACAGCAAAACCTTAGCTGTCTGTCATTTGCTGGAGGTACCCCTATAACCCATGATGTCACTTAACCTATATAAGTTGATGCTTACAGTAATAAACTGAGTTCCTGCTTTGACTTGACTCCCTATCTCATCTGATTGTCTTGTGTTGTGGGGACAGTGTAATGGGTAGATAGTGCACTCACCTTTTCCTGGGGAATAGGGATAATGAGGCCTGGCATCTGATAAAAAGTATCAAGCCATGTGACTAAACAAAGACAAGAATTGTGGGTTAATTTAAGTTGTAAGAGCTAGTTAATAATAAACTCAGTTAATAGGTCAAACAGTATATAATAATAGATGTCTCTATGTTTCTTTGGGACTGAAAGGTTGTGAGACTGAACAGGCAATATCTTCCATCTACAAATCATGCCTACACATTTGGCAAGAATTTACATGTAAACTTGAGAAAAAAATCTAAAAAATGAGATTCTAGACAGGCAAGAACAGATTGAAGCACAGTTTCTTGGAAACCATCTTTTCTCTAGGTAGGTTCTGTTTTCTGGCAGTGAGTGGAGGCTCAGCTTCTTTAAGAGAAGCTTCCTGACTCACCATTAATACAAAATAAAAAATAAAACTTGGAGCTCTTTTAAAAGGTTCTGCCAACACATTTACATTGTGTTTTTGAACAGCTGGCATTTGACCACTTGGTGGTGGCATGGACCTAGAAACTTCATAGAGCTGTGCAAATTAATCTGGCTTCAGCCAGTATCTCTGCTATGAAACTGGACTTTTAAAAATCAAAGTCAGCTGCTAAAGTTGCAGCTTTAAGCCACATTGCTTAGGAGATTAAAGACTCATGTGGTCAGAAAAAAAATACACAGTGAAAACTGATTCAGATGTAAAATAACTCCAAACATTTTACAGTGTGTTTAAAACTGAAATTTGTCTGTACTGCATGTACTGGCTTTTGGGATCCTATGATCTTTGGATGTATACCTTGTTCAACATAGATGTAGTAGGAAGGGCCTTGGAATTTTCACAGGGCAGGGTGTCTTGCCCTCACTTAGGATTGGAGGAGGTGGGGTGGGAAGGTATATGGAGGGAGTGGGAGAAGGGGGGATTTGGGTATTTGAATTTGTGTTTTTAAAGAAATAAAATAGAATAAAATAAAATAAAAATAGATAAAAACAAAAAAATGTGCTTGAGAGAGAAAAGAAACAGAGTGGTTGGGTGTGGTGGCACACATGTTAAATCCAATAACTTGGGAGGCAGAGGCAGGAGAACCTCAGTGACTTCAAAGCCAACCTGATCTACAGAGTGAGATACTAGACAGTCAAAGGTAAACTGAGAAACCCTGTGTCAAAAAATAAACATAAATTAAAGAAGAAAAAATGAATAAACAGTAAAAAATTAAAAGTCATGAAAAGATGGGAAACACATAGAGAATCTGGATACTGTATGTTATTGTGTTTGAATTGTTTGACTGCAAAGGAAGGAGCAATAGCTTTTAAAAGATATTTGACTATAAATGTAGTTGGATTATTCAAATGTATAAATATTTAAAATGCCTTTGCTTTAAACTTAAGTCAAAAAATATGTTACTTTGAAGAAAAGGTTTTGCTTTTGTTTTCACAGGAATTGAGAGACTCTGTATTTATTCTGGGTAAAGAAAAATAAGGTTGGATTGAGGACAATCCCCTGAAAAATCTCCATTAGAATTGGATGACACAGCTAATCCAGTGTTTTAGTGCAGTTTCTTCTGAGATCTACACCCAGAACTTCAAGAGTACTGGCAGAGATGATCCAGCCACACAGAATACTCTTGTCTGAACTAGACCATAATCCTAAATTTTCTTTGTTTCCCATAATATCATCAGTACCCCCAGTCAACTGCTTGTAGCCTAGAAATCTTTACCTGCATTGCCCAGAAGTAGGTTTTAGATATTAGTTTAATATGTTGCTTGCATGTTGTTATAGAGAATGATCAGGGAAAAAAGCTAAACAAAGGAGAATAGATTCAGTGTCTTGTTTTAGAAAAGAAAAAGGCGGGAGTGCTGTGGAATAATACTTTTTTATAATGCAAAAATTTGTCATTTGTATTGGTTTAATAAAACATTGAATGGCTAGTAGCTAGGCAGTAAGTATAGGTGGGACAACAAGACTAGGAAATTTCTGGGGAGGGGAAAGAGAGAGAAATGGTCACCAGTGAGACACAGAGGAAGCAAGATGAGATTGAAACACTAGGAAAAGGTATTAAGCTATGTGACTAAACATTAAAAAAATTGATATTAATTTAAGTTATAAGAGTTAATAGTAATGCTGATAGGCAAAATAGTTTATTATTAATATAAATTTCTGTGTTTCTTTGGGACTGAATAGCTAGCTGTGGGTATGGATGTGACAGAAATTTCTGTCTACATTATAGCATAAGAAGGACTTCAGGATCAGTGAATGCAGAATGTCTGGAAGCAGGAATATCTCCTCAACAAGGTGTAAAACAGTATTTCTCCATGAATCTAGGATCAGTGAACTAACCAAAATGATAGCATAAATCCTTGGGTTATATTCATTTGTAAATTAGACTAACCTCAAAATTGTAAGAAATAACTTACTTATTCTGTGTAATCTTAATTTACTCTAATGATAGGAGAAGAAAACCTGTATAATAATACCATTACTAGATAAAATGACATATTATAAAGATGGTAAATATGTTCATCAACATTATTTATTTTGTCTTTTAATCTTTGATTGGCCTATATATGTATATAATCCCTCACATATATATGTACACACACACACACACACACACACACACACACACACACACACATATATATATATATATATATATTTCATTTTCCTGTTATCCTTTGTGTTCTCAAAGGATCCTTTCTTTTCATTTACTTTCCCATTATCCACATCACTAGAAAACCTAGTGTTGGGCCAAAATTTCTCAGGGTCTGAACCATGAGGCCTGTAGGACAGAAAAACAGCCTGGCTCAAGTTAAAGTAAAGATGAGAGAGCAAAAATTAGGTAAATGCCCCTCAGGCCAGAGAAAAGGCTTGGCTGTCTCTCATTGGATGGAGGTACCTCCATATCACATGATTCCACTTAACCTATATAAGCTGATGCTCACAGTAACAAACCAAGTTCCTGCTTTTACTTGACTCCCTATCACATCTGATTGTCCTGTGTCATGGGGCTGCAGAATGGGAGGATGTACACTTACATTTCCCTGGTTAATAGGGAGGCTCAGGATGCCCAGCAACTGGTACAGAACATGGGTTGACTGGTCCCAGGGCAAAGTGGTTGTCAAGGTGAATGGGACTCCATGATGGGTAACACAACTTGGGAGGGGGCAAGACAGGTGAGGAGGAGCAAGAGAAAGTCAAAGATTTGGAGAGGTATGAAAAATACAAAAATAACCAATTATTCAAAAGAATGGAAGAAAAGGAGAGAGATAAGAGTGAAAATCAAAAATGGGCACAATTTACTGAAGAGTGGCTCCAAGGGAAAGAAATATGTCAGACAGAGAGAAAGACAAAAAGGTAAGTAGATATTGCCTGTGACAAGAAGTGGTCCCAGCCTCCCTGGAAAGGATAAAATGAGAGAGGATAACAGGACAAATAAGGGGGCTTCATCCTTGTCAGAGAAAATAAATATACCAGCCTCCACAAGGAACTGCAAAGTTGGGACTCTCACACAGAGGAACATGGGGCAGAGCCTCCTGGGAATACTTATGCTGAAGCCTATATGGCTAAATTCCATGTTAGCCTACCATCCTTGTGTCCCAAAAGACTGGTATATCCCAATATGTTAAATGAATGACCTTCTTTAATGAGGCCTGTCACACAAGGGCACAGTTCAATAGAGTGGCTGACCCCAATTTCCATTATTTATTTGATGATAACTGGTACAGGGGAAGGCTTTTCCACTGGGGTCCAACAAGCTGGGATTGTGGCCCCATATTGGGACCAAGTTAGACAAGGAGGCCTGGAGGTCTGGGCCAAGCTAGAGGAGGGATCCACTGAATCACCTATAACTGGCATGATGTAAAATCCAGGGGAGCCACTTTCAGACTTTATTGTCCATTTGCAGACCAGCCTTAAGTGGAATTTGCCCTCTGGTGGGCTTAGAGACCAATTTACTAAGATACTAGTCTGGGAAGTGTGAAACAAGATACTAGGATTGCTTGCACTGGCCTTAGGGAAGGGTCCACGAGTCAATGGGTTGTGGCATTGCAGAATGTTGGGACCCGATCACATGCCAACCAGACTCTTGTGGCAGGCCTTCAGGCCCAGACCCACACTCTATCCTCTCTTATTACTAAAACCCTGCTGGCTGGACAGCAAAAGCTAACACTTGGGAAATGTTTCTTATGTGGTCAACTGGGGAATTTTAAGAGGGATTGTCCACAAAAGGACAATCAGACAAGGTTTAGAAGGGACTCTCTTTGTCTCTCTTCCCTCTCTGCCACAATGGGTACCATTGGGGCTCAGAATGCTGGCCCAAATTTGATATAAATGGGAAATTCATTGCGAATCAACATTTAAAGTAGGTGAGAACACCTTCCAGCCCGCTTAACGACAGGAAGAAAGATGCACCTTCAGTTAACTGTGCCATTCCAATGGTAGAGGGGTTTTGACCCAATATGTCTATTATCGTTGGGTGACACAGATTCCAATGCCTGAAAGACATAGGAAATGACAGGACGTCCTCAGAAAAAAAAATTCACAATTAGTTGGGATATCATAACTGGGCTACATATCAGAGGGCTTAGGAAAATCTCTATCTCTCAAGAAATGGCCAGTCCCATAACTTGGGTGGGACCAGACAGAGACAAAGGAAAGTTCAGACCTCTTATCCTCTTGGGGTTGTCTGTAAACCTCCTGGGACATGATTTGTTAAGATAAAGGGATGCCATTGTTACCATTGACCACCCAGCCTTTTATGATGATAAAACTGAGCAAGATGTCATCAGGCAGAACCCCGACACCTGGATTCATCCCCAAAAGTAGTGACCACTGCCCCAGGCATGCCCCCATTAGGTGGGCACCTGGTAAGCTGGCATGGGTAGAGCAGTGGCCATTACCTGAACTTAAACTTAAGATGCTCAAGGAAATCACCAGAAATATGCCTAAAGAAGGATGGATAAGGCCCTCAAAATACCTATTAACAGCCCTGTTTTTGTAATATGTAATATGGAGAATGCTCCAGGACCTACAAATAATCAATGCCCATATGGAGCTAGTAGGAACCCTTTTAAGGGGCTTTCCTTGGGTCCCAGAAATCCCCTTCCAGTTTCTCCTCACTGTAATCAATTAAAAGGACTGCTCCTTCTCAATTCCTTCCTCTTAGGAGGATTGCAAAAAAGTTCTCCTCTTCCATTCCTACAGCTAATTCCTCTCAACCTGACCAGAGATATGAATGAACTATTCTTCCCCGGTATCATCTGGGAAAGAGATATAACACATAACCCTCCATTTGGCAAATTAAAATACATGTTTGTGACCATAGACACATACTCTAAGGCATACTCAGTATCATCCACTCAGGGGAAAGGTAACCCATGCCAAAAGCCTCTTCTTACAATGCTTGCTAAGTTGGGGCTACCACAACAGGTCAATACTGGCAACAGATGGTTTTATAAGTAAAACATTAAAAGAATTCTTCCAGAGATGGAGTATATCCCATACCACTGGAATCCCATACAGCCCTCAGGGTCAAGCGATTGTTAAAACATATCACCAGTATCTCAAAGAGGTCCTTATAAAACAAAAAGGGGAGAAGTCTCCACCATCTATAACTGCAAAAGGCGCTATTAACCATCAACATTTTAAATTTTCAAAAATCAGATTAACAAAATAGATTCCAGAACCAATGAGGATCCCTACCAACGAGGTCCTGCCTAAAGGTTAGGTGGAAGGATCCTCTCACTAATCAATGAATGGGCCCAGATCCCTTGTTGACATAGGGCCAAGTATATGGATGTGTCTTCTCAAACAAAGGGGAAACACCTATGTGGTTACTCTCTAGTAACTTAAAATTGCTCCTCTTCCCTCAGAACAATGGGAAAGACCAATATGACTAATAAGGAATGAAAGAGATTATGGTGTACAACCCGTAAATTCAAACACAAGAAAAGGAAAATAACCACTGCCCATGGGAGATTAACCCTTGAGAAAAGTGTTGCCTGTACTTTTAATTCAGATGGCCCTCCCAGTATTAATCCTGTTAATTCTTCTCATGGGGACCAAGGTCCAGGCAGCAAAGTCCCACCAACCACAGAAAGTGTCATGAATCCTGTCGAGTATTGGCACTGGAGGGATGCTAAACCAGACTTCTCACATGATGACACTCTGGACATGGTTGCCTGACCTCTGTGATTTGGCACATGGGAGCTGGGATGTGGAGACTGTATTCTGGGGATAGAAGGGAGATCTAAATGTGGAGGCATTGGGGGTGCATCCTACCCCAGCCATCTTACCCTAATGAGCTTGAGTGGTCTCATGTCCTTAGAAGATATGCTTTCCTGCAGACACGCTTTTATCTATGCTCAGGAAGCAACTGGACTGCCTCCACTATTAGAAATTGTGTGTGTGTGTGGGAGTGCTTTTGATTATTATTATTCATCCTGGGGATGTGAGCAGACTGAGCTGGACATATTTAGAAAAGACAGAGACTGCATCATGTTATTTACAAAAGTCTTTGGATTCCTTAGTAAGGCTAAGCTTACAAAATAGGAGTCTTGGACTTGTTCTTTATGGAATAGGGACAAATTTTCATGGCCCTTGGAGAAGAATGTTGCTTCTATTTGCACCATTTTTAGATAGTTACAAGAACCCTAGATGAGTTAAGAAAAAATATTGATTCATTTAAGTCAAAGTCTCCCTATGAGACCTGGTTTAATTGGTAGCCATGGCTTACCACTCTCAACTCTTCCCTTATTGTGCCATTGGCTATTTGTTTATTTGTCTATTTTTTTGCTCCATGCCTTTTCCGAAGGCTGAAATGAGCATTCCAAAACCAGATAGGACAGGTACATTTCCATTTGAGTATATTATAATAGGCTAGATACATCTCACCCTATGGATGAACTTTCAATTTGAGAGTGTCCAGGCTGAAACTCTGGATATGGGTGGCCATGACACATATTCTCTCCCCAGTGGGCTATTCTGGTTATTCTTACATGGTCTCTAACACTATGAATACAGGTATAAAGCATGTGCTTGCTCTCTTGCTTCCGGCTCTTGTTTCCTGCTGCTAGACTCTCTTCTTTTTCCCCATTAGTGCAGAGGACTATTATCTAGGACAGTGATCTGTATGTCTCCCCTAAATGAATAAACCTTTATCATTCATAATACTGAACTAGTATGGGATTATTTTCTGATTTCCACCATCATCATGGGGACCTGTCCAGACTTTTTGGGATGGGTCTGCCAGCTTCATGGAGCATTGGGCACTGATTCTCCCACCCACATTTCTAGCCAGTTTTAAGACACAGCAGGCTGCTGCTTAGTGCTTCCTGGCTTGCAACCCACATACAAGCACATGCATTCCTGCCTGAGATCCCGATGGTACACACAGTCTGCAACTCATGTTGAGAGAAAACTTTGATTGACTATCCTGGGTCCCAATTCTTGGAATCATTTGATCACCTTAATAACTGTTTTTAATTTGTTAAACAAAGCATAATTTCCAGTACCTAAGTAAGCAACATGTGCTGTTCACTGCTGCTGGCATCTCTTGGCTACATGGCTGAAACTGTAAAACCTGCTGTCTGACAATGATTATAACACCTACTCTAATTCATTGTAATTGTATTATGATAGGTAAGATCTGAAAAATAACAAAAATGACTAATATCCAGGAGTTCATTAATCATTTTGCTTATATTATAGAAGTTATTGTGAAAGACTTTGGCTGTTTTCCTTCCTATTATTTGATTCTAAGAATTAGCTTTGCTTTCAATATTATTCTTTAAAAAGTGGTTCAATACTATGGAGAGGAAATTATCTGAAAGAATTTGTGCTGTTAAACCTAACTGTCAGAATCTGTTGAAAAGTTATGATATATCCAAGAATGAGACATTATCTTTACTGAACAATTTGGAATCCTTAGTGAGGACATTAGAACAGAACGGTGGAGAGGAGATTCAAACTTTTAAAAATGCAGCAGTAAAAAGATTTGAAAAGATTGAGAAATTTATTGAAATTGATGATCAGGGACAGAAGGTACAAAGACAGGATTTAGCCTCATCAGTATGTGCCTGAACCCTGGATAACTTACACAGAGTTTAAAATAAATATCTGGTAATTTCCTCAAAAGACCATCTGGCTCAAAGTATCCTAAGGTAGTCAAAGAATATGCATGGTAAGCAATACCTGCAAGTGATCTAAAAGAAATAAATCAAGCAATAGTCATGGAAATGGTGAAAATGTGGTCTTCAAGTACTAAGGCAATCACACACGAATGACTTGAATTAATCTCAGTGGAACTAGAAAATGGACATCAGCTACTTTAGAAGTGTTATTGGAGAGAAGAGGTGAAATATTTTAGAATAGTGGGGCAATGTAAATAGATTTGAGACTGCCCAAGATCAAATTTTTGGTGAGGTTCATTACTCTGATCCTCAGGAACAGCCTTGCTACAATTAAGGCATCTTGTTCCTATTTAGTACAGCAGATTTAAATGCATGGGACAGGATTCAGAAACTAAGAGAGAGGACTAAGTCATATATTAGGATAAAACAGGGCCAGAGAGAACCCTTTAATGCCTAATGCCTTCTTACAAATATTGACAAAGAATGGATAATTAGGAATGGCAGACACTAAAGCTAGATGTGTACTAGATGTGGCTTTTTAAAATGCCAACTTAGAATATAAGAAGATCCTCGGGCCTTTAAATGGACCATTCTCCCACAGGGAATGCTCAATAGTCCTACCCTGTGCCAATACTTTGTAAATCAGCCTTTAGAAATAATATTCAAGCAATTTCCTAAGTCTATAATTTACCATTACATGGAGGACATTTTCTGTCTCAAATGCAGATAGTTTAGAAACAGTGTTTGAAGAAGTAAAAAAGTTTGCCTAAATTGGGATTACAAATTGCTCCTGAAATAAAAACAGGAGATTTGGTTAATTACCAAGGTAACAAAATTAGCTTAAAAAATTAGAACACAAAAGGCAAAAGTTAGGAAAGACCAATTGTGGACTCTAAATGACTTTCAAAGATGGTTAGGAGATATTTTCATTCTAAAACTGGATGTCAGGATAACACCTGGCCTAATAGTACATTTAAACAAAGCCTTATATGGTGATAAAAACTTAAATAGTCCCAGAGAATTAACAGCTGAAGTGGAAAAAGAATTGATGATAATTAAAGAGAAATTACATTAGTCACATGTAAATAGATTGAATCTAATCTTAATTGTATTCTAGTCATATTGCTTTCCAGAATTTCCTCTACAGGGCTTTCAAAGGGAAGATATTATCTTAGAATGGATCTTTTTCCCACATAAACAAGTAAAAAATTTAAAAACTTATGTGGAAAAGTCTCTAATTAATTACAAAAGGAAAACTGAGATTTTGCCAACTAGCAGGTATAAGACTCAGCAGAGATTATAGTTCCTTTTACTGCTGATGAAATTTTAAAAAAATTATGGGAAGAAAATGAACCTTAGAAAAGAGCTTGTGCTGATTTTTTTGAGAAATTAATAGTAATTATTTCAAAAGTGATAGACTTAAATTATAAAGAGAAATTGGATTCTTCCCCAAATTATATGTGATGATCCAATAACTGGAGACTGTACATTTTATACAGATGAAAATAAATAAGGAAAGACATGTTACAAACAAGCAGAATTAAGTAAGGTGGAAAAAATCCCTTATAATTCTGTCTAAAAGGCAGAATTTTATGATATCCTTTTGGTAATAAGTGATTTTAAAGAATTTCTTAATATCATTACTGATTCACAACATGCAGAAAGAGTTGCCTAACATATTGAGATGTCTGGATTTATACCAGATGATACAGAATTGATTTCATTATTCATGTAGATTCAAGATATGATCAGGAATAGGCATTGTCCCATACACATAATACACATCAGATCTCATATGGATCTGCCAGGTCCTCTACCACTGATCAATTATTGATAGGAAGTGTGCTGAAGGCCCATGAATTCCATAAAAAACATGATGTCAATAGAAAAAGTTTAAAGAAAGACTTTTCTATTACATGGCAACAAGCTAACAAGATTATAAACAAATGTCCCACTTGCTTTTTCTATAACCAAATATCAGGGAGTAACTAAAAAATACACATAGGAACAAAATTTGGCAGATGGGTGTTCCACTTTGCAGAATTTGGAAAATTAAAATATGTATACTACACCATTGACATTTATTCAGATTTTCAATGGGCAACTGCCTTGAGCTAGGGAAAGGCTCGTCCAGCAATCTCACATTTATTAGAAATTATGGCCATCATGCATATATCTGCACAAATAAAGGCAGACAACAGTCTGGCATATGTGTCTAAGAAAATGAAACAATTTTTAGCTTTGTATAATATAAACTATATACAACAAGTATATTAAACAACACTACAGGTCCGGCAGGTATAGAAAGGTCAAATCAAACTATAAAGAATATAATAAACAAACAAACAAAAAGAATGAAAAATATCCCCAGTAAGAGATTGCATAATGCTTTATTAACCTTGAATTTTCTTAATGCTAATGAGAAAGGAACAGCAACACAGAGAGACCTTGGATAACAGAATAAACTTCTGAATTAAATCAGCTGGTATATTTCAAGGATGTGCTGACCTCACAATGTATACCAGAAGATATGCAATGTTGGGGAAAGAGTTTTGGTCTTTTTTTTTTTCTGCAGGAGAAGGAAAGCTATGGATACTATCAAAATTAATGTAAATTTGGTTTGAAAAAGAGAAACCTCTTGAGAAAAAGAAATGAGAGCTCATCCACAAAAGTGACATTCATAAAAGTTGGGGCAGGGTTCTGTTCTTGTCTTTGCAGGGAATTATTTTCTTCCAATAGTTGAGCGATCTTGGAAAACTAGACGCCTAAAGATAAAAAGATAGCTATCCAGAAAGAGTCACCAAGCAAATTGAAATCTGTTTTATTATGCAATATTATCTGATTTGTAAAATTTGATTATCTCTACATGTATATATTTCTACTTAAAATAAGAGCTGGGTTTGGCTATATTTCTCTAAACCCAAGCATGTTGTTAAAAGAAAAATTCAGAATTTCTGTCTCATGTCAGGAGCCATCTGGCATAGGATAAAAAGAAGATAGATATTAAAGAAATATTTTACTTTTCTCCATGCCCAGTAGAAGATAGGATCCCACAACAACTCCCCCTAGTTGATATGAGGTCATGATGCTAATAGTGCTTTTATAAGACTGGTTTTGGGTATCCGTTGTGGAAATGGTTCATCTTCTTACAACATTCTGGCTAGAAATTCAAATAAGAATTTCAAAACAAACAAACAAAAAGACCCTATCAACTACTCAGAGAACATTTGTAATTATAGAACACAGCAATCTTGAAACTTAACCATCATTTTACTATTTTAGAATCCCATAGAACAAACATCACCCCCACAACAGCAGGAAGCAATTCTAGGAAGCAATGTCTCCTATCCCAGTAAAGTTTGTCCTCAGGATTAGAGACACCATTTAGGGATTGATTATTACTTACATTTGGCTTGGTGTTTGGGTGAAAATTATATAGGCACAGAGATCTCAAAAAATAGGGAAGACTGAATGGGATGATAGGTAATTTAGTACGAACTTACCAAACTAATAATAGTGAGTATTAGAGAACACTTGTGAGCTATTATTTATGAACAATTTAAACTGAGTTTGTTTCTTACATATTGATACAAGTTCAAATTATATTTGTTATTTCTGTCTACAATATTTGTACACCTATGTGAAATTATTTTGTCATATTGTATGCGTGCATACATGCATATTTCTACCTCTGTTTAAGACATTTTGTATACTGATACAATTTTGGATATATTTATCACATTTCATTATATATTTCTACCTCTGATCGAGATACTTATATTTTGTTTACATTTTGAATTCATTGTCCTCCTTCATTGCACAGTTGTTTAAATATTGTTTAATATTCTGATATGAAGCCGGGCAGTGGTGGCGCACACCTTTAATCCCAGCACTCGGGAGGCAGAGGCAGGCAGATCTCTGTGAGTTTGAGACCAGCCTGGTCTACAGAGCTAGTTCCAGGACAGGCTCCAAAGCCACAGAGAAACCCTGTCTCGAAAAACCAAAAAAAAAAAAATTCTGATATGAAGTCTTAATCTCTAAGTTACATAGGTGTTAAGTATTATAGGTCAATAGTCATTCGTGTTTGTTACATTTTTAGTCAGATTAATTGGGTTTTTTAGATGCATAGCGATTGTATTTGCATAGAGAGGTAGCCTTCAACCATGTCAAACATCTGTAGAAAATAGCATTTAAGTAATTTAGGATTATGTTGACTTGATACACAATTGCTCCTGTCAGCACCAATCTTTTCATTAGAGAGTGTTGAGCATCAAAGACATTACACTTTGAGTTTGTTTTCTTCTTGGAACAACTGGCTTTTGGGCAAGAAAATGCCCATGCCTCAACCACTAGCAAAATGCACGATGTCCAGACTGGACAAGAAAGATAAAACAAAAAAATTGTCAAGTCTTGTCAGGACAGGGTAAGCTGGATTTGAAAATTTTCCTGCCTCTAGAAATGGTCTGTCAGTTACTCTAGGCCTTATCCAAAGCTGGTTGCTTCAACATTGCAAATGAGACTCTGAGTGATTGCTCAGGCATCCAGTTTTTTCTGTCATCCACTGCACATTTTAGAAGCTGCTTGATTGTACCTCCTACCTCCTCAAGTAATATTATTTCACTTCTCAGGTCTTTTATGGGGTTGAAGATTAGGTAGTTGTAGTTACTATGCTCTTATGATCTAGTCAAGACATTTCAAATACAAGACTTAGACTTCTTAGGATAGAATATTTATTAAAACATTTAGCATACATTCCTTGTTTAATATTATTTATGCAGGTTGTCATTCTAATCTTATACTTGATATATCTTCCTAATGTATATAGTTTTATAATATGTTTAAAACTCTTTTTTAAACAAAAGGGAAGGTGCTGTGGGTGCTCCTTCTGCTACTTCAGCCAATACGAGCCTACTTGGGCATGATCTCATATACTATAAATGCAGCTATAAAGCATGCACTCACTCTCTTGCTTCCCACTTTCACTTTCAGCTACTAGACTCTGTTTCTGTTCCCTGTTTGTTCAGAGGACTATTATCTAGGACAATGATCTGTAAGTCTCGACTAAATCAATAACCCTTTATTATTCATAAATATAAACTAGTATGGGTTTATTTTGTGGCTTCCACCATCATCATAAGACTTAGTTAATGGAATAGCTAAGTAGTTTGAAGCCTGTAAATTCAGAATGAAGCCCTGTGTTCAAGCCTCATCATTGGTGGAAAAAAGTACACACACACACACACACACACGCACACACACACATGTCACACACACATTAGGCAATTATTGTCTCTTTCAGTATTTTTTCTTAATTAGTTGGGAAAACATTTTATTTTATTTTCCTGAAGTTTTGACATAATAAAGAGTTTTAATCAAATCATATAGATAACAATAATAAAACAATTTATAAAGATAATATTTCTCATTTGACTTCAAATTGATTAATATTTTGAGGTGTTCATAAATATACACTACCCATTGCCCCCCTTTTTTCATGATTTTATTGCATTTTCGGTTCAGAAAGTTTTGAGCACAAATGTTTACCTGTATTTTTTCATACAATTAAGTAAAAATATCTCTTCAATTGTATTTACAAAGAACTTGATAATTTACTCTTTAGAAGCGAGTAATTTTGGTGAAATTTTATGGATTTATTTTCTGATATTGCTAGAAGGTACCATCTTTCTCCAATTTCCTGATCATTTGTGTTTTAAATCATCCTTACCCACTTCCACAATTTTCTCTGAAACTAAGAGGTAGAATTGTTTGGTATTTGCATTAATTTAAAATGGCCTGAAAAGCTCTTCATTCTGGTTGGTTGTTGTTTTTAGTAGTGGTCTCTGTCTGTTAAAAAGAGAAGTTTCACTGATGGTAGGTTAAAACTACATTGATCTCTGGATAAATGGACAAATGTTTATAGGCTGTTATTAAAAATATTGCTTGTTTAGCAAGTAAGTCATAAATTCTCCTCCAAATCCATAATTTCACTAGCAATTAGTAGTTACTTAGATTTTCAGTTCCACATTTATATCCTTATTGAGTATGTTTTAAGTCCAAATAGAGAATTCTTAGTTACCACAAAGTGTGATACTATTTCACACATAGGGTTGTCATGACATGCTGGCTAGTGTGACACTAATGAATATGTCAAACTGGATGATAAGAAGAATGAGGTATTCAACATTAAACAAAGAGCCACAGATAGATGATTAAAACTGGAAGAAAATAGGTGGTTCTACCCAGGGAAGAGTATAACATAATAGTTGATCCATGCCAATTAGCCTTGAAAACATGCATTCAAGTAACTTTTTATAAAATCAACAGGTTATTTTAAGAAATATATGTGCACTTATATGCATATATTGCATATGCAATTTAAGGACTTATATGCATACAATAAAAATTTAATGAAAAAAGAGACCATACATTTAAAAGTGATGGGGGAAGAGAGAAAAGAAAAAAATTACTTAAATTACAATATCAAAAAAGAAAGAGGTATTTTTATATTGAGTTTTTCTATTATACACTTGCATTTCAAATAATTATCTGTCTCAGTTTCTTCAGATTTGTTTTTTGACTCAACTTTGAAAAATATATTTATTGATTTTTTAGTATTTGTTTCTTACTTTTAGTTATTGTCAATACTTTACTTGAATAACACTGTACTTGTGCTCAGTGAGCATTATACAGATAATTTTCTTTTAGAATACATATTATCTCTTTATATCATTTTCAGAATAATATTCATTTACATGTTGTTTTAGCTTCTTTTCTGTTGCTGAGATAAAATACCATAACTAAAATCAAATTATAGAAGAAATATGCCTGTGATTCCAAAGGAAGTGTCTGTAATAATAGAAATTACATCAAGCTCAGCCATGAAATTTCTATTCAGTGACCAGAAAACAGAGAAAACTGAAAGTAAGGAAATCCTATGAATCTTTCATGCCCCACCCACTGAGATTTGCTTCCACACATCATGCTGCATTTCCTGAAATGTTTATAGCATCTTTTGGCCACACATTAGGAAATGTGTTTAAATACTCGAGTCTCTGGAGAATCTTTCTCATTCACACCACTATTTATTTGAAAGATCTGTTAATCTGATGTATCATTTCCCAGTTGCTCTCACTAAGTGGTACATACAGGTTTGATGACAGATTTTCTATCAGCAGATTGCTTCAAAATGAAATTTATATGCCTCACATAACTTTTCTAACTGGCTTGTACAGATTCTTTTTAGTTACAAATATAGTAAAAATTAAAACATTTCTCTCAGTATCTCAGTAACTGAAAAAATGCTGAGATAATGCTTTAAACAATTACCTATCAGATATTTGCTAGAAAAACATGTGGCTACCACTATTTATCAATTTTTTGAATCATGCAGTCTACATATCACTATGTACATGCTACTTCAGTTTCATAAAATTTTGAGCAATAACTAAACCCACCTCCCATTTATCATTCAAGCTATCCTGATCACTTAACATACTCACTGGACATGCACACAATTTATCCAAAGAATGAGTTTGAAGAGACCTATTGTCAAGTAGTTGTCTTATATTTATGAGATCCTAACTTGGTAGCTTAAAAATTTCAATACAGAAGTTACATATTGATATCCAGTCATATGTTCTTTCTTTTAAGTATTGTTTTAGTTGATTTGCTTAGCTTTACTTACACAGGGTTAACATTCTACCACTTAACTACATTCCCATATGATGATTTTAAATATTCCCTCTGAAAGTATTTAAAGACTGTGAAAGGTAGTGCAAATTTCTTTGGTCTTAATAATATAATCACAGACTTAGATATTAGTGAGTGAAAACTGAAGTATCTGAGAAACAGCAAGCAGTCAGCATTAGAGGGTGGCTTTTCCGAAGTTCAGAACAAAGGGGCGATTTTGTCTCTTATGTTAGTACCCAAATATACCCTTCATCATTTGCAGACTCAAGTAAACTATATAAAGTGCTAAGGGCAATTTTATACATTTTCAGACTATTATACTCATTTCACAGAGTGTTTATATGGATTAAAGTAGATTTTAGAGGTGGTATCTCATTTTACAGTACTTGATTTTTTTTTTAACAAAGGCATGGGCATGCCTTTTATAGCAATATCCAAGTCACTGGTACAAACATTTGTCTTACAGTTTCTATAGCTCTGGAGAAAACACATGACCATGTCAACTCTTTATTTTCTTTATTATTTAAAATATTATCAATCCAAATTTCTACTAACTCCCCTCCTTTCACTCCTTGGCCACTCCCTCCACAGACCCTTCCATTCCACCCAAATCCAATGCTAAAAGAGGGTGATGTGCCCCACCCTGTAAAGTCAAAGGCCCTCCCTACTACATCTAGGTTGAGCAAGGTATACATCAAAAGAAAAAAGGATCTAAATAAGCCAGTACATGCAGTGGAGACAAATCTTAGTGTCGTTCTCAGTGGCCTCTCAGTCTGCCCCACCTGTCAACCACATTTAGAGGGACTTGTTTGTTCCCATGCTCATTCACTACCAGTCCAGTTGGAGTTGGTGAGCTTCCATTAGCTCAGGTAAACTGACTCAGTGCATGAACAACTCATGGTCTTGAATTCCTTGCTCATACTCTCACTCCTTCCACTCTTCAACTGGATCTTGGGAGCTCAGTCCAGTGCTCCGATGTGGTTCTCTGAATCTGTTTCCATCTGTTCTTGGATAAAGTTTCTATGATAATATTTAAGATAATCATCAGTCTGACTACAGGGTAAGTCCAGTTCAGACACCCTCTCCTCTATTGCTATGGGTACCAACTGCCATCATTCTTGTAGATTCCTGGGCATTTTTCAAGAGCCAGGTTTCTTGCTAACCCCATAATGGCTCCCTCAATCAAGATATCTTGTTCCTTGTTCTTATATCTGTCTTTCTTCCATCTCGACTATCTCATTCACTCAAGTTCTCATCAACCCTTTTCTCCCCTTCCTTCTACCACTCTTCCACTGGATCTTGGGAGTGAGAGTATGAGCAAGGAATTCAAGACCATGAGTTGTTCATTCCATGCTCCCAAATTTTTGTCTGTTTCCAATTTCCAGGTAGGTCTATATATTTTTTTAGGTACACCTTATTACTTAGCTTCTCTAAAATTGTGAACTATATGCTAGATGTCATTTGTTTATGACTAGTATCTACTTATGAGTGAGAACATACCATAGTCATTTTTTGGTGAGGGGTCTGGGTTACGTCATTCAGGATAGCATTTTCTATTTCCATCAATTTACACATCAATTTGTATGCAAAATTCAAGAAGTTATTGTTTTTTACCACTTAGTAGTACTCTAATGTGTAAATGTGCCACAGATGTGCCATACTTGCTTTATCCATTCTTCCATTTGGGGACATCTAGGTTGTTTCCAGGTTCTGGCTATTACAAGTAATGGTGCTATAAACATAGTTGAACAAATGCTTTTGCAGTATGACTGAGCAATTTTTTCCCAAGAATGGTATTAATGGATCCTGAGGAAGGTTGATTCCAAGTTTTTTTTAGAAACTACCACACTGATTTCCAAAGTGGTTGCACAAGTTTTCATTCCCATCAGCAATGGATGAATATTCCCTTTGCTCCAAATCCTCTCCAGCATAAGCTATCATTAATGTTTTTGATTTTAGCCATTCTGACAGGTGTAAGATAGAATCTTAGAGTTGTTTTGATGTGCATTTTCCTGATACCTAAGGAATTTGAAAATGTCCTTAAGTATCTTTTGGTCATTTGAAATTCTTCTGTTGAAAATTCTCTGTTTAGTTCAGTACACCACTTTTTAATTGGGTTATTTAGAATTTTAATGCCTAGTTTCTCATGTTCTTTATATATTGTGGAGATCAGTCCTTTGTCTGATGTGGAGTTGGTGAAGATATTTTCTCATTCAGTAGGCTGCCTTTTTGTCTTATTGACTGTGTCTGTTGCTTTACAGAAGCTTATGTTTTAGGGGTACCATTTATTTATTGTTGCTCTTATTGTCTGTGATACTGGGATTATATTTAGGAAGAGGTGTCCTGTGCCCATGCATTGAGGGCTAATTTCCACTTCCTCCTCTATCAAGTTCAGTGTGGTCCGGTTTATATTGAGGTCTTTAATCCAATTGGACTTGAGTTTTGTGCATGGTGACAGATATGGATCTAATTTCCTTCTACAGGTTGACATCCAGTTATGCCAGCACCATTTGTTGAAGGTGCTTTCTTTTTTTGAATGTGAAATTTTGGCTTCTTTGTTAAAAATAAGGTGTTCATAGGTGTGTGTGTGTGTGTATTAATATCCAGGTCTTCTATTCGATTCTATTGGTCAACATCTCTCTTTCTATGCCAATATATAGCTGTTTTGATTACTGTAGCTCTGTAATAGAGCTTGATATCAGGGATGGTGAGGCCTCTGGCAGTTCCTTTATTGTACAGGATTATTTTGGATATCCTAGGTTTTTCCTTTTTCCATATGAAGTTGATTGTTCTTTTTTCAAGGTCTGTGAAGAATTGTGTTGGGATTTTGATGGAGATAGCATTGAATTTATATATTGCTTTTGGTAGGATTTCCATTTTTACTTTGTTGATCCTTCCTTGAAGGCGTAAGTCATAAACAATGCCACACCAGTTTGGAATTATGATTAATAAGGTGGTATTTATTTAAAGGGGAAAAAACTTACAGATCACCGTCAGCCCTCTGTGCAACCAGGAAAGGAGTCTAGTCGCTGGCGGAGCAGGAAGTGAGGAGAGAGAGAGGGAAGTGGCCGCTTTTTTAAAGGGAGAGAGACCACGCCCCAATGGGCTGGTATCTCAGCGGTGATAGGCTGGAGGAGTGGGAGGACCTCCCGTAACACCTCCCCCTTTTGTTTAAATAAGAGAGTTCTAAACCTCTTATATATACAAACCTCTTATATATACAAATTATATACAATAAGTACAAATATCCTATTCTAACTAGCTTAGGTCTTGTATAGTAAATAACTTGGCCAAGTCATGAGAGAAAAGTAACTACATCTATATAGTCTTCAACCCCATCAAAGATCTGAGAAGGGAAATAATGTTACCTGGCTAATTAGGAAGTTCAGTAAAACAACTTCCAAAACATGCAACAAATCACAGAGACAACTAGCTACCTAGGCAATCAACCAAAGTCACATTAGCAGCGTTGAAGCAACCAACTTTGGCTAAGGCCTAACATAACTGACATACCATTTTCAAAGGCAAGGAACTTTTTAAAACTATCTTACCCTGTCTTGGCAGGATAAGACAGCCCTGTTCTATCCATTGATGCACGCTCTGTATCTTTGTCAGTGGTTGAGGTATGGGCATTTCTTTGCCCAAAGGCCAGTTCTGCCAAAAGGAAAGGCTCCAGGTGGAGTGTCTTTGATGCTCAACATTGTCTTGGGAATAGAGTGGTGTTGCCAGGAGCAATTGTGTCTCACTACCATAAAATTCTGAGTTAGATTAAAGGCCATTTTCTACAGCTCTTTGAAGAAGTTGAAGATTATCTATCTATACTGAGTATAATCTCTCTATATATAAAGAACCTGATTAGTCTAATTATAAATGACAACCTTAGATGACTATTAGTTTATCTAATTCTCAATATCTATCTAACTTAAAGACTAAGACAATAAACGACTGTGAAACAAATGAGGACAATGACCTCCAAATATAAACACTGTACAAATATACATTGCAATATGGTAAATATATATCAATACACAAACATTATATAAGTATCTTAATCAGAGGTAGAAATGTACACTGCAATATGGTAAATATATACAATATATATATATATATTAATACAATATATGTCAATACATAAAATGTTTTAAACAGACATAGAAACATGCATGCATACAATAGTCAATATAATTTAACTTTGTATCAATATACAAGAATCTATACCAATATATTTGTCTAAAAACAGTAACTCAGAATTACAAATCTATTATCCCATCATCCCTCTTTGTTTTTCAAAATGATCCCTGAGCTTATAAAATTCCTCCCCCAACCCTCAATCGTATACTAATTATAATCAACCCCTAAATGATGTCCCTAAACCCAAGGGCAAACTTTACTGAGAGAGGGGATGTCGTCCTCTAGAATTACTTCCAGCTGTCATGGGGGCGACATTCTTTCTGGGGGATCCTGTGAAAGTAAAATGATGGTTAAATTTCAAGATCAATGTCTTTTAAAATTGCCAGTAGTCTCTGAGTATTTTGTGCCGGTCTGGCCAAAATGTTGTATAAGATGTACACCATTTCAGCTAACCAAGTTGGAACTGTCTTGTGCAGCTGGTACCCAAAGCAGGTCTTGTAGTAGTGCTATCAGTATCATGACATCATATCAACCAGGTGGAGTTGTTGTTATGGGGCCACATCTTCTTCCTGGAAACTTCAAATGTCACTTCAGGAAAAACTCATTGTTCATTATGAAAAATTTAAACATTAATCATATATATATATATATTCAATGAAACACATGATAGATCAGTATCCAAACATCCAGGGTTCCTTGAATTTCTCAAAGATGAGTGTTTTCCTGTGGAGATAAGAACAGAACCCTGCCCCCATTCTATATGTTTTTCTTACCACCTGTATGAATATCATCATTGTGGATGAGTTGTCATTTCTCCTTTCCAAGAGGTTTCTCTTCTTCAAATCGACACTTTATTAATTTTGATGGTATCCACAATTTTTCTTCTCCTGTGGAAACAAGAGCAAAACCCCTTCCCCAACGTAGCACATCTCCTGGCTTCCACTGAGAGGTCAGCATATCTTTGAAATAAATCGGTTGATTGAGTTCAGCAGACTTTTCCATTATCCAATGTCTTTCTGATGCTGTCGTTCCTTTCTCATTAGCATTAAGAAAATTCAAAGTTAATAAAGCATTATGTAATCTATTTCTGGGGGTATTTTTAGTCCCTTTCTGTTTGTTCAGCATATCCTTTATAGTAAGATTTGATCTTTCAATAACTGCCTGACCTGTAGGATTATTTGGTATACCTGTAATGTGTTTTATATTATAATGATCAAAAAAGTGTTTCATTTTCTTAGATACATATGCTGGACCATTATCTGTCTTTATTTGCACAGGTATACCCATGATGGCTATAACTTCCAATAAATGTGTGATTACTGAATCAGCCTTTTCTGAGCTCAGGGCAGTAGCCCATTGAAAACCTAAATATGTGGCTATGGTGTGGTGTACATATTTTAAATTACCAAATTCCATAAAGTGGAACACATCCATCGGCCAGATTTCATATCTCTTAGTACCCTTTGGGTCACTCCCTGCAGGCAACGGTGTTTGATTATAGAAAGAACAAGTAGGACAACTCTTTATAATGTCCTTAGCTTGTTGCCAAGTAATGGAAAATTCTTTCTTTAGGCCTTTACTATTGACATGCTGCTTGTTATGAAATTCTTAGGCCTGCAACACACTTCCAATCAATAATTGATCAATCTCAGCATTGCTTTGGGCTAGAGGACCAGGCAGACCTGTATGGGACCAGATATGTGTTATGTACATTGGACAAAGCCTGTTCCTGATTATGTCTTATACCTGGATAAACAATGAAGTCAACTCTGTGTCATCTGGTATAAATTCAGCGGTTTCAATATGCAAGATAACTGTTTCTGCATATTGTGAATCTGTAACTATATTAAGAGGTTCTTTAAAAACCCTTAGCACGATAAGAATGGCATATAATTCTGCCTTCTGGACAGAATTATAAGGGATTTGTTCCACCTTACTCAATTCATCTGACTTGTAACCTGCATTCCCCAATTTATTTGCATCAGTATAGAACGTACGGGCTCCAGTTATTGGAGCATCACGTACAATTCTAGGAAGAATCCAAGAAGTTCTTTTTATGAGGTGAAGTCTACCACTTTTAGGATAGCTGCTATTAATTTCTCCCAAGAAATTAGCACAAGCTCTTTGCCACGGTTCATTGTCTTCCCATAACTTTTTTATTTCTTCAGTAGTAAAAGGCACTATAATTTCTGCTGGGTCTATACCTGCTAGTTGACGAAGTCTCAGCTTACCTTTTATAATTAATTCAGAGACTTTTTTCCACATAAGTTTTTAATTTTTTACTTGGTTTATTAGGTATAAATATCCACTCTAAAATAATATCTTCCCTCTGCATTAGAATCCCTGTAGGAGAAATTCTGGAAGGCAATATGACTAGGATGCAGCTAAGATTTGGGTTCACCCTATCCACATGCGCGTCCTGTAATTTTTCCTCAATCATTGTCAGTTCCTTTTCTGCTTCAGCTGTCAGTTTTCTTTGACTATTCCAATCTTTATCACCATCTAAGGTTTTGTTTAAATGAACTATTAGATCAGGTGTTATCCCAATAGCTGGTCGTAGACTGGAAATGTCTCCTAAAAAATCTTTGGAAGTCAGTAATAGTCTTTAACGGGTCTCTCCTAATTTGTGCCTTTTGCGTTTTAATTTTCTCTAACCCTATTCTGTAACCTAGGTAATTAAACCTAGAATTTCCTCTTTGAATCTTTTCAGGGGCAATTTGTAATCCCCACCTAGGCAAGACTTTCTTTACTTCTTCAAACATCCTTTCTAAAGTATCTTTATTTGAATCAGATAACAAGATGTCATCCATGTAATGATAAATTATGGACTTGGGGAATTGTTTACGAATTATTTCCAATGGCTTACTTACAAAATATTGGCACAATGTAAGACTATTGAGCATAATCTGTTGGAAGACAGTCCATTGATATCTCCTATTAGGCTGAGAATTATTATAAGTAGGCACTGTGAAGGCAAATTTTTCTCTATCCTTTTTTTGTAATGGTAATGTGAAAAAAACAATCTTTCAAATCAATAACTATAAGAGGCCATCCTTTTGTTAACAGAGAAGGCAAAGGAATTCCAGATTGTAGTGGGCCCATAGGTTGAATTACTTTGTTGACAGCTCTTAGACCTGTCACCATTCTCCATTTACCAGATTTCTTTTTTACACCAAACACAGGAGAATTCCAAGGGCTGGTTGATTCTCCAATGTGGTGAGCATCTAGTTGCTCCTGCACCAGCTGTTCCAATGCCTGTAGTTTATCTTCAGCTAGAGGCCACTGTTTGATCCATATTGGCTTCTCAGTTAGCCATTTTAAAGGTAGGGCTGTTGGTACCTCTAAAGGTTTGGTATTTGCTGTATGTTCTTGTACAGCCTGAATGGCTGGTGACCTTTTTCCATAATACCTCATCATATCCTTCCCAGAATTATGAGTTCCTGGAACTTCAGGAATATTAATCTGGGTATTCCATTGCTGTAGCAGGTCACGGCCCCATAAATTTATGGCAATTGTGGCTATATATGGCCTTAGTCTTCCTATTTGCCCTTCGGGCCCTATGCATTCAACCCATCTGGTGCTTTGTTTTGCACGAGATAGGGTTCCAATTCCTAGGAACTGAACATCTACCTCTTGAAGAGGCCAATTTGGATGCCAAGATTCTGGAGTAATGATACTTACATCCACACCTGTGTCTAATAAGCCTTCAATAAGAGTGCCATTTATACAGACTCTTAGCTTTGGTCTTTGATCGTTAATAGAAGTCTGCCAAAATATATGTTTACTCTGTCCTACTGGGTTTTTTGACTCATCCTCCACATGTATTTCATCATTTAGACCAGTATTACTTTTTACAGCAGAAATTGGAGCTTTTAATTTTCTTGGTGAGGCACATTCTCCACTGTGACTGCGAATGACTGGGGCACTGTTGATTTGGGGGCCTGTGAGAGGCCCCTCAAGGAGTTTCCCGATGGTATCGGGTTGCCTTGTTTGTCTGTTGTTGACCTGCATTCGTTGGACCAATGTCGGCCTTTACCGCATCTCCTACATATACCAGAAGGCCTAGGTCTCCTATTTTTGTCATTCCCAGAGGAGATATTATTCCTAGAAATTCTGTGCCTGCAATCCCTTTTCAGATGTCCTACTTTACCACAATTAAAACACCTGGCAGTTTGATGTCTCCTCATTGCTGTGGAAATCGCTTCTCCTACCCAAGATTCATCATTATAGCTAAATGTCTCAACATTCATCGTATGCTGAATCCATTCATCCATAGGTGCTGATCTAGACTTTAAAGGCCCAATTATCTTTTTGCATTCTATGTTTGCATTCTCAAAAGCTAGAGATTCACGAAGTATTCGTCTAGCTTCTGGGTCTGTTACCCCTATGTCCAGAGCCAAATTAATCTTTGCAAAAAGTCAATAAAGGGTTCTCTCTGTCCCTGCCTAATTCTGGTATATGATTCAACCCTTTTTGCTGGATCTTGTATCCTATTCCAAGAAGTTAAAGCTGCTTGGTGACATAGACACAGTACTTCATCATCATAAAGAGCTTGGACCTGTGGATCAGCATATTCTCCTGCACCAAGAATTTGATCTTGGGAAACCTCAATACCTTTTGCTCTTCCTTGTTTTTCCATATGTTTGGATTCTTCTCTGAAATAAATTCCAAACATCAAGGAAGGTCCATTATCTAAAACTGCAGACACTAACTGATGGAAATCATGGGGGGTAGCTCTAGCATTAGAAGCACAAGTCCTTATCATTTCCTTTACATATGCAGAGTGCAAGCCAAAATTAACAATAGCTTGCTTAATTTCTTTTAGATCATTCATTGCTATTGGCGTCCATCTAGCTTCTCTGACTCCCTTTGAGCCTTTAGAAGTTGACGCTTTGTCAGAATTAAGTATAGGGTATGCAGCTAAAACCCTGGGTAAGCCAGTTCTAATAGCTGGTGTTGGCATTGTATCCTGTCCTTGTGCCTTATTACTCTGTTCACCAGCTCCAATCATATCTTCAATCATTTCTAGTCTTTTTATTATTGTCTTTATTATTGTCTCTTTGAATCCTGAATCTCCTGACCTGCATGCGTTTCTCGTAAAGATTGTATGGTTCTTAGGAGTGCCATGATCTTCCTAAATGATAGAATATGCAAAAGAATACTGAAACCTAGTAACCAGTAAATTAAGTTATCCCCATAGTCATATAAACCTTGCATGATATAACCCATTGTATTGGTAACCAGAACAGTAAAATTCGTGTTGGAAACAAATACTGCCATATTACCTATTGTCCATCAGGTGGCACTATTGCCAAGTCGCGACGAAAACAGGGTCCTGTTTCAAAGTCTGCCTAGTATTTGTTAAAAACTGGAAAATGTAAGTTGCTCAACAAATAAATGTAATTAAATCAATTCCAGAGACGGAATCAGAAACCCAGAATCCAGGGGTAGAGAAGAGCAACCTGGAAGCTGCTTATGCCTCCACATGACAGAGTCACCCTCAGGGGTTGTAGCTTTCAGCAACCGCGTGCTCTGGTTATGCCACTTAAGAGCTGTGCTTACAAGGGAGATTTAAAAACGACTCAGAAAAGAGCAAACCACGCGGGCAGAGACTATGCGGGCCTGTGGAGTTTAAATCCATGTAGGGAGGCCAAGGCCACTGCTGCAAGGCACAGGCGGCTGCTGAGGAAGGGAGAGCTCCCGCCAAGCCGAACTCGCGGCCGGCAGCTGAGCAAGGAAAGGAGAGGTTCTAAAACCAAACGTTGGATGCCAATTGAAGGCGTAAGTCATAAACAATGCCACACCAGTTTGGAATTATGATTAATAGGGTGGTATTTATTTAAAGGGGAAAAAACTTACAGATCACCGTCATCCCTCTGCGCAACCAGGAAGGGAGTCTAGTCGCTGGCGGAGCAGGAAGTGAAGAGAGAGAGGAGAGGGAAGTGGCTGCTTTTTTAAAGGGAGAGAGACCACGCCCCAATGGGCTGGTATCTCAGCGGTGATAGGCTGGAGGAGTGGGAGGACCTCCTGTAATACTTCCTATCCAAAAGCATGAGAGATCTTTCTATTTTCTGGTATCTTCAATTTCTTTCTCCAAGGATTTGAAGTTCTTGTCAAACAGTTCTTTCAATTCCTTGGTTAGTCTTACCCCAAGATACTTTATGCTATTTGTGGCTATTGTGAAAAGTGATATTTCTCTGATTTCTCTCTCAGCTTCTTTATCTTTTGTGTCTTGGAGGGCTACTGATTTTTTTTTAGTTGATCTTGTATCCTGCCACTTCACTGAAAGTATTTATTAACAGTAGGATTTCTCTGGTAGAGTTTTCAGTGTCACATATGTACACTATCATATCATCTGCAAATAACAAAAGTTTGATTTCTTCCTTTCCAATTTGAATTCCCTTGTTCTGCTTATGTTTTCTTATTGCTATTGCTAAAATTTCAAGAACTATGTTGAGGAGATATGGAGAGAGTGAGCAAACTATGTCTTGTTCCTGATTTTAGTGGAATGGCTTTGAGTTTCTCTCCATTTAATTTGCTATTAGCTGTCATCTTGTTTTATAATGCTTTTATTATATTTAGATATGATCCTTGTATCCCTAACCTCTCCAAGACCTGAATGATTGTTGAATTTTGTCCAATGCTTTTTCAGTATCTAATGAAATTATCATATTTGTTTCTTTCAGTTTATTTTGTTATGATGGATTACATTGATAAATTTTTATATGTTGAACCAGCCTGGCATCCCTGGAATGAAACCTACCTGATCAAAATGGATAATTTTTTGATGTGTTCTTGGACTCGGTTTGCCAGTATTTTATTGAGAATTTTTGCATCCATGTTCATGAGTGGGGTTGGTCTGCAATTCTCTTTCTTGGTTGAGTCTTTGTGCATTTTTGACATTGGGGTAGCTGTAGCCTCATAAAAAGGGTTTGGCAATGACCCTTCTGTTTCTGTTATGTGGAACACTTTGAGAAGTGTAGTTATTAGCTCTTCTTGAAAATTCTGATAGAATTCTGTACTAAAGCCATCTTGCTTTGTGCTTTTCTTTGGTTGGGAAGTTTTTGATGACAGCTTCTATATCTTTGGGACTTATAATTCTATTTAAATTGCTTGCCTGGTCTTGATTTAATTTTGATAGATGGTATCTATCTAAGAAATTGTCCATTTCTTTTACATTTTCCCATTTTGTGAGGTAGAGGTTTTTGTAGTAGGACTACTGATTCTCTGAAATTCCTTAGTGTTCATTGTTACATCCCCCTTTTTATTTCCAATTTGTTAATTTGGATGTTGTGTATTTCCCTTTTGGTTAGTTTGGATAAGGGTTTGTAAATCTTGTTGATTTTCTCAAAGAACCATCTCTCTCTTTCATTTTTTAAAATGGTTTTCCGTGTTTCTGTTATGTTGTTTTCAGCCCTCACTGATGATTTCCTGTCTTCTACTCCTCATATTTTCATTTTCATTGAATTCAAGGAAGTTTATAATTTCTTTCTTCTTTCTTTCTTTCTTTCTTTCTTCTTTCTTTCTTTCTTTCTTTCTTTCTTTCTTTCTTTCTTTCTTTCTTTCTTTCTTTTCTTTCTTTCTTTCTTGACCTGGTAGTAGTTGACTGTTCAGTTTCCATAAGTTTGTAGTGTTTCTGGGAATAGTATTGTTGTTGAATTCTAACTTTACTCCATGGTGATTAGATAAGACATAGTGGATTACTCCATTTTTTGTCTCCAATTTTTTGTATCTTTGGATGTTTGCTATTGTTACTGAGTATGTGATCTATTTTTGAGAAGGTTCCATAAAGTGCTGAGAAGAAGGTATATTCTTTTATGTTTAAGTGGAATGTGATATAGATGTCTGTTAAGTCATCTGTTGATTAATTATTTTGATAGTTCTCTTATTTCTTTGTAAATTTTCTATTTGATCTGTCCATTGTCGAGAGTGGAATGCTGAAATCTTCTACTATTACTGTGTGGGGTTTGATATGGAATTTAAGTTTTAGAAATGTCTCTTTTACAAATGTGGGTGCTCTTGAAATAGGGGCATAGTTATTCAGGATTGAGACTTCATCTTGATGATTTGTTCCTATTGTGAGTGTAAAGTGTCCTTCTCCATCTCTTCTGAGATTTTAGTTTAAAATAATTTTTTTTAGATTTTAGGATAGCCACACCCACTTGTTTCTTTGGTCCATTTAATTGGAAAACCTTTTCCCAACCTTTTACTCTGAGGTAGTGTCTGTCTTTTAGGGTGATTTGTGTTTCTTATAAACAGCAGAATGCTGGGTCCTGTTTTTGTATCCATTCTCTTAGCCTGTTTCTTTTTATAGGTGAATTTAGACCATTGATATTAAGTGATATTAATGACCAGTGGTTGTTGATTCAGTTTATCTTTGATAGTAGCATTTGTATGTTATTCTTCTTTGCGTTATGCTGGTGAAGGGGTTATCAGATGTCTCTGTTATTGTTGGTGTAGTTAACTTCCTTGGGTTGAGGTTTTCTTTTTAGTATTTTCTGTAAGGCTGAGTTTATGGATTCATATTTTTTAAATTTGTTTTTGTCATTGAATATATTGTTTTCTCCATCAATTGTGAATGAAAGCTTGGCTGGATATAGTAGACTGGGCTTGCATCCATGGTCTATTAGTGTCTGCAGTACATCTATTCAGGACCTTCTGGCTATCATGGTTTCTATTGAGAAGTCAGGTGTAATTCCTTTATATGTTACTTGACCTTTTTCTTTGCAGCTCTCAATACTCTTTCTTTATTCTGTATGTTTTGTGTTTTGATTATTATATGCCAAGTGAATTTTTTTAAATCCAGTGTATTTGGTGTTCTATAAACCTCTTCTATTTTCATAGGAATATCCTTCTTTAGGTTGGGAAAGTTTTCTTCTATAATTTTGTTGAATATATTTTGTGTAACTTTGAGCTGGTGTTCTTCCCCTACTCCTACCAGTCTTAGGTTTGGTCTTTTCATGGTGTCCCATATTTCCTGAATGTTTTTTGTTAATTTTGCTGGATTTAAGATTTTCTTTGACCAATGAGTCTATTTTCTCAATTGGACCCTTAGTGCCTGAGATTCTTTCTTCTATCTCTTGCATTCTGTTGGTTATACTTATCTCTGTAGTTCCTGTTGTTTACCCAGATTTTCCATTTCCAGAGTTTCCTTGGTTTGTGATTTCTTTATTATCTCCATTTCAGTCTTTAAGTCTTGAACTGTTTCCTTCTTCTGCTTGATTGTTTTTTTTTCTTTGTTGTTGTTGTTTACTTTAAGGGATTTATTAATTTCTTCCAGCATTTTGTTTGTCCTCTCCATTTCAATGCTGCTTTTTGGCTTGCTGGATATTTTCTTCATAATATGAAGGTATGTTCCTTCTATCCCTGTTATTTTTAAGACCTTTATCATGAATGGATGTTGAATTTTGTCACAGACTTTTCATCTGTTTTTTTTTTCATTTTGTTTATATGTTGGATTACAATGACAGATTTTCATATATTTAACCATTCCTGCATCTGTGAGGTGAAGATAATTTTATCATGGTGAGTGTTTTTTATGATGTGTTCTTTAATCCAGTTTGGCAATACTTTATTTAATATTTTTCCATCAGTACTCATGAAAGAGATTGGGTTCTAATTCTCTTAGTTACACCCTTGTGTGGTTTGGATATCAATTTAATTGTAGCCTTGTAAAAAGAGTTAGTCAAAATCCCTTCTGGTTCTTCTATGTGGAAAAATTTGAGAAGCATATGTAATAGCTCTTCTTTGAAATTCTTGTAAAATTCTGTGCTGAAGCCATTTTTCCCTGTGCTTATTTTGTTTGAGAGAAAGTTGATGACTGCTTCTAGTTCCTTAGAGGTTACAGATCTATTTAAATTATTTATGTGATCTTGATTGTAATTTGGCCTGTGGTACCATTTTTTTAAATCCCATTTCATTAAATTTTTCAATTTTGTGGAGTAGAGGATTTGAAGTATGACCTGAAAATTCTCTGGATTTCCTCAGTGTCTGTCATCATGTCACCTTTCTCATTTCTGATTTTATTAATTTGGATATGCTCTCTCTGCCTTTTAGTGAGTTTTCATAAACATTTGTCTATCTTTTTGATTTTCTCTAAGAACAAACTATTTGTCTCAGTGATTCTTTGTATTGTTCTTTTCCTTCTTTTTTTCATTTCAGTACTCAGTTTAAATCCTGATGTTTCCTCTGCCTAGGTGAGTTTGCTTTTTGTGGGAGGGGTGGCTTTCAGCCTTACTCTTAAGATGTTTGTGTAAGGTTTCTCCAGGTTCTCCTTACAGGCACTTAAGTCTCCCATAAGTTTGGGTATGTGGTATATATAATTAGATTTAATCCTAGGAAGTGATTAACTTTTTTTGTATTTCTTTCTTGACTCAAGGGTGTTTCACCAACATTTTTCAATTTCTCTAATTTGTGTTGTTGAATTTTAACTTTAAGTGCTGATCATCTGATAAAATACAGAGAGATTTTCAAATTAGTTTATATTTGTTGAGTTACTTAATTGATGAGTATGTGCTTAATTTTAGGAAATCATTCATGAGGTGTCAAGAAGAAGGTATATTCTTCTATGTTTGGGTAGAATGTTCTATACATGTTTTTATTTTAAAACCTATTTGATTCATAACAGCTGTTACTTCGTTTTGGCCCTCCTGTCCAATGTTTAGAGTGGGCTGTTGAAGTAACACTCATAGAGTGTGAGCTTTGATGTATGATTTAGTAATGCTTCTTTCACACATGTGGGTGCCCTTGTATTTGGAGTGTAGAAGTTTAGAACTGAGACTTCATCCAATGGATTTTTCCTGTGACAAACATGACATATCCTTTTTCATCTCTATTGATTAATTTTAGATTGAAGTCTATTTTGTTAGATAATAGGATAGGTACAACATTTTGTTTCTTAGGATTGGAAAATATTCCCAACCCTTTGCTCAGAGATAATGTCTATCATTTATGTTTAGGTGTGTTTCTTGTATGCAGCAGAAGAATGTATCTTGCTTCTGTATCCAGTCTATTAGCCTGTGACTATAAAAATAGGTGAATTGAAACCATTGATGTTAAGAGATATTAATGACTAATGATAGTTTCTATTATTTTTTCTTTTGTTTGTGGTGGCAGCATTGTGTGTTTCTCTTTTTTGTATTTTGCTTCTCTGGGATTATCTACTGCTTATGTTTTTGTGAGGATAGTTAACTATTTTGGGATGCAGTTTTCCTGTAATAATTTCTATAGGTCTATATTTTTGGACAGTATTGTTTAAATCTGGTTTCTGATGGAATATCTTGTTATTTCCATTTCTGGAGTCTGGGCTGGAATTTGTGGCTTCTGAGTTTCTGCAAAACATCTATCAAGGACTTCTGATTTTCAGAGTTTCCATCGATAAATCTTTTGTAATTCTGGTAAGTCTGTCTTTATATATTACTTGAGCTTTTTTTTTTTGCATCTCCTAATATACTTTCTTCATTCAGATTTTTAGTGTTTTGATTACTGTGTGGCAAAGGGATTTTCCCAGTCATTTGGTGTTGTGTAAACTTCTTGTACTTTCATAGTAATGTCCATCTTCAAGTTGGGAAAGTTTTCTTCTATGATTTTGTTGAATATATTTTATGTGCCTTTGAACTTTACTTCTTCTCCTTCTCTTATCCTTATTTTTCTTAGTTTTGGCCTTTTCATTGTATCCCAGATGTCCTGGACATTTTGTGTTAAGGATTTGTTGCTAACATTTTTATAACCAATCAATCTATTACCTCTATTAAATTTATTCAACACCTGATATTCTCTTGTCCATGTCTTTTATTCTGGTGGCTATGCTTGCTTCTCTAGTACCTAATTGTTCACTCAAAGTTTCTTTTTCCAGAATTCATTTGGCTTGTGTTTTTTTATTGCCTCTATTTTAGTTTTTAAGTCTTGAACAATTTCCTTGACATTTTTGATTTTTTTTGCTCTCTTTAAAAATCAACTTGTCATCACATTAAATGTTGAAAAAGCCTATGACAAAATTCAATAACCATTTACAATAAAAAATGTTCTGGAGTAATAAGGGATACATAGACCATACCTCAACATAATAAAGGCAACATACCTCAAACCAATAACCAACATAAAATTAAACAGAGCGAAACTCAAAGCTTTTCCACTAAAATCAGGGACAAGATAAGGTTGTCCTCTCTCTCCATATCAATTCAATATAGTACTTGCAGTTCTTTTTTAATTAATTAATTAATTTTTACTTAAAAATTTCCACCTCCTCCCCTCCTCCCAATTCCCTCTCCTTACCCCCTTCCCCTCCCTCCCAGTCCAAAGAGCAGTCAGCGTTCCCTGCCCTGTGGGCAGTCCAAGGTCCTCCCCACTCCATCCAGGTCTAGGAAGGTGAGCATCCTATAAAGACTAGGCTCCCAGAAAGCCAGTACATGCAGTAGGATCAAAACTCAACGCCATTGTCCTTGACTTATCAGTCAGCCCTCCTTGTTTAACATGTTCAGAGAGTCCGGTTTGATCACTTGCTCCACCAGTCTCAGTCCAGCTGGCCTTGGTGAGCTACCATTAGAGCAGCCCCACCATCTCAGTGGGTGGGTACGCCCCTCATGGTTCTGACTTCTTTGCTCTTCTTCTGCTCCTCATTTGGACCTTGGGAGCTCAGTCCAATACTCCAATGTGGGTCACTAGGACCTCAAGAACTATATTGAACAGATATGGAGAGAGTGGACAACATTGTCTTGCTTCTGATTTCAGTAGGATTGCTGGGAGTTTCTCTCCACTTAGTTTGATCCTGGCTGTTGGCTTTCTCTATATTGTCTTTATTATGTTTAGGTATGTTCCTTTTATCCCTGCACTCTCTAAAACCCAGAGCTGCTGGGCAGTGGTGTCACACACCTTTAATCCCAATATTTGGAAGGCATGGCTGGTGGATATCTATGAGTTTGAGGCCAACCTAGCCTACAAAAGCTAGGTCCAGGAGAGGTTTCAAAGCTATAGAGAAACCCTGTCTGACTTCTGTCACCATAAAAGACAGTACTCATAGTGGAAGCATTCGGGTCAATTCCAGCTCAGGTTCTGCTTCTGAAGTCCATATTGCCTTCAACAAGAGGGACTTACCTATCAGTTCTGGTAAGCAGTCAAGGACAAAACAATAGGGTGTAAGTTTTGGGAGTCTCTTAGACAATGATGATCAACAACTCAAAGCATAGCTTTTCATATACTGGATTTTTTGTTAGAAAGTCTTTGACTTTTAGAGGGAGCATTTTCTGCCCAGATGAGAAAAATTTAAACTATATTACATATTGTAAAACATATTAAATGCATTACATTTTAAATTTTTCTAAATAGCTGGATCTTGAGAGCTCACTAAAGTGCTACAATGTGGGTCTCTCTCTCTCTCTCTCTTTCTCTCTCTCTCTCTCTTTCCATCTACTGTTAGATGAAGGTTCTATGGTGATATTTAAGATAATCATAAGTCTGACTAAAGGGCAAGGTCAGTTCAGGCACCCTCTCTATTGCACAGGATCTTAGCTGGGGACATCCTTGTGGATTTCTGGGTATTTTTCTAGAGCCTGGTTTCTTGCTAATCCCAAAATGGCTCCCTTAATCAAGATATCTCTTTCCTTGCTCTCATATCTGTCCTCCCTCCATCTCAACTATCCCATTCCCTCAAGCTCTCCCTAACCCTCCACTTCTCCCTTTTCTCCTCTCCCCTTCTTTCTACCCCCTGCCCCCCTGCTCCCAAACTTTGTCAGGCAATCTTATCTGCTTCCTATTTCCAGGAGGAAATATATCTTTTTCTTTGTTACTTAGTTTTTCTAAGATCATGAACTATAGGCTCAATGTCCTTTGTTTATGGCTAGAATCCACTGAGTGAGTGAGTACATACCATATTCATATTTTTGTTCTGGGTTATCTCACTCAGGATAGTGGTTTCTAATTCCATCCATTTCAATGCGAAATGTAAGATGCCCCCCCTTTTTTTTTGTACCACTAAGTAGTTCTTTAATGTGTAGATGTGCCACACTTTTTTACCCATTCTTCCATTGAGGGGCATATAGGTTGTTTCCAGGTTTTGTCTATTACAAATAATGCTGCTATGAACATAGTTGAACAAAGCTTTGTAGTATGATTGAGCATCTTTTGGGTATATTCCCCAAGAGTAGTATTCCTGGATCCCATTTGAGCATTGGACTTAGCTCCCAAGGTACAGTTGAAGAGCAGAAGGAAGGACAGTATGAGTAAGGAAGTCAAGACCATGAGGGTTTTATCCACTGAGAATGTGCCTGAGCTAATGGGAGCTCACTAACTCCAACTGGACTGGGAATGAGCAAGCATGGGATCAAGCTAGTCCCTCTGAATGTGGTTGACAATTGGGACAAATAGAGGGGGATGGTAATGGCACTGGAATTTGTCTCTACTACATGTATTGGCTTTTGGGGATACTATTCTCTTTGGATGTATCCCATGTTCAACCTGGATGTAGTGTAGAGGGCCTTGGATTTAACACACAGCAGGGGACCTTTTCCTCTCTTAAGATTGGAGGGTGGTGGGGGGAGGGTGTATGGAGGGCATGGGAGAGAAGTGAGAGGAGGAGAAAAGTGAGAATTTGGATTGGTATTTTTCAAATAATAAAATAATAATAATAATAATAATAATAATAATAAATAAACCTTTGCACTTCAGATGAAGTACAAAAAAATTCCAAATATCTGCTAGTATGAGTTTTTATGATTTTTCACAACTATTCATTACTATTTTATATTCTACCTCTTTAGTATTTTCCTCATCAGAGATCCTATTTTGCCATTTGACCTATAAAATTACTTATATTTTGTTATTTCTGCTCCCTCCTTCTGTAACTATTTTCTTGTCCCCTCTCTAAAGAGCTCCTCTTTTCTCATTTCCTTTATCGGATCATCTGTACTCTACTACATTCTCTTTTCTTTGTTCTCCAGCCCTCTTACACTACCCTGGTTTCCAGATCATTAAGTGAAATGTAAAGATTTGCAGCTTGGATCTTTGCATGAGGGGAAGATACGCATGTGTTCCCTGGCTTCCCAAACCTTAGTTACCTCACTCAGTGTGATTATTTCAATTTTTTCTATTTATCTGCAAAGTCCATGATTTCACTTTTCTTATATATTCTGATTCAATTGTATATTTGTTTGTTGTAGAGCATTTAGGTTATTTCCATTTCCTAGTTACTCTGAATCAAGAATCAAAGAACATGATTAGAATAGGATGAGGAGTTATTTTATCATATGCCAAGAACTGGTACAGCTAAGTCATATAGTAGACTTATTTAAGAGTTTTGGGAATTCATAACAATTTCCATAGTGAGTGTACCTGTTTTTAGTCCCAACAACAATGAATGGGGAGTTTCTTCCTCCAACGTTTGTTGAAGGTTTTTTTTTTTTTTTTTTTTTTTTTTGCTGATTTTTGATGCTCTGGGTAGAAGGTATGAGGAATATTCTTATGTAGTATCTCATTATTTTTTTTAAAGTTTTTGAGAACTGTTCATTCAGGTTTGAGGCCCATATTATTGGGATGGTATTCAAATTTTTGTTTTTACTACTTTTGAGATCTTTATACATTCTGGAAGTTAATCTTCTGTAAGATATATTGCTAGAGAACATTCTTTCCCTTTCTGTGTTCTTCCTATTCACTGGGTTAATTGTATCTTTATCTAAAAAGAAAAAAAAAATTCAAGTTTACTGAAGTCCCTGCTGCAGGAGCTCCTTCTGCTCCTTCAGCCAATAGCCTTTAAGATACCAGCACATTTGGGTGTGGTCTTTTTGCTTTAAAAAGCAGCAGTGGCCCTGTTCTCTCTCTCTCTCTCTCTCTCTCTCTCTCTCTCTCTCTCTCTCTGGCTTCCGGCTAATAGACTCTGTTCCTGGTTGTGCAGAGGGCTATTGTCTAGAACGGTGATCTGTAAGTATTCCCCTTAAATAAATAACCCTTTTATTAATCATAATTCCGAACTGGTGTGGGATTGTTTTGTGACTTACATCTACACCTGGCACCCATGTGTATTTAAACTCCATGCCTCTTGGGCTCCACAGACCTGGACAGTCTCTTCCTGCCTGGTCTGCTCTTTCCTGAGGAGTTTTTAAATCCCTGTCACAGTGCAGCACCTACAAAGTGTGAGTCAGAGTGCAACCAGTTGTTGAATGCTGCAACCCCTTGGGACAACTTTTTGTTGCATGGTAGCATATGTGGCTTCCAGGTTGCTGTTCTCTGCCCCTGGAATCTGGGTCTCTGTCTCCGTGTGTGGAATTGATTTAATTACATTTACTTTTTTGAACAACTCATATTTCCCAGTCTTTAACAAGTACCAAGGCAGAGACTGAAATAGGACCATTTCTGTCACCGTTACATTGATTTTATTCACGACACGGCAACAGCACCACCTGTACTGTACTGTACTGTACTGTACTGTAACAGGTAATGTGGCAGTTTTCATTTCCAATGCATCTTTTACTGCTTTCTTTACTAATATAATGGATTATATCATGTGGGGCTTATATGACTATGGAAAAACCTCAATTTAATGGTTACTAGGTGTCAGTGTTATTTTGCATATTCTTTCATTAAGGAAGAATATGGCACTCCTAGGAACTATACAATCTTTACCGACTAATAATGAACAGCTAGTTGACAGGATTAAAATAATCAAAAATTGGAGGTTAAATGAACAAGTGGATACTATGATAGACAGAATTGACTCAATATCTAAGAGTATTAAGAAGTTATCTGGAAAAATTCATAGTATTGAATTTGACATTCGAAAGTTTTGATAAATTAACAGACAGAATGGACCTCCAGTATGGCAATCTACATGATATTCCAGAAAAGTTCAAGGAGGACATGTGTTAAAAGAAGAACATTAAAACCTTGGAATCTCAGGCGATTAATGAGGACCAGAGACTTGATGCCTCCATGAAATCACTAGAAATATATACAGGCCAGAAGATTCAGGCTTTACAAAAAACAATTATAAAAAGATTTGAAATGATTGAGGAAATTATTGGAGCTGATAAACAGGGAAAGAAGGCACAAGGACAGGATGCAACTTTTCCAGTGGCTGTCAGAAATGGATTACCCAGGGTTTTAGCTTCCTATCCTGTACTTTACTCTGACAAAGCATCAGGTTCTAAAGGCCAAAGAGGATCAAAAGAAGGTCAGGCGATTATAGAAAGGTCAAATCGTACTTTAAACGATATAGTAAACAAACAGAAAGGGGTGGAAAATACCCCCAGAAATAGATTGCATATAATGCTTTATTAACCTTCAATTTTCTTAACACTAAAGAGAAAGGAACAACAGCAGCAGAGAGACATTGGATAATGAAAAAAACTTCTGAATTGAATCAACCAGTGTATTTCAAGGATGTGTTAAACCACACAATGAAAACCAGGAGATGTACTATGTTAGGGAAGGGTTTCGTCCTTGTGTCCACAGGAGAAGAAAAATTATGGATACCATCAAAATTAATAAAGATTCACTTTGAAAAGTAGAAACCTATTTAAACAGAGATATGACAGCTCATTCACAATGGTGACAACCATACATGTGGTAAGGAAAGCCATATAGGGTTGGGGCAGGGTTCTACTCTTATCTTTGAAGAAAAATACACATCATCAAAAATTCAAGAGACCTTGATGTTTGAATGCTGGCAGAATAAAAAGTAACTATCCACTAAGGAGCATCTAGACAACACAATAAGGTTTATGAATCCAGCTATGGGTTACACTTACATTCACACACACACACACACACACACACACACACACACACACACACATATATATATGCTGTTTTTGGAGTTGGACAATGGCTCTGCACTTCTCTAAATCCAACCATGCATGCTATTGAAAGAAACATTCAGAGTTTCTGTCTCACTTCGGAAGCTACTTGATTGTACATCCTGCCTGCTCAAATATTATCTCCTTTTGCAGGCCTTCAATGGGGTTGAAGATTAGATAGTAACAGTTACTTTATCTATGATTATATTGGTATTATGAACTAAACAATTAGTGAAAATCAAAAAAAAATTCCAGGTCAGAACAAACATAAGATTTATCTAATATTAGTTTAATGGTAACATTCTTAATGTTAATTATTATTGATCTTGCTATATATCAAGATACCTGTGAATATCTTTTGAATTTTTGACCTGTGCAAAATATTTTACTGCAGTTTTTCTAGTCTTCAACTGAGAATGTTAGTCTTGTTATTTATGCTCTTCATAAATAGACTTTATTTAGAATATACTTTATTTTAACAACATCATTATATTTTTGAATTTTCCATGAATATATAAAATAACATAAAATGTTTCACTATAATTTGAACTATTAATGACCCTTCAAATATTATTTTATATTTTTCAAAATGCACATCTTCATACAACCAAAAATTAAAAGCATTTGCTTTTGAATTTGAAAGTTGACCAACATTCCTTTTCATTTATTGACTTCATGAATTATCAACTATGGTCATGTTTCCTTCTATTCACTTGGTTGAGACACTACTGAGAACTGATGTGGTAGTCATTGCTCACATCATATGTGATTGGCATAAATGAAAAGGGGCTTAGGTCAGTCTTTTTTTTTTGGATTCCCAAAAATCTCCTGAAGCAAGAAATTCAGAGGAGCCACTTGTCTTCTATGGCAGTTTTATGAGATTTGTTTCCTTTTTTTTTCCGAAACAGAGATTCAGACAGCCAACAATATCCTTAAACTTGTTTTATAGACACAGAGAATCTTGTTCTTTCTGTCAATGTCTTTGGTGCTGGGATTATTGGTCTCAAGTTTGTCTCAGTTTTAAACTATTGTTTCAGCATAGGATTAGGCAACACAAAAGTTGTGCTGGTCACTGAACAGAGTAGGAAATGTATATTTTCATGTGTTTATTTTTACTGATTTGCATGGATAAAACATTTCCTGGACTGAAACTTGTGACCAGGGAGTTGCAATTGCTATATAGTTTGTATACTGCCATGATGTGATATCATTAACACAGTGGATGCACTGTTTGAAAACAGGGAAAGCAAGAGAGACACAATCATCAACAGTTAAAAACTTTGTTTAAATCTTGGAGCATGTTGCTAGTTTCTTGAATAACTCCAAATTTCTTGAATAATTTGAAGAACTCCATGTCATGCAATCTTTAAAATTCTTTCTAGGTTTTAATTTCATTGTGGTTTTTGCTTTCACATCTGATGTGGAGCTAATGTCAAATATTATTCAAGTCTGCTTTTAAATATTCACACCTGGTTCATTAAAATCATATATAATGTTTTTGTTTTCATTCAAACTACTATTTATAAGTAGTATAAGACTCTGAAAATTCAGTGAACTTAATTTCCTTTCATTTCATAAGACAAAATCATAATAATAATTCATATCAGTTTAGCTTTACTTATGTTTTGGACTGTGAAGAACACCATCATCTATGCATGTATAGCTGTATCCATGTAAAATGGGACTCATAAGTAGGTTTTTAAGTTTTTTAAGGTCAAAGTGTTGTGAACTTAATGTTTGTCGGTAGCTATGCATGGTTGTAGACATCTCAGACTTCACTTATAGTTCACTGGGAGTGCCCTGAACCTAAAGTCTGCCTTGGAGTTATTTCTTTCTAGACAAGTTCTTAGATCAGAAAAAACTAATGATAAGTATCTCTGATCCAATCTCTGTGATTCCTGCTGATTCTTTTCAAAAGTAAACAGAATTCCTCTTCTTTGCAATTAAATGAGTTTTTATTATTGTGGTAGATCTTTTGGATTTTTCCTGTTTTATTTTGTTTCATTTAGTTCATTAATTAATTTGTTTGTGTGCTTTTATGTAGGATCTCTCTTCATTTCCCTGACTAGTCTGGAACTTTCTCTGTACACAATGCCAGCTTTCAACACATAGAGAGCTGAGGTTTTGATGTTGTATCTCACACACCCAGCTATGCTGTTTTTGTAAATTTTTTTTCATTTTGCCCAAACAAACATGTCAGGAGTCATATTTTCTAATTTGTGTATGAGTACAGATATCGTTGTGCTACTGTTTAGATATTTAAGGAGTTACCTGAGTAGTTAGGTAATTCTCAAAGAGGCTCCATAAAACTTTAAATACTGTCCTTTTAGCAAGCAATCCCAAATTTTATGTTAGTACTTAGTGAAGAGTAAATCAGAAATGTGGACTGGAGATACAATTTTTAGAAGAAAGATGGCTGTTAATGGCAGTTAATAAATGACCCCCAAAAAAGGTAAATTGAAGACAATAGATGTGGTAAGATATTCCCATCTTTCTCAAATGCATATCCTGAATTCAAGACTATGCAAAACTAACATCATAAGATTAATACTTATAATAATATTATGTGATTGTTCTTCTTTTGTTCCCAAGAATGCAGTTTTCACACCCATTTTTAGTAAAATTTAAATGGATACTTTCAACACATTATTTTTAGTTCCAGTGTACCTTACTTAACTAATGAATGTATATCCCTGTTATACTCCTTTAATAAAAGATCACTTATCTTTTTTCTTGTCTCTATTATTTTCAAGGAATTCTAAGGCAAATATTGTAGATGGAGTTTGGTTTGAGTTGTCATTTCCCAAATAATGACAAGGAGATATCTTACTAGTTATGAAAGCTCAGACTTAAGTTAGGTTTGTCCTACTAGCTATTATAACATAAAGTACCCAATTTTTATTAATCTATGTTTTACTATCTTCTACAGATCCTACTTCTTCTATGTCTCCTCTCTTTCTGACTGATGACTCAACCTTCTTCTTTCCTGAGTTCGGTCTGTCCCTGAAAGTCCAACCTAACCTCTTCTTGCTTAGCTATTGGCCATTCGGCTCTTTATAAAACCAATCAGAAGGCACCTTGGCAAAAACACATCTTGACAGTGTAAACAGATATTATGCAATGTTTCCACTTTTTTGTCGAAACAAAAAGGAAATCTTTTAATCCTAACATAGTAAAATTATATACTATAAGAAAAAATGTCAGGAAAGATAATATTCACAATGTCTGGTGAATTTGTATTCAGCATATTCAGAGAAAACATTCTATTATCTTATCCTGATGAATTTACAGTTTTATACATATTTCACTTTCTATTCTATCATGTATTATTAACCAAAGACTGTCATTTTAGACCTCAAAACCTTTTTTAGATAAAAAATTGAGCTTTTATGTCACTCAACATTATTTATTATTTATTCCTCTTTTATGAGTTTCTTTTCTGAATTTGTTAACAAGATAAACTGTAAAAATAATTATCTTATCTTTAAATACATCAGAAACCCAAGAAGAATAAAATATTACCTAAGCAAACAGGAATTACAGAACAAGCAAATTTCAAAAGTATAGAAATAACAGAAACAGCTGACTTCCTGGACAGTCACACAAGGTTCATCTGATCCATCTGAAATATAGGATCATTAATCCTCAGCCCACAGCCTAGAATATCTGTCAGACTTTGCTGTGATGCATAAATCTTGCAATACTGTCTAATGATATCTTTGTAAAGTTTGGAAGTTGCCTTGTTTGGTGTCCTTCTTATCTATTTTGCAAATAATTCTGTCAACAATAAATGAAGGCATAGATTATTTTCCTGGTGGCATGCTTTGCCACACAGAATACAGGGTCTTTGATGCTGGCCATCATTTTATAAAGAAACCTATGCTGCTGAGAAGCCAAGGACAATGGCACTGGATTTTGATCCTACTGCATGTAATGACTTTGTGGGAGCCTAGTCTGTTTGGATGCTCACCTTCCTAGTCCTGGATGGAGGCAGGAGGACCTTGGACTTCCCATAGGGCAGGGAACCCTGACTGCTCGTTGGACTGGAGAGGGAGGGGAAGGGGGATAGGGGGTGGGACGGAAATGGGAGGAGGTGGAAATTTTTAATTAAATAATATAAATAAATAAAAAAGGAAAAATAATAATTTGGTACTGGTACAGAAGTAGGCCTATAGACCAATCAAAAAATATAATGCAATATATATATATACTTATTACTACCACTCTCTGATAATTGAAAAGAGCAAAAAATGCAGTGGAGAAAAGATTTATTTAACAAATGGTGGTGGAAGAAGTGGATGTCAACATTCAGAGCGGAATTAGATCTATATCAATCACTCTGCAAAATTTAGATGCAAGTGTATCAAAGACCACAATTTTAAACCTGAAGTGGTAAAATTGCTAGGCAGAACCCTCTATGATTTATGTGTACAAAAAGTCTTTTTTAATATGACTTTATTTGTCTAGGAATTAACCCCCACATTTGTTATCTTGGACCTCATAAAGCCAAAAAGCTACTGTAAGGCCAAAGAAACAATCAACTATGTAAAGATAAAATCCATACAATAGGACAGAATTTTTGCCTACTTGACATCTAACAGAAGATTAATTTCTAGAATATACAAAGAACTTACAACCTAGAATCAAGGAAACAATACAAAATTGATAATGGGGGCTATGAATCTAAACAGAAAACCCTCAATAGATGAAATAAAAATGGCTAAGAAATATAGCACTCAAAATTGCTAAGATCCTAAAGGCAACTGACAATAAATGCTGCTTGGAGAGGTTTAAGAGAAATGTGAACCCTCATCACTGTTATTGGAATGCAAAGAAATGCAACCCCTATGAAATTAGTATGGAGAATCATCAAAATTGTAAAAATAAAACTACCATATGACTTAGCTATCTCACTTCATGACACAAAGTAGTTTCTATCCCACTGCAGAAACACTTGCTCAGTCATGTTTATTCACAAAAGCTAGGCAATGGAACTACCTAAATATCCTTTAACTGATGTGTGGATAATGAGAACAAATGGGCAGTGGAGGAGAGGGTACCTGAACTGGCCTTGTCCCATAGTCATACTAATGAATATCTTGAATATTATCATAGAACCTTTTCCTGCAATTGATGGAGATAGGGACAGAGACTCACAGTGGACCACTGGACTGAGCTCCCAAGGTCCAGTTGAAGAGTGGAAGAAGGAAGAATATGAGCAAGGAAGTCAGGACCACGAGGGGTTGGTTCACCCACTGAGACAATGTGCCTGAGCAAATGGGAGTTCACCAACTTCAACTGGACTGGGACAAAACAAGCATGGGATCAAACATGTCACTCTGAATGTGACTGACAATTGGAGCAGACTGAAAAGCCAATGATAATGACACTGGGGTTAAGTCTCTACTGCGTGTACCAGCTTTTTGGGATCATATTCCTTTTTGATGTATATATTCCTAAGCCTGGATGTAGGGGGGAGTACCTTGGACTTTTCCATGAGGCATGGTACCTTGCCCTCTCTTAGGACTGGAGGGGGGAGGGTATGTAGGGGAGAAGGTGGGAAGTGGAAGGAGGGGAGGATGTGGAAAATTTGATTGGTATGATTTATAAAGTAATAAAAAAGAAATTTAATAAAAACATAATAAACCTCTAAGGAAAAAAATAAAAATAAAAACTTACATTATAATAAAAAAGAAAGAAATTTATGCTGCAATGAGTATACATGTCTCAGTTGCATAAAAATCCTCAAGTTATTAAATCATCTTAAATGTTATACACTGTAGATTTTGAAGTGTTTAAAGAGCACACCATCTCCCCATTTCTGTCTCAAATAAAATAATGGTTTTAACTTTAACATAGTAGAATTACATATAACAAAACATATCAAACAAAAATTACAGTTACTATATATCATTGCAAGTGTTAAGTTTTATATCTAGTTTATTCTTTTATCATAACTTAAGAAAAATATATCTGCCTTCAATTCCATCAAAGACTCCAGGAAGCTGCATTGTAAGCACCTCCCAAGGCTTTAGAATTGACAGAGAAATCTCATTGCCTGGATAGTCACCCAAAGTTCTTCTGTAATATTGGGGCATCCATCTTCAACCATAATATCCGTAGTATCTGACTGCCTTTCCCATGAAGCAGAAAATTTCAAAGACTGTTTTGCCTATATTGACAATTAGTCAGTTAATTTCTTCTGTGTCTAGTCAAATGTCTGACAGTATCTTCTGTAAAGCAAGAACCCTAAAGAACTATCTCATCCTTTGAAAATTTTAGCAGTCAGTCATTTTTCTGTGGGTCCATCTTGTTCAATCCATATAACATACCATCAAACATGTCCATGCAAGAGTAAGGAACCTATTTGATACCCATCATCTTCTTGAAGTAGACTGGAATTACCAAAAGCCATATTTAAATATTTAATATTAAATATTTAAATGCCATATTCTGAAGTTCTTTGAAGGGTTTAAAGAATACCTATCCATATGAAATATAACTCTATATCTAGAAAACATAACTAACATGGCTACAGTTTGACTGTTATAGACAATTATCTATTAATCTATATTTTTAACTATAGATTACATTTTTAAATGAGCTGTATAAACATAATACCTAAACAAGAATAGAAATATACATTATATACAGTGTAGCAAAATTAACCTGAACTTTGTATCAGTAGATCAGGATCCAAACAAATACAAAGTATTAATCTCTATATCATCTACCCCTTACATTTTTTAACAAACTGACTATGACTATTAATTTTTTTATAATAAATCGCCCTTAAATGAAAACAAACAATTATACACAATCATTTTGGGAATTTGGGTATATTTTGTTATCAAATTGCTTTCTGCTGTTTGTTGGACAAAGTATTTTTAGGGTTCATGGGCACCTTTCAAGATTTTTATTCCTTCACACAACATTAGTCTGGAAGGAATTCACCAGTTCTCATTATCTGTGGGGGAAAAAAAAAAGAACCTCTTTTCCAAATTAACATGGATACACCTTAGACTTAAATTTTGTTATCTAGATACTTTTTAAATATGTATGAATATTTTAGCTTAGCAGCTGTCACGGTCAAGTGTCTCTCTGCAGATAGCTCATTAAGATTCAAAGAATTTAAAGAAAAACAGTAATATACATAATCTAGACTCTGTGTATATTCCATGTTTACATGGTGTCTTTATTGCTCTATTACTTTTTGATGCTTACTTTATTATCTTTACTACTTTAATCTTGACTGACTGTACTCTTTCTTCTCTCCCTTAAACCCATGTCCATTTATACAATCCTGTGAACCATTACAAAGTCTTTTTCATCTGCATCTGTCTTATTGTGTATTTGTAACCATTTTCTAACTGGAAGATTTTTTTTTAAATGATAAACAGGCTTGGCTAGGATCACTGCTGAAACTTTGCCTATTGACTCCCAGTGCAACATGGCAGTGGTATGTTCCCCATTTCTGCAAGCCATGCTCACTACTCCAGCCCCAAGGATGCAGCAGGTATATAATCTATATTGCCATTTCTTTCTTTCTTTCTTTCTTTCTTTCTTTCTTTCTTTCTTTCTTTCTTTCTTTCTTTCTTTCTTTCGTTCTTTCCTTCTTTCTTTCTTTCTCTTTTTGTAATTTGGAGACAAGATTTCTCTGTGACTTTGGGGCCTGTCTTGGAACTAGTTCTTGTAGACCAGTCTGACTTTGAACTCATTGAGACTGAGATCCACTTGCCTCTGACTAGGGAGTGCTGGGATTAAAGGCACATACCACAGCTACCCAGCTATCCCACACTAGTTCAGAATTGAATATAATCGAGGGTTATTTATTTAGAGGTAGACTCACAGATCACAATGGTCTGCTCGAACAGGGAACAGCAACCAAATGCTGCAGCTGGAAGAGAGAGAGGTCAGACACTTGCTTTACATTGTGATATATAGTATATGAAGCCACACCCAAATGGGCGGGTACAGCTCCTCCTGCTTTGGTTTAAATAACACTCTGCTCACCAACCCTGAGTACTCCATATCAGGTACTCCCAAAATTACCAGCCAATTATGCTGCCAGGATGAGCCAAGAACCCTTTCATTTTTTAATATTTTATTTTTTTATTAAAAATTTCCACCTCTCTTTTCTTTTCCCCTCCCCCAACTCCCCACGCCCCACTCCCCTCCCCGTCCCTCTCCATTCCAAAGAGCAGTCACGGTTCCCTGCCCTACGGGCAGTCCAAGGTCCTCCCCACTCTATCCAGGTCTAGGAAGGTGAGCATCCCAACAAGCTAGGCTCCCACAAAGCCAGTACATGCAGTAGGATCAAAACCCAGTGCCATTGTCCTTGGCTACGCAGCAGCCCTCATTGTCCACCACATTCAGAGAGTCCAGTTGTATCCCCTGCTTTTTCAGTCCCAGTCCAGCTAGGCTTGGTGAGCTCCCAATAGATCGGCCCCATTGTCTCAGTGGGTGGGTGCACCCCTCACAGTCCTGACTTCCTTGCTCATGTTCTCCCTCCTTCTGCTTCTCGTTTGGACCTTGGGAGCTCAGTCCAGTGCTCCAGTGTTGTGGGTCTCTGTCTCTATCTCCATCCATCGCCAGATGAAGGTTCTATGATGATATGCAAGATATTCATTAGTATGGCTATAGGGTAGGGCCATTTCAGGCTCTCTCTCCTCAGCTGCTCAAGGACCTAGTTGGGTACATCTCTCTGGACCCCTGGGAACCCCTCTAGCCAACCCTAAAATGGCTCCCTTAATTAAGATATATACTTCCCTGCTCCCATATTCATCCTTCCATTATCCCAACCATCCCATTCCCCCAAGCTCTCCCCATCCTCCCCTTCTCACATGTCTCTCCCCATCTCCCCTTTCCCCCATCCCACCCCACCACCCCCCCAGTTCCCAATTTTTGCCCAGCAATCTTGTCTACTTACAATATCCAGGAGGATAGCCATATTTTTTTTTCTTTGGGTTCACCTTCTTATTTAGCTAAGAAGCCCTTTCTTAAAAGAGCCGTGCCTCTGCTTGCAACCAGCAAACAGAGCCTATATGGAAAAAAAAATGTGGCTACCAAGAAGTTACTCTTTGCTCCCTTTTTTGTGGGTCTGAGACCATTCCTAGAAGCTGTGCTTGTCTCCCATTTTTGTTTGTCTAGAACCCCTCTTTGTTTTTCTTAAGATATTTTAGGTCTTATGTGGATCCATGCCCCAGATAGTTGGCAACGTTATGTAAAAGGAGATTTTGCATTTGTTTCCCAGTTGCCTACACCCAAATAATCACACTGAAACTATATTAATTACACCACTGTTTGGCTAATACCTTAGGTGTATTACAAGGTGGCTTTTACATTTTAAATTTTAATTAACCTATTTCTATTCATCTATGTATCACCACCATGTTGTGACATTTGCCTGCTCTAATGTCTTTCTCCCTACATTCAGTTTTGTTTTCCTGGCAAGCTCTATTCTAAAATTCAATAGGCAATGCAGCATTTTTACTAACCAATGGTATTAAAACATCTTCAGAGTATACATAAGGAAATCCCACATCACTATATAATGTCAACAACACACCTAACATGACCATAGGTCTGACTGCATAGATGACTAACTACTAACCTGTATCTCTTTATTATACTAAAGGGTTTTAAGGACTAGAATTTTACACTTTTAAATGAACTGTGTAAGTATAACAACTTAAACAAAGGTAGAAACATTTATACAGTATAACAAAAGCTCTCTTAAATTTGTATCAATATACAAAAATCTATACCAAAGTAAATATTTGAGACCAGTGATTGCTCAAAAATATACTTAATAATCTATTCTTTTAACCCATCATTTCTATATTATATTGTCTTTTTACCTTCAAAAATAGCTATAAATTTAATCTTCTCTGTTTAGATTTTTTCCCTGATAATTACCAGTAACAACTTGTAACCAATGCCACTAAAGAATGACAAATATTCATAATCAAATGATTAAAAGCCACCCACACCACCTCTTGGCAATCTGGGTGTCGTGTTCTGTAAACTGCTTCTTTTGCGTGGGGGAGGAGGTGAAAGTGGTATTTTCTTTAGGGGACCATGAGAAAATTTTGCTAAGAATCAAATCCTGGGAGATCTAACTGTACTATTTATTGTCCAGTATCTGTGTGATAAAAAATTGTAGAGAATCTGTGAAACTGGACAATCTCAGCCAGCAGTTTTGAAGACATTCTAGAGACAGAATTTCAAAGACACAGTAAAAGTTACTCGGAGAAGCTAGATCACCTGGGCTACTTGTCTTTATTGATGTTTGGTCCTTTTTTGCTTTCTGAAAACATAAAGCTTTAAAAAGTAACATATATATATATATATATATATATATATATATATATATGTAAACATTAACACAGATATGAAATATGTAGAGTGCAGAAGTGAGTTATACATGATTTTTGTTCTGTGTTGAGTAAAGACATCTGTCAGTTTTATAAGTACATTTGGAATGTGTAAACAAACCTTTACCTATGCCTTATGAAAGGATGGCATGTAATAATATGTCAAGAGGATTCATAGGTAAACAAGATTTATTATGCCACATCTAGTTGCAAAGATGCTTCCATGCCAAGGGATTGCTTCCAGATCACCTGTCTTGTAGTCTGTTTTGGCTTTTCTCTTCATGTCTGCAGTCAAGATCTTGAGAAAGTCTCTCCTAATGAAATTTAATCTTTATTTATTTTTATGAGAATTCATAACATTTTCTACACATGAAAACAAGAGTATAACCTCTTTCCCAACCTAATATATGACATCTACTTTGAAGTTAAGGCATTCTTCTTCATATATATATATATATATATATATATATATATATATATATATCCTAATTTAGGTTAGTTTAATTTTAGCAGTTTCCATAATCCAACATGGCACGGGAGAATTGTCTGTATTCTGTCAATCATGTCTTAAATAAATGGTGATTAGCTAGGCAGGAAGTATAGGCTGGTCAACCTGACAGGAAGTAGAGGTGGAGCAATGAGAACAGCAGTATTCTGGGAAGAAGGAAGCTCTTCCCCCACTGAAGAAGCAGGATATGACCTACCCAACTGAAAAAGGTACTGAGCCATGTAGCTAACATAGATAGAAATAATGGGTTAATATACATTATAAGAGCTAATAAGAAGCCTGAGCTAATGGGCCAATCAGCTTATAACTTATGGAGACCTCTATGTGATTTTCTTTGGGGTTTGCTGGCTGTGGGATACCAGGCAGGACAGAAACCCCAACAAGCCAGCCCTCATGTTACACAACATCTTTCAGAAATTATTGTATATTAATGTTTTAATAGCAGCACCTGACTTCTATCTTTTTTTTTTCATTTAATCCATTTCACACTCTCAAAATTTATCAGGGACTTACAATCATGAGTTATGTCTCAATCCTGTGATTACTCAAGATTGAGTGGGGGGGAATCATGTGAAAAGAAACCAAGGAAAAGGTCAATATGAAGCACTATACAGAGTAAACAAATTTTTTAAAAATCAGTTTTTGGAACAGGAATCTTCTATGCCCTTTTCTGCTCTCTTCTCTTTGTTTATCTGTTCCATAACAATAACTGTGATTTTACTGAGAGTATATTAGCCTCTGTAGATTTAGGTATCTATTTGCAATAGATATCAATTTAGGAATGCTAAGTATTTCAAACCATAACTTAAAATAAATGTCTTCAATTTATATCTCAAAATTCTTTCAAAAATTGGAGAAAAATACAACAAAAATACTTCACAGTTGTCTTCCTGTGAAGACAACTTAATTCCTAAAAGACAACTTTCTTAAAGTAGCACATAGACTGTAAAACTCTAGGATAACTCTAAAGCCATTTCTGACAACTCTGAGACCATTTCTGAGGTAGTGCCCCCCCCCCCCGAACCTAGGGCTTAACAACTACAGATGCATGTACTAAAATGTCGGAACTTTCCATCTCCCTGAGTCCTTGTGAGTGTTCTCCAAACAGAGCTCAGTTCCTGAAATTGGGACAAGATAACCCTTAAGATGTTGACACAGTTTCTGATGTTTTGTCTCAGTCCCTGGGAAAGGGGCAAAGTAGTAACCCTCAAATGTTTCCTCTTACCTCATCTAATCTGGCAACCACTCTCCAGCCAATTATTGGCAGTAGCTCTTTGAATAAACCAATCATAATAGTTAAAGAATAACCACCAGGTTCCCCCTTTTTGTGGCTTTTTGCTTTAAAAGTAGCCTGTGCCAGCTATTCGGGGTCTTTCTGGCTTCTCAAATGCTGAAAGACTCTGTCATGACAGAATTCATAAAATCCTAATATTTTTATAGCAACTGTCGTATGGGAGATGGTCTCTTGGGACAATTCCTCCTGTTAGTTGGACTTTAGGGTCCAACAGGAGGATCTCTAATTCACACCCCAGATACAGTGTCTGAGGCTTGGTTTCAATTAAGCTTTCCAAAGTGTTATGTACAGAGCTAGCTCAGCAAAACATCTGCATTGTGATGGGATTTTAGTAGCCCATCAGGTTGGCTTTTTTGCCTCTTGAAGTAATGTACCAAAAAGAGGAGAGACTATTATAGAACACTTCTTTTAATGATATTTTTTATTTAGGTCTCAGAATTGTTTTGGGGAATTTGTATGTAAACATCAAATTTTAAAAAAGAGCCTGGAAAGATGGCTTAGAAGTTAGAAATGCTTCTCCCTCTTCTGGATTTTGTGCAGGGACCCAACTCTCTCTTCTTACCTGTTAGAGAAATATACTTACATATCTATACCCACATATACATTTATAAACAAAACATTAATATCTTAAAATCGAAGATTCACAGTTCTTATGAGGAGTAACAAAAAAGAGAATGCTCATCTTGATTTTACCAGTAAAAACTGATATGAGGTTGGTAACAGATTTTGAAATCTATGTAGATCACTTCTGCACATCATAAACATTTTTATTGTATGTATTCTTTCAGTATTACACAGTTTATAAAACTAAGGCTACAGCCATTGTTTAAGCACCTTATCATTGTGCTCTGAGAATATTAGGCCCAACCTACCTCTTGAATTAATGAATGAAATGAACATGTTTAACTTGAGTTTGAAAAATTTATTCTTTTAAACTGCTCTCAAACAGACAATATTTTCTACAATATATTTTATCCAATGAAACATATGAATAAATTTTCTGGCTCATGGTTTTTGTTTTATTTTATTTTGTTTTTAATAGATATAACTCATTCTCGTTAACAGTTTGATAGTTAAACCAGGGTACACACTCTGAAGTTGCTTTTATTTTAAGATTGAAGTTCTTGCTTAGAGCCAGCTATATTTTGGTGTTTCTTTGACAGAAATGGAATGAATGTATGGTAGGATATGTAAAATAAAAATAGAAAACAAAGCATAAAACTGGCACTGCATGATTGCTTGAACTCTGGGGCACATAAAAGCAAAGACAAATTCATACCATTAATTAGGTATAATGTACATCTTGTGGTTAGAACTTCTCCATTTTTATGTGACTGAAGCTTCATTATGCAAATATTTCAAGTTAAATTTCTTTCATTGGTAACATAAAAATGGAGTTGGAATATGCATTAGAGTTCTTCACATGATAGACCCTGCTGTGCTTCTTTTTCTCAGCTTGTCTAAAAATGATGTGCAGCTGAATTTTATAAATGATCATTGTCATTAGCTGTACCATAAAAAGTTATGGATTTTGCAGTTTAGAGGTTACTATGATCTAATAATGCAGAGAATAAAATTAAGTCCTGTCTAAAAGCAATTAGGTAAGCAAATTTTAGGTACTGTCACAAGCTTGAGCAGATGTCTGAAAACTAGTTGGTTGTGTTTATTCATTCAAAATATGTTTACATAACGTAATGTATGCTATTTTCTCAAACTTATTTGCATGGAAATGTATGGATGGCCATGATTTTGCATCTTTCAACACGGAAAACTGCCACTGGCTTTTGGTAAAATATGTATGTGACAGTTTTGGTAGTTTCCAACCAAAATAAGGTCATTCAGTCATTGGAAAAAATGCCTCTGTTGCTATGCCTATGTATTTAGGTAGTAATTCATGTAAAGAACAGCTGGCATGAACACCAAAGGTCGGGAGAGAGAACATGTGGAAGAACTTACTCAGTAATGTAGGTATGAATAAATAAACTTGCATTAATATACATGAGATCTTGGATGCTTCCATACAATGCAATATTCACTTGTTTAATGTCTTTTCTAATGCTAAATTTCTATGTTTGTGTCAGACTATATGGGTGGAAATCAGAGATCAACATTCAGGAATACATCTTTTGTAAAATGCATTAATCTTTCATTTGTCTTTTAGTTTTTAATTTTTCCCTATTCCCCAGCTTGAGTTAATTTTCTATTGCTTCTATAAAAAATGCTTAATTTGGTTGCTTAAAACAACTAAAATTAACAGTATTTATTAAAGACATAGTCCACAAAAGTATTTTCAAGGCCCATAATTAAAACATTTATATAATTATCAGTGTATATATAATTTTAAATATATTTTTAAAAATGATTATGTGTATGTGTGTGTGTGTTTAGATACACATGCATTGGAATGCTTGTGCTTGTGTAGATCAGAAAATAGTCTATGTTCGAGATCGGCTTCAACAAGAATACCATATATGAGAGAAGGGTAATGGGGTTTAGAAAACCAGTAAAGAGAATAAATGTGAGTACAAACAATAAAACAGAAGTATAGAATATTAATGGGGGGAGTTCCAGTGAATATTGAAAATCATCACATTTACTTTCCATTTGCTTAAATATCCTGACCCCAATACGGTAGGTGTAAAGTAAAAATTCATTAACATGATAAAAGGAGTGAATAGACAAGTTGAAGGATTATATGCTACATTCCTAAACATTCTGTTGCCCAAACAAGACAAGTAATGATCACACCCTAGAGCAAAACATACTGTAGGCAAATTACTTCCTGGATAGAATGCATAGTCATCTCTCTAAATGAGTAGGAACTTAGTTGGATCTTTAGACCTTTGTTTGACATAGAAGCATAGAAGCAGATCAACTTTGTAATACCTTAAATGCCAGGTCTGGATATTAGCCACACCTGTTGACAATAACCTGGAGAAAGCAGAACTTTCTGTTCTAAATCAGGTGGAATGTAGCTTTGACTTTTTTTTTTTTTTTTTTTTTTTTTTTTTTTTTTGTAGAAACAGATCTTCCTCTTAATACCTGAAATACCAGGTCTGGATATTAGAGATATTGTTAACAATAACCTTGAAAAAACAGAAGTAAGTTCCAAGTCACTGATCTTTAGTCAAGGTAGAATGGACCCATACTTGTGAACCCTGTCAAATCTGAGGGGTCAGGTTTTTTTTTTCATTTTTTTTCATTCAGTGTGTAGGTACTTGGGATTGAGGTGAGGTGTTAGACATAGAGACAAAGGCCTATCCATTAGTTATCTTTATGGGTCTCTGATTCAAAAGCTCTACTTTCCTATTGTTACATACCACAGACATTGCATTACAAGTACAATAGCTTAGAAAATTTCACTTGTGTGACATCAATATAATAAGATAGTTATCTCTATTGTGTATATGGAGCTTTTGTAGAAAATAAAATATGCATTTTTTCCTGATTTGACAGCTTAAAAATCATATTAGGGGTATTTTATGGTTCTTAAGTAACAATTTGGTAATTATGCAATCTGTATCTGTTGTTTAATAATAATTTTAAATATTATTTTCAGAATTTTAATAACTTCTGAAAGATAGTAATTTGAATTTGCTGAAGAATTTTGTAACCAGCAAATTATATGTGTCAATTTTTAAATATCTATACAGATCTATCTTTCTGAAAACTTTTATTAAAAAATATTTTTCTACATACAACAAGAATAATCGATTATCCTAATCCAGAATAAGCAGAAGAAACCAACTTTAAATGTAAATTTAGGAAGATGATTGAGACCTTTAAAGAGGAAATGAAAAACTCCCTTAAAGAAATGGAGAAAAAGGCAAACCAAAAATTAGAAAAAAAATAAATCTCTCAAGAAAACCTAGAAAAAACAAACAGGTGAAGCAAAGTGTTCAAGGCTTGAAGTCTGAAAAAGATGCAATAAAGTAAACAAAAACTGAGGAAATTCTGAATATGGAAAGTCTTGATAAACAAATGGGAACTACAGAGGCAACCATAACCAACAGAATACAAGAGATGGAAGAGAGAATCTCAGGTGGTGAAGATACTATAGAGGGAATAGAAACATTAAATCAAATAAAAACATTAAATCCAACCACTTCTTAATACAAATCATGCAGGAAATGTGGGAAACTATGAAATGCCAAACCTAAGAAAATAGGTAGAAAGAATGAGAAAAAAAAAATCAGCTCAATGGCACAGAACATATATTTAGCAAAATCATTGAAAAAAAAAAGTTTCCCAGCCTAAAACAAGACATCCTTATGAAGGTACAAGAAACTTATAGAACACCAAATAGACTAGATCAGAAACAAAGTCCCTTCACCATATAATAGGAAAGAAATGCAAAAACATAGAGAATAAAGAAAGACTATTAAGAGCTGCAAAGGAAAAATGTCAAATAACATATAAAGGCAAACCTATCAGAACTACATCTGACTTCTCAGTGGAAACTATGAAAGCCAGAATGTCCTGGGGAGATGTGCTGGAGACAATAAGAAACCATGGATGCAAGCCAAGACTACTCAGAAATGCTTTCAATCATCATTGATAGAGAAAACAAGATATTCCATGACAAAACCAGATTTAGACATTACCTATCCACAAATCCAGCCCCAACCCAAGGAAGCTAACTTTACCCACAAATACTCAGGCAAAAGATAACCTCACACCAACAAAACCCAAAGAAAAGAAACATACACACTACCACAGAAAGATAACAGAAATTAAAAATCACTGGTCATTAATATCTCTTAATATTAACATACTCAATTCACCTATAAAAAGACACTAGCTAAGAGAATGAAGATAAAAGCAGGATCCAGATTTCTGTATACAAGAAACACACCCCAACTTCAAAGACAGATATTATTACAGAGTAAGAGGTTGGGAAAAGATTTTTCTTTCAAATGGACTTAACAAACAAACAGGTGTAGCCATCCTAATAACTACCACAATAGACATCAAACTAAAAACAATCAAAATAGATGGAGAAGGATACTTTATACTCATAACAGGAACAATCAATAAAGATAAAGTTGCAATTCTCAGCATTCATGTTCCTGATACAAGAACACCCACATATGTAAAAGAAACATTACTAAAGCTTAAATCACACATCAAACCCCACATACCAATAAGAGACTTCAATACCCCACTCTCCACAATGGAGGGAAAAACCAGACAGAAACCTATCAGAGAAAAAAAGAGAACTAACAGATAACATGACTAAAAAAAATTAACAGATATCTATAGAACTTTCTACCCAAACACAAAAGAATATGCCCTCTTTTCAGCACCTCATTCGAACTTTCTCGAAAACTGACCATATACTCAGTAACAAAGTAAACCTCAAAAGATACAAAAAATAAAACTGGAGAAACCCTACGTATCTTATTGGATCTACATGGATTAAAATTAGCATTCAACAACAACACTAATTTGAGAAAGCCCACAAACTCATGCAAATTGAACAGTGCTCTATTGAACCACCACTGGGTCAAGCAAAAAATGAAGAAATAAATTAAAGACTTCCTAGAATTCAATGAAAATTAAGGCACAACATATCCAAACCTATGAAACACTATGAAAGCAATGCTAAGAGGAATGTTCGTAGCACTAAGTGCCTATATAAAGAAAGTGGAGAAATTCACACTAGTGACTTAACAGGACACCTGAAAGCTCTAGAACAGAAGAAACAGATTCACCTAGAAGCAGCAGAAGACAGGAAATAATCAAAATGAAGGCTGAAATCAATAAAATAGAAACAAAGAAAACAATAAAAAGAAACAATTAAACAAAAGCTTGTTCTTTGAGTGAATCAACAAGATAGACAAAACCTTATCCGTCTAAAGGCAGAGAAAGAACATCCAAATTAGCAACATCAGAAATAAACATACAAGGCAACTGAAACTGCAGAAATCCAGAGAATCATTACTACAAAAGTCATACTACAAAAACCTATATTCCATATAATTGGTAAATGTAAAATAAATGGACATTTTTCTGGCTAGGTATCACATACAAAATTAAATCAAGAACAGATGGACAACTTAAATAGACCTATACCGTTCAAAGAAATAGAATCTTGTCTTCAAAAGCATCCCCCCCCCAAAAAAAAGCACAGGGCTAGACAGTTTCAGTTTTCAGTCAAGAATTCTACCAGAACTTCAAGAAGAACTAATACATATACTACTTACAGTGTTCCATATGATAGAAACAGAAGGAACATTGTCAAAACTTTTTATGACTCTACAGTAACCTTGATATCAAAACCACATAAAGACTTAACCAAGAAAGAGAATTACAGACAAATCTCACTCATGAACATGGATGCAAAAATATCCAATAAAATATTAGCAAAATGAGTACAAGAACACATCAAAAAATTATACATCATAATCAAAATGTCTTCACCCAGTTTGTAGGGATGGTTCAACATACAAAAATCTATCAATGTAATACAACCTTTAAATAAAATGAAAGAAAAAAACCCATATGATCACCTCACTAGATGCTGAAAAAGCATTCAACAAAATGCAACACCCCTTTATGATAGAGATCTTGGAGAGATCAGAGATACAGGGGACATATCCAAACATTATAAAAGCAATATACAACAAGAACTTTAAGTCTTTGAAGAAAGAAATTGAAGAAGATGCCAGTAAATGGAAAGATCTTTCATGTACTTGGATAGGTACAATCAATATAATAAAAATGGCTATCGTACCAAGAGCAATCTTTAGATTCAATGCAACCCACATTAAATTTCCAACACAATTCTTCAAAGACCTCTAAAAAACAATACTCACCTTTATATGGAAAACAAAACAAAACCCAGGATAGCCAAAACTCTCCTGTATAATAAAAGCACTTTCTGAGGCATCACCATCGCTGGCATCTAGGTTCATTATAGAGATACAGTAATAAAAGAGCTTGGTATTCACATTAAAAAAGAAAGATTGACAAACGGAATCAAATTGAAGACCCTGACATTAATCCAAAAACATATAAACACCTGGTTTTTTACAAAGAGGCTAAAAATATACAATGGAAGAAAGAAACATCTTCAAAAAATGGTGCTGACATTACTGTATGTCAATATGTAGAAGAATGTAAATAGATGCATATCTATCCCAATGCATATAATTCAAGTCCAAATGGATTAAAGACCTCGATATAAATCTGACCAAACTGAAAATGACATAAAGAAAAATGGGAAGTAGCCTTCAATGTGTTGGTACAAGAGAACATTTTCTAAATACAACACTAAAAGCACAGACACTCAGATCAACAATAAATAAATAGGACCTCCTGAAACTGAGAAGCTTCTGTAAAGCAAAGGTAAAAGTCAATAAGATAAAAAAAAATCACCCCACTAAAAAATGGTAAAATATCTTCACCAACCCATCTTCAGATAGAGGATTGATCTCCAAAATATATAAACAACTCAAGAAAATAGGTATCAAAATTCCAAATAACGCAATTAAAAAATGGAGAACATAACTAGAAAACACTCATCAGTAGAACCTCAAATGGCCAAAAGACACTTAAGGAAAACTTTATCCATCAGGGAAATGCAACTCTGAGATACAGTCTTATACCAGTAAGAATGGTTAAGATGAAAAGCTTCTCCATTGCTGCTGGGAATGCAGACTTGTACAATCGGTTTGGCAATCAGTATGGTGGTTTCTTAAAAAATTGAGAATCAACCTACCTCAGGACCCATCAATACCACTCTTACACATATGCCCAAAAGATGTTCAATCATATTACAATGACATTTGTTCAACTATGTTTATAGCAGCATTTTAATAGGCAGGGCCTGGAAACAACATAGATGCCCCCCAAATGAAGAAAGGATAAATAAAATATGGCACATTTACACATTAGTGTATAACTCATTAGTAAAAGCAAAAACATCTTGAAATTTGCATGCAAATTGATGGAACTAGATAAAAATATTCTGAGTGTGGTAACACAGACCAAGAAAGATGAACATGGTATGTACTCACTTAAAAATGGATATTAGCTTCAAAGCAAAGGATATTGAGACTACAGTTCATGATCATAGAGAAGCTTAGTAACAAGGTGAACTCTAAGAAAAACATACAGCGATCCACCTGGAAAGGCAAAATAGACAAGATTTCCTGAAAAAATTGGGAGCATGGGCATGTGTGGAGTAGGAATGGTTGAAGGATGACATGAGGGGGGATTGGGAGGGCGAAGGAGAACTTGAGTGAACAGGAAATTGAGATGGACGAAGGGCATAGATGAGAGTAAAGACAGAGATATTTTTATTGAGGGAGTCATTTGAGGATAGCAAGAAACCTGACACTAGAGAAATTCCCAGGAATCTACAAATATGACCCAACCTAAGACCCTAAGCAATAGTAAAGAGGGTGCCTGAACTGTCCTTGCCCTGTATTCAGACTGATGAATATCTTGAATATCACCATAGAACCTTCATCTAGCAACTGAGGGAAACAGAGGCAGAGACCTATGAGCAAAGAGGTCAAGGGCATGGTGAGTACACTCACTAATACAATTCACCTGAGCATTAAGTGTCCATATAAAGAATGTGAAGAAGTCACACACTAGCAACTTAACAACACACTGAAAGATCTAGAACAGAAAGAAGCAAGCTGACCCAGGAGGAATACATGATAAGATATAATCTAACTCAGTGCTTAAATCAGTTTTATTGAAAGAAACAGAACAATACAAAGAAACAATAAAACAAAGAGTTGGTTCTTTGATAAAAATCAACAATACAGACTAATTCTTATCTAAACTAACAAAAAGGCAAAGAGAGAGAGAATATCCAAATTAATAAATCAGAAACAAAATATAAGCATAGCAACAGAAGCCAAGGAAATCCAGAAAATTATTAGGTCACCTTCAAAAACCTGTACTCCATAAAAGTAGAAAAACCTATAAGAAATGGACAAATTTCAGAATATGTATGACTTACCAACATTGAATCAAGACTAGACAAAAAATGTAAATAGATCTATAACCACTAAAGAAATAGAATCAGTCATTAAAATCTCCCAATAATAAGAAACCTAGAGCCAGATGTTTTCTATGTATAATTCTACCAAAATTTCAAAGACAAGCTAGTACCAATAAATTTACTCCTGAAAAATACAAAGGTGATATTCTTTTATTAATCTAGGTTATAAATTATGTTTACAGAAAATCAGAACACAAAATTTCAAAGAAGTAAAAATTGATTGCAAATTTTTAATGGATTTCCAAATATTGCTAGAAGACATTTCAATCTATTACTCACTACTGGAATGAAACTTTAGATGTTGACAAAATCTTAAATGGTCCCAGGTAATTATTAGTTGGAGCTGAGAGTGAATTGACTTTGATTGAAGAGAAATTACAGAAGACATATGTGTATGGTGTAGATTCAAATCATAAATGTATTCTGGTCATATTACCCTCTAAATAGTCCCCTACAGGAATTTTAACTCAAAGGAAAGATATTATATTAAAATGGATCTTTTTACCACATAGAACAAGAAATTAGAAACTTATTTTGAAAAGATCTATGAACTAATTATATAAGGAAACTTAAGAATTCATCATTTAGCAAGAATAGACCCAAGATAAATTATAGTACCTATTACTAGTGATGAAATTACCAAACTCTGGGAAGACAGTGAACCCTGAAAAAGAGCTTGTACTATTTTTTTGACGGGGGGGGGGGAGATTAATAACAACTATCACAAATGTGAATTTGACTGATAACGAGAGCTAATTGGATTCTTCTTCACATAGCACCAATAACTGGTGTCCTATGTTATATGCCGATGAAATAAATCAGAAAAGGCAGGTTACAAATAAGAAGATTTAAGTAAAATGGAACAAAGCCCTTATGATTTGTCCAAAAGTGAGTATTATATACTATTCTCATTGTACAAAGATATAAAGAACCTCTCAACATAGGTCTAGAGCCCCAATAAGAAGAAACAGATATTTTTCCTATTGAAAATGTTGGTTGTGGAGCCTAGGCAGTTTGGATGCTCACCTTACTAGACCTGGATGGAAGTGGGTGGTCCTTGGACTTCCCACAGGGCAGAGAACCCTGATTGCTCTTTGGGCTGACGAGGGAGGAGGACTTTTTGGGGGAGGGGGAGGGAAATGGGAGGCGGTGGTGGGGAGGAGGCAGAAATCTTTAATAAATAAAAAAAAGAAAATGCTGAATCTATACCAGATGATACAGAACTGACTTCATTATTTATGTATGTTCAAGATATAACCAGGAATAGGTTTTATCCCATATGTAAAACCCACATCCAATCCAGTACATGTTTGACATGTCCTCTAGAATGATGTAATGCAGAAATCAATTGATGATTTATTGAAAGTGTACTGAAAGCCTCAAACTTTCAAAAAAAATCATATGACCGGACAAGCTCCCAAGGTCCAAAATGAGGAGCAGAAGGAGGGAGAACATGAGTAAGGAAGTCAGGAACGCGAGGGTGCACCCACCCACTGAGACAGTGGGGCTGATCTAATGGGAGCTCACCAAGGCTCGTTGGACTGGGACTGAAAAACAAGGGATCAAACTCTCTGAATGTGCCAGTCAATGAGGGCTGACTGAGAAGCCAAGGACAAGGGCACTGTGTTTTGATCCTACTGCATGTAATGACTTTGTGGGAGCCTAGTCTGTTTGGATGCTCAGCTTCCTAGACGTGGATGGAGGGAGGAGGACCTTGGACTTCCCACAGGGCAGGGAACCCTGACTGCTCTTTGGACTGGAGAGGGAGGGGAGGGGAGTGGAGGGAGGAGGAGAGAAATAGGAGGCAGAGAGGAGGCAGAAATTTTAATAATAAATATAAATAAATAAAAAATATTTCCAGTACATGTCATAGAAATTATAATAGTTATAATAATCCTGCTTGCTCATTATACAACAAAACACCACTACCTGCAGGAAGTACACCAAATGGTACTCAAAGGAATGAAATCCGGCGGATTGGTGTGTATCATTTTGCAGAATTTGAAAAACTAAAGTGTGTACACTACACCATTGAGGTTTTCAATGAACAGCTGCTTTGAGTTTGAAAAGGTTGATTCAATAATCACACATTTACTAGAAGTTATGGTCATAATAGGCATAGCTGCACAAATAAAGACAGACAATGATCCAGCATATGTTTCAAAAAATATTGAAGTAATTTTATTTTGTTTATTACAATATAAAGCATATTACAAATGTACCACACAATCCTACATGTCAGACAGTTATATAAAAATCAAATTGAACTATGCAGGATATGTTACACAAACAGAAAGGGATGAAAAAGATCCCCAGAAATGATTGAATAATGGTTTATTAACCTTGAATTTTCTTAATGCTAATGAGAAAGGTACAATAGCTACAAAAAATTGATAGTACAAAACTTTTGAATTAAATCAGCTCAAGAATGTTTGACCTCAGAAAAAGCAAGAAGATGTGTTATATTGGGCAGGGGTTTTTCTCTTGCTTCCACAGGAGAAGAAAAGCTACAGATACCCTTGAAATTAACAAAGATTTTGTTTAAAAAAGAGAAACCTCTAAATAAAGAGAAATGTCACTTCATTCACAGAGGTGACAGTCCTACAAGTTGTAAGAATAACTTGTAAGGGTTTGGGCAAGGTTTTGTTTTTGTCTTTGTAGAAAAATACATATCGTTGTTATCTACATTAGACCTTAAATATCTATATGCCTAAAGAAAAAAGACAGATATTCAGAAAGAATCACCAAGCAAATAGAAAATATGATACCAATATCATCCACAGGGTAAAACTTCACTACCTCTACACATACGTATCTCTCTACTTCTGAGTGTAATGATATTTGTGACTCAGTTAAAAATCAAAGATGGCTTTCGAATTGGATGATGTCTTACCTTCTACAAATTCAAGCATACTGTTAAAAGAAAAATTCAGAGTTTCTGTTTCATATCAAGAGCCAGCTGGTGTGGGACAAAAAGAAGATAAAATCTAGGGATTGAGGTTATCAAAATTTTGTTTCAAAAATTTTACTTTCCTACATACCTATAGTACCTTTCTTTGAATATATGACTATTGAAACTCAATTTTCCATTTTGATATAAACCTTTAAGTTTTCCATGGTCTACATTTAATTTTCCTAAAGTAAACTTCGATTCTCGAGGAAGAAGATGGAGGCCCACAACAACAATCCCACCTGGTTCATATGATGCTATTCAGTACTATTTCAAGCTTGCTAGCTGAGACATTCAAGTCTCACAAAATACTCCACCCTCAACTTGAGACAATCCCTGCACTTTCCCATTATGCATATACTAAACAAAAAATGATACAACTATCTCTCCCAGGACTTGACAATTGATACACATTTATCTTTCAGGATCCTCAAAAGATACTCTGACCCTCCAAACAGCAGGAAGTAAATTTAAGCATGTTATCCTTGCATTTCTAATAGGTGGCGTTGATAAAGGAAGTTACAAAATAATCCCATACTACTTCAGAATTACATATAATATTTCACAGACTTTTTCCATATAAATTTTAATTTTTCACTTGATTTATGTGGTAAAAAAAGACCCATCCTAAGAAAATATCTTCCCTTTGCTTTAAAATTCCTGTTGGGGAAATTCTGAAAGGCAATATGACTAGAATACAATTATGATTTGGATTCACTCTACCTATATGTGTCTCCTGTGTTTCCCTTCAATAACTGTCTCTTATTTTTCCACTTCAGCTATTAATTTCCTAGAACTATTTAAGTCTTTGCCACCATATAAGGTTTTGTTAAAATGAATTATTAGATCAGGTGTTAACCCAACAGCCAGTTGTAGACTGAATATGTCCCTTGATGTGATATTCCCCTCTGTATGTTGTGAATACCATTAGTTAATAAAGAAATTTGCCTTAGCCTATGATAAAATAGAGTGGAGCTATGGGTAAAAATCCTGCTGGAGAAAGATGCTGGAACTTTACCCTGTAAGCCCCAGCCTTATGGCAATACACAGATTAATGGAGATGGGTTAATTTATGGTATGAGTTAGCCTGAAATATGCTAAAGCTATTGGCCAAATTTTTTGCAAATTATATGGTTTCTATGTGATTATTTCAGGGCTGAGGAACCGGGAATAAACAAGTGGGCTCTTACTACATCTCCTAAGAATCTTTGAAAGTCATTAAGAGTCTGTAATAGTTACCTCCTAATTTGTGCCTTTGGTGTTTTAATTTTCTGTAAACCTATTATGTAACCTAAGTAATTGACAGAATCTGCTCATTGTAATTTTTCAGGAGCAATTTGTAATCCCCATTTAGGAACCTTTGATTTTATTTTATTTTTTTACTTCTTCAACCATTCTTTCTAAAGTATCTGCATTTGAGTCAGGTTAAAAAAATTCATCTATGTAATGGTAATTACAGACTTAGGAAATTTCTGCATTTGAGTCAGGTTAAAAAAATAATCATCCATGTAATGGTAAATGATAGACTTGGGAAATTGCTTGTGTATTATTTCCAAGGGCTTAATTACAAAATATTGGCTGATTGGGGCTATTACACATTGCCTGTGAGAGGATGGTCCACTGATATCTCCTAGTAGGCTGAGAGTTATTATAAGCAGGCACAGCAAAGGCAAAATTTTCTCTGTCCTTTTTATGTAAAGTTATAGTGAAAAAACAATCTTGCATCCTTTTGGTAATTTAGAAAGCAGAGGAAATCCAGATTGTAGAGGACCCAAAAGTCAAATAACCTTATTGTCAGTTTTTATATCTGTCACCATTCTTCATTTTCCAGATCTTTTTAACAACAAATACAGGAGAATTCTAAGGGCTGATTGATTCTTCAATATGGCAAGCATGCAGTTGCTCCTATACCAGCTGTTCTAAATCCTGAGGTTTGTTTTCTGTTGAAGGCCAATGCTTAACCCAATGACTTTCTCTGTTAACCATATTAATGGCAAGGCCATTAGTAACTCTGAAGTTTTGCTAGTTGCTTTGTGTTCTTGTATAGCCAGAAAGACTGATGACCTTTTTTATAGTATCTTATAATATCCTTCCCAGAAACATGAATTTTTGAGACTGGAGAAATGTCAACCTGGGTATCCCATTGAGAAGCAGGTTATGACCCCCCAAATCCCTACAATATTAGCTATTACATATTACATATGGCCTCAGCCTTCCTTTCTGTTCTTCTGGTCCTATGAATTCAACCCACCTCATGTTTTGTTTTACTTGAGATAGGGTTGCAATGCCTAGGAAGTGAATATCTGCCTCCTAAAGAGACCAATGTGGATACCAAGTTTCTGGGGGTAATGATACTCACGTTTGTACCCATTTCTGGTAATCCCTCAATTGCAATGTCATTTATATGCCCTCTTAGCTTTGGTGTTTGATCATTTATAGATGTCTGCAAAATATACATTTTGTATTTTCTACTGGAGTTTTTGGTTGATCTTCCATGTTTATTACATCACCCAGAATATTATAGGTTTTTACAGTAGACATTGGATTTTTAATTTTTCTGATGAGCCATGTTTTTCACAGTGACTAGGAATGATGGACCTTGTTTGACACAGGAGCCTGCAAGAGGGTCCCAAGGAGTTTCACAATGATATTGGGTTGCCTACTCTGTCTTTTATCAACCTAAATTCCTTGGTACAGTGTCAGCCTTTGCCACACCTCATACAAATACCAGAAGCCTGAGTTGTCCTATTTTTGCCATTCCTAGAAAAGACATTATTCCTAGGAATTCCTTGTCTACAGTCCATACTTAGATGCCCTATTTTACCACTATGAAACATTTGGCATTTTGGAGTCTCCTCATACCATTGGAAATCACTTCTCCTAACCAAGCATCAGTACTATAGTCAAATATTTCAACATTTGTTGTATGCAACATCTATTCATCTATTGGTATTGATATGACTTTTAAAGTCCCAAGTACCTTCTTACATTCTAAGTTGGCATTTTCAAATGCCAAAGATTCAGTAAACATAGGTCTACCTTCGGGTTTTGTCACTCTTACTTGCACAGCCTTACTTAATCTAAGTCAATCTATTGAATGATTTAATCCTCTTTTCTGATTCCTCAATTCTGTTCCAAATATTTAATGCTGCTGTGCTCCCAGAAAATACCTATATATCTGAAATACATCAGTACATCTAAAAAACCCTAACTAACATGACTACAAGCATGCCTATTATAAATGGCCATCTATTAACCTGTATTTCTTAATTATACATTATATTTTAATGACCCACAGAAACACAATACTTTAATCAAGAGCAGAAATGTACATATAACGAAATCGATCTTATATTTGCCTAGATGGACCAAGATACACACCAATGCAAAGTATTCATCTTTATATCTTACCCCCTTTTAAATGTAAGCAAAGATTTATAAACAATATTTGGGAATTTAGATGTAGTTCTCTCCAAACTGCTTCCTGCTGGATTTTGGGTGAAAGGTTTTTTGGATCCATGGAGGACTTTTGGAGCGTCTTGTTCCATTAAAGCCTATTAGTTTGGAAAAAAATCCATGAGTTCACATCCTTTGTGGAAACAAAAATAGAACCTCTTTTCCAAAGCAACATAGCCTTAGACCCAAATTTTGAAGTCAAGGTATTTTTAAAATATGTTGGTTTAGCTTAGTAGCCCTCAGAATCAAATATCTCTCTGTACTCATCTCATTCACAGTCAAGAAATTTAAAGAAAACACAATAATATAGATTATCAAGACTCTGTATATATTCCATGTTTATGTGATTTATTTTTTTTTACTCTATTACATTTTAAACTTTAATACTTATTTTATTATCTTTACTCCTTTAATTTATAACTGCCTGTACTCTTTGGTATTATAATTGTCTATACTCTTTTACCCAAGTCTACATACATTTTCCCAACACTGTGACATATATAGAGGACTTTACATCTGAATTTGTCTTTATTGCATGTATATATGCAATTATTATTTGACCAGAAGTACTTTTAAAAAATGCTCAACAGGTATGATAAGGAGCAACTCTGTCACCCTCCTGATGTCTCCACTCAGTCCAACATTGCAGACACATGTTCCCTGCCTTTGAGAGCTATTCATATTGCCCCAGCTCCAGTGGTGCAGTGGGTCTATGTCACCATTAAGTAATTTGTAGAATGCTGGTCACAAACCTCATTTAAAAGTTCAGCCTCCTGAAAGATATAGAGCTATTCATGCAAATACCATGAACCAGGAAACTTTCTTATAGGTTGCACAATTTTTGGATGCTACTGCTGTGTCAGAAAGCTTTCTCTTAAAAGAAATGCAAACAGAGATCACGCAAAAAGATGTTGCTACAAAAAGTCTTTGTTTACACCTTTTCTTTTGTGTCTAGAGTTCCTTTCCAAGCTCTCTCAGGCCTCTGTGGATGTCTTTGCCCATGTGTTGGTGCCTATCTTATAATGGAGGCTGCTGGTTCATTTCCCAGAAGCCCAGACCCAAAATAACCACACAGAAATTGTGCCAATTACAATACTACTTGACTATTAGCTCAGGCTTTTTGTTAACTAACTCTTATATCTACAATTAACCCATTTTTTATCAACAGCAGCTATGGCCTACCAGTTAGGCTTCATCTGGAATCTCTTTACTTTGCCAGCTACATGGCATCTCCCTCATTCCGCCTACTTTCTCCTGAATCTCTGCTTCGAATTCCCATCTTACTCTAATCTGCCATGGCTGTAGGACAAATCAGCTCCATCAATTAAACCAACAGAAACAAAACACATTCACAACATACAGAGAGGAATCCCACATCAAAAAGGAAAATTGCCAAACACTTTTTATGAGGCTGCAGTCACCAGGACACCAAAACCATGCAAAGACACAACAAAGAAAGAAAATTACAAACCAATCTCCCTCATTAACATGGATGCAATAATCATAAAATACTGTCAAACCAAATCCAAAAACACATTCTAAAAAATCATCCATGATGGTCAAATAGGCTTCATATCAGAGATTCAGGGATGTTTTATCATATATTCTGTCAATGTGATCCACCATATAAACAAACTGAAAGAAAAAAATATCCCATGATCATCACATTGGATAATGAGAAAGCCTTCAATATAATCCATAACCCCTTCATGATAAAGTTTTTAGAGAAATTAGGCATACAAAAACATATTTAAACACAAAAATGCAAAAATGCAAACTGACAGCTACTATCTAATTAAATGGAAAGAAACTCAAAAAAGTACACTAAAATCGGTGATAAGATATGGCTGGTTGCTCTATCCATCTCTATCAATATAGTCCTTGCTAGCTAGATCAATATGACATGCATATCATATCACAAGAATATTTGCTCAACTATCTTTCCATAAGAATTATTCATAATAGCCAGAAACTTTATAAAAACATAAATGAATGGATGCCCTTGGGAAAGGGATTCGAAAAATTCTCCTGAGTAATTTGGGAGCAGCACAGGTAGGTAAAGGGGAGGGGAAAAGCAATCATGAATAAATGGGATGTTTGAGTTGAGGAAGGAAAGAAAGGGAGAGCAAGGAAAGAGATATCTTGATAGATGGAATAACTATGGGGTTTGGGACAAATCAGGGGATAAGGGACCTCATGAATCCATAAGGGTGTCTCCAAATAAGACTTTTAATAATAGTGGAAAGGATGCTTAAAAAACGGATTTCACCTATAATCAGATTGATGACCACCCTAAGTATCATCATGAAACCTTCCAGGAACTGATGGAAGCAAATGTAGAGATCCACAGCCAAACAATGAGTTGTGTTCCCATAGTTCTCTCAAAGACATGGAGGAGACCTTATTTGCGCAAAGGAGTCAATATATAATTTATCTTACAATATATTGTACTGAAATATAACAAATTTACTATTAGTTGTTTTAAACAAAACTATACTTCTGTTCACAAGTGATAAGGTAAGAGAATAGTCTACTGATTAAGAAAGCTTGATTCCTTATTAAGTTATATTGATGAAATATTAATGCCATTACAATATAATATCATGTGATAATAATTAAGATTGTTTATGCAGACCAAATATATAAAAATTACTATAGAAATCAAATAACTCTACTGCATGAGAAACTCTCAGTTATAGGCAAATTAACTATGTATCTATCCTGTGTCAATCACACAACAACTTTCAACTAAATTGTATAAGTCTGAGAAAGGTACATCAAACAGTTCCAGGTTTCTCACATTACAAGTATCATTGGATATAATTACTTTTAAGTAAACAGGTGAAAAGTTGTCTTAGCTATAATATGCCCAGGAAGTTTAAAGAAAAAAAGTTTTATTTGTGACTTTCAGTTTTAGAGATAGAGTCCCTGAACAATATCATGGGGATCATGGGAACAGAGATGAATGCAGTCCTGATGCAGTAGCTGAGAAATTACATCCTGATCTACAACCATCAGGCAGAAACTCTAATTCTAAATATTGTGGTGTTCTGAAAACTTCAAATCCCACCCCCCGTGACATAATTCCTCCAATCAGGCCACAACTCCAAATCCCTTCTGAACTGCTCTACCAACTGTGAACCAAACATTCAAATATATGAGGCCATGGTTACAATTCTCATTCAAATCACCGCAGACTCTGACATGTAGAGTGGAGCAAATATCAAAGCTTACTGCTGTACCAAATGCTCTCAATATGATTTGTTATTGTTCTTTCTACACAAGCAACTTGTGAGAAGACGGCTTCAATTAATATGTGTTCTAGATATGTTTCTAGTGCTTTAAATAACGATCAAAAGCAACTTGGAAGAGGGTTGAAGGGGAGGGGAGAGGGAGAAAGGGGAGCAGAGAAAAATGTAGAGCTCAATAAAAATTAGTAAAAAAGAAACTTGGAGAAAAATGGTGTTTTTCACTTTACTGTTTACAGTTCATCATCTGCAGAAGCCAAGGTAGAAATTCAAAGTAGAAACTTGGAGGCAGTCATGAAAGCAGAAGCAATAGAGGAACACTGGCTATCCCTGGCTTGTTCATCTTGCTTTCTTTTGCATACCAGGACCACCAAACAAAATTGCCTAGGTAATTTTCCAGCAATCAGTACCTAAGAAAATGTCCCACAAGTCTAATTACAATTCAACCTGATAGGAACATTTTCTAAATTGATTTTCCTTCTAACTAAATTTCTTGCTAGGTTGTATGCTGAGTTGATCCCAAAATTAATATGATACCTTGGATCATCTAAATTCTTTTATTTTTTGTTGGTTTTTTTTTTGATGTCTCAGAACTGATTTTATTTTATGTACTTATTAACAGGCACACTTTCTTTCCATTGGAAGGGGGAAAAAAACCCTCCAATACCCTGAAACAATAAAATAAGTAAAGACAGGTGTCTGCTTTTACATCTTGAGATTAGCTGAGTCTCCCACCTTCCTCTTCAATGCTTCCCTGGTAAAGGCCCTGTCTGTTGCCTGCCTGCCTGGCTATTCTTTGATCTGTGAGACAGTACCATGGCTGTAAATGGACGTGCTGCCTTTGATCTAGTACTTAGCTGCTCTTACTTAAATATATTGTTTCTATTTTTTTTTATTTTTTTTTATTGAGAAAAAGAAAAAAAAATAAGAAAAAAGTTTACACCTCCCCCCAGCCTCCCATTTGCCTCCCCTCCTCCCACCCTTCTTTCCCTCCCCGAACTCCTCTCCCCCTCCCTCTCCAGTCCAAAGAGCACTCAGGGTTCCCTGCCCTGTGTAAAGTCCAAGGTCCTCCCCCCCTCCGTCCATGTCTAGGAAGGTGAACATCCAAACTAGCTAGGCTCCCACAAAGACAGAACATGTAGTAGGATCAAAACCCCGAGCCATTGTCCTTGGCTTCTCATCAGCCCTCATTGTTCGCCATGCTCAGAGAGTCCAGTTTTATCCCATGCATTTTCAATAACAGTCCTGCTGGCCTTGGTGAGCTCCCAGTAGATCAGCCCCACTGTCTCAGTGGGTGGGTGCACCCCTCGTGGTCTTGACTTCCTTGCTCATCTTCTCCCTCCTTCCACTCCTCATTGGGACCTTGGGAGCTCAGTCCAGTGCTCCAGTGTGGGTCTCTGTCTCTATCTCCATCCATCACCAGATGAAGATTCTATGGTGATATGCAAGATATAAGTCAGTATTGCTATAGGATAGGGTCATTTCAGGTTCCCTATCCTCAGCTGCCCAAGGAACTAACTGGGGACATCGCCTTGGGCTCCTGGGAGCCACTCTAGGTTCAAATCTCTTGCCAACCCTACGGTGACTCCCTTAACTAAGAATTGTGCTTCCTTGCTGTCCTATCCAACCTTCCTTTATCCCAATCGCCTTATTTCCCTAAGTTCCCCCCATCCTCCCCTTCTCACTATTTTCTCCCCATCTCCCCTTACCCCCATCCCACCCCACCCCCAAGATCCCAATTTTCTCCCCGGCAATTTTGTCTACTTCCCATAGCCAAGAGGATAACTATATGTTTTTCCTTGGGTTCACTTTCTTATTTAGCTTCTTTAGGTTCAGCAATTGTAGACTCTGTGACCCTTATTTATGGCTAAACACCAATTATGAGTGAGTACATCCCATGTTCATTTTTTGGGGTCTGGGTTACGTCGCTCAGGATAGTGTTTTCTATTTCCATCCATTTGCATGCAAAATTCCAGAAGTCATTGTTTTTTACCGCAGCATAGTACTCTAATGTGAGTATATTCCACACTTTCTTCATCCATTCTTCCATTGAAGGGCATCTAGGTTGTTTCCAGGTTCTGGCTATCACAAATAATACTGCTATGAACATAGTTGAACAAATACTTTTGTCATATGATAGGGCATCTTTTGGGTATATTCCCAAGAGTGGTATTGCTGGGTCCAAGGGGTAGGTTGATCCTGAATTTCCTGAGAAACCACCACACTGATTTCCAAAGTGGTTGCACAAGATTGCATTCCCACCAGCAATGGATAAGGGTACCCCTTCCTCCACAGCCTCTCCAGCAAAGGCTATCATTGGTGTTTTTTATTTTAGCCATTCTGACAGGTGTAAGATGATATATCAAAGTTGTTTTGATTTGCATTTTTCTGTTTGTTAAGGAGGTTGAGCATGACCTTAAGTGTCTTTTGGCCCTTTAAATTTCTTCGGTTGAGAATTCTCTGTTCAGTTCAGTGCCCCATTTTTTAATTGGGTTAATTAGCACTTTAAAGTCTAGTTTCTTGAGTTCTCTATATATTTTGGAGATCAGACCTTTGTCTGTTCTGGGGTTGGTGAAGATCTTATCCCAGTCAGTAGGTTGCCTTTTTGTCTTAGTGACAGTGTCCTTTGCTTTACAGAAGCTTCTCAGTTTTAGTAGGTCCCATTTATTCAATGTTGCCCTTAATGTCTCTGCTGCTGGGGTTATACATAGAAAGCGATCTCCGGTGCCCATCTGTTGTAGGGTACTTCCCACTTTCTCTTCTATCAGGTTCATTCTGTTCGGACTGATATTGAGGTCTTTAATCCATTTGGACTTGAGTTTTGTGCATGGTGATAGATATGGGTCTATTTTCATTCTTCTACAGGTTGACATCCAGTTGTGCCAGCACCATTTGTTGAAGATGCTTTCTTTCTTCCATTGTATACTTTTAGCTCCTTTATCAAAAATGAGGTGGTCATAGGTTTGTGGGTTAAAATCTGGGTCTTCTATACGATTCCATTGGTCGACTTCTCTGTTTTTATGCCAGTACCACACTGTTTTCATTACTGTAGCTCTGTAATAGAGTTTGAAGTCAGGGATGGTAATGCCTCCAGAAGATCCTTTATTGTATAGGATTGTTTTGGATATCCTGGGTTTTTGTTTTTCCATATAAAGTTGATTGTTGTCCTCTCAAGATCTGTGAAGAATTTTAATTGGACCTTGATGGGGATTGCATTGAATCTATAAATTGCCTTTGGTAGAACTGCCATTTTTACTATGTTGATCCTCAAAATCCAAGAGCAAGGGAGGTCCTTCCATTTTCTAGTATCCTCTTCAATTTCTTTCTTCACTGCCTTAAAGTTCTTGTCAAATAGATCTTTCACTTTTTTGGTTAGGGTTACCCCCAGATATTTTATGCTGTTTGTGGCTATCATTAAAGGTGTAGCTTCTCTGATTTCCCTCTCTGCTTCCATATCCTTTGTGTATAAGAGTGTGACTGATTTTTTGGAGTTGATCTTGTATTCTGCCACATTACTAAAGGTGTTTATCTGCTGTAAAAGTTCTTTGGTGGAGTTCTGGGGGTCGCTTATGTACACTATCATATCATCTACAAATAACGAAAGTTTAACTTCTTCCTTTCCAATTCGAATCCCGTTGATTCCATTATGTTGTGATATTGCTATTGCTAGAACTTCAAGCACTATATTGAAGAGGTATGGAGAGAGTGGACAGCCTTGTCGTGTTCTCCTGAATTCTGTGGGATGGATTTGAGTTTCTCTCCATTTAATTTGATGTTAGCTCTCTGCTTGCTGTATATAGCTTTTATTATATTTAGTTATGACCCTTGTATCCCTAATCTCTCCAAGCCTTTTATCATAAAGGGATGTTGAATTTTGTCAAATGCTTTTTCAGCATCTAATGAAATGATCATATGTTTTTTTTCTTTCAGTTTATTTATATGCTGGATTGCATTGATAGATTTTCGTATGTTGAACCAGCCCTGAATCTCTGGGATGAAGCCTACTTGATCACAATGGATAATTTTTTGAATGTGTTCTTGGATTCGGTTTGCCAGTATTTTGTTGAGGATTTTTGCGTCAATGTTCATGAGTGAGATTGGCCTGTAATTCTCTTTCCTGGTTAAGTCTTTGTGCGGTTTTGGTATCAGAGTAACTGTAGCTTCATAAAAGGAATTTGGTAATGACTCTTCTGTTTCTATATTGTGAAATACATTAAGGAATATAGGTATTAGGTCTTCTTGGAAGTTCTGGTAGCATTCCGCATTGAAACCATCTGGTCCTGGACTTTTTTTGGTATGGAGGTTTTTGATAACAGCTTCTAATTCTTCGCGACTAACAGGTCTATTTAGATTGTTCACCTGGTCCTGGTTTAACTTTGGTATATGGTATTTATCTAAAAAAGTGTCCATTTCTTTTACATTTTCTAATTTTGTGGCATACAGGCTTTTGTAGTAAGATCTACTGATTCTCTGAATTTCCTCTGTGTTTGTCCTTATGTCCCCCTTTTCATTTCTGATCTTATTAATTTGCATATTCTCTCTCTGCCATTTGATTAGTTTGGATAGGGGTTTATCAATCTTGTTGATTTTCTGCAGGAACCAGCTTTTTGTTTCATTGATTCTTTGGATTGTATTCTTTGTTTCTGTTTTGTTGATTTCAGCCCTCAGTTTATTTCCAGTCTTCTAACCCTCCTAGATGAGTCTGTTTCTTTTTTTTTCTAGAGCTTTCAGGTGTGCTTTCTCTGTTTTCGTTAAGTGGGCACTTAGTGCTATGAACTTTCCTCTTAGGATTGCTTTCATAGTGTCCCATAAGTTTGAGTATGTTGTTTCTTTATTTTCATTGAATTCAAGGAAGACTTTAATTTCTTTCTTTATTTCTTCCTTAATCCAGGTATGGTTCAGTAGTTGTTCAGTTTCCTTGAGTTTGTTGGCTTTCTGGGGGAAGTCTTGTTGTTGAATTCTAACTTTAATCCATGGTGATCTGATAAGACACAGGTGGTTACTTATATTTTTTTGTAGCTGTGTAAGTTTGCTTTGTTACCGAGTATTTGGTCAATTTTCGAAAAGGTTCCATGAGCTGCAGAGAAGAAGGTATATTCCTTCCTATTTGGGTGGAATATTCTATAGGTGTCCGTTAAGTCCAATTGATTCATTACCTCTATTAATTCTCTAATTTCTCTGTTAGGTTTCTGACTGATTTACCTGTCAATTGGTAAAAGAGGAGTGTTGTAGTCTCCTACTATTAGTGTGTGTGGTTTGATGGCTGCCTTGAGTTTTAGTAATGTTTCTTTTACATATGTGGGTGCTTTTATATTAGTGGCATAGATATTCAGGATTGAGACTTCATCCTGAAGAATTGTTCCTGTTATGAGTATAAAATGTCCCTCTCCATCTCTCTGATTGATTTAAGTTTGAAGTCAACTTTGTTAGAAATTAGTATGGCCACACCTGCTTGTTTCTTAGGTCCATTTGCTTGATAAGCCTTTTCCCAGCCCTTTACTCTGAGTAGGTGCCTGTATTTGTGGTTGAGGTGTGTTTCTTGTAAACAGCAGAATGTTGGATCCTGTTTTCGTATCCAATCTCTTAGCCTGTGCCTTTTTATAGGTGAGTTGAGCCCATTGACATTAAGTAATATTAATGACCAGTGGTTGTTAACTCCGGTCATTTTTTTAGTAGTAGAGTTTGTGTGTTTCCCTTCTTTGAGTTGTGTTGGTGATGGGTCTCTAGATGTCTGAGTTATTGTGGTCATTGTTGGACTCCTTGGTTAGTGATTTTCCTTCTATTACTTTCTGTAGTGGCTACGTATTGTTTAAATTTGTTTTTATCCTGGAAAATTTTGTTTTCTCCATTTATAGTGAATGAAAGCTTGGCTGGGTATAGTAGTCTGGGCTTGCACCCATGGTCTCTCAGTTTTTGCAATACATCTATACAGGACCTTCTGGCTTTCATGGTTTCCATAGAGAAGTCAGGTGTAAGTCTGATAGGTTTACCTTTATAAGTAACTTGGCCTTTTTCCTTTGCGGCTCTTAATATTCTTTCTTTATTCTTTATGCTTTGTGTTTTGATTATTATATGTCGAGGGGATTTTTTTTTGATCCAGCCTATTCAGTGTTCTGTATGCTTCTTGAATCTTCATAGGTACATCTTTCTTTAGGTTGGGAAAGTTTTCTTCTATAATTTTATTAAATATATTTTCTGGACCGTTGAGCTGCACTTCTCCTTCTTCTATTCCAATTATTCTTAGGTTTGGTCTTTTTATTGTGTCCCATATTTCCTGAATGTTTTGTGAAGAGAGTTTGTTGGACTTGCTGTTTTCTTTGATCAGTGCGTTTATTTTCTCTATGTTATCTTTAGAATCTGAGATTCTTTCTTCTATCTCTTGTGTTCTGCTGGTTATGCTTGTTTCTGTAGTCTCAATTTGTTTACCTAGATTTTCCATGTCCAGCCGGTCCTCTGTTTGTGTTTTCTTCTTTGCCTCTATTTCAGTTTTCAAGTCTTGAACTGTTTCCATTATCTGCTTGATTGTTTTTCCTTGGTTGCCTAGGGTATCATTCACTGACTTATTCAATTCTTCAAACTTTCTGTTATACTTCTTATCCATTTCTATAAGGGCATTTTTTACATGCTCTTTAAGGCCCTCTATCACTTTCATAAAGTCAATTTTTTCTACTTCTTCTTGATTAAGGTGGTCATGTCCTCCTGATATGAGGTCACTGGCTTCTGGTGGTTTCATGTTGTTTTTAAGATTGTTGGGTGAATTCTTGCATTGGCACCTGCCCATCTCTTCCTCCAAATGCTCCCCTATGGATCTTCTTTTACAGGATCTGGTCTCCTTGCCCACTGATGTACCTTCCCACTGATGTCACTCCCCAATGATGGCTCACCTGGTGCCCAGATTGGATCTCCGTGCTGCTTGGGTAGCTCGTAAAAAAAAGGGCCTACCTTGCTTGCTGCAGGCAGGCTATGGAGACAAAGGAACTACTGCCCTCCCGGTTGGATTCGGATTCGGTCCCCGTCCCAGTCGTCATCTAAATTCTTATTGTTCTTGTTATTTCCTGACAGTTTCATTTTCTCTATTCTTCTTTTATAGAAGAATATATTCTCTTTGCTGTAAAGAGATTAGAAAGCCATTACAGGGAAAAATTGACACAATTAAAGATATTTACTGGAGTTATTTGATAAAGATCTCAGCAAAAAGAGGAGAAGAATTATACAGGAGAAAATATTAAGCTGTATTTTAGGCTAAATTGCAGGAAATAAACAAGAAAAGTTTTGTAAAGGCAACTAGGTGCTTTAAGATACAGTTGTAATCTAGCATTTGGGAGGCTGAGCTACAAAGATTGCCATGGATTTAAGGTAAGCATGGGTTATGTAATGAGTTTGCAAGCACCCTAGTTTATAGAGTAAGTCCTTGCCTCCAAATAACTGACAAGCAAAAATGGGAGTTTATATGTGTGTTTGTAAGATAAAGAGGGAGGCAGGGAGGGAGGGAGGGAGGGAGGGAGGGAGGGAGGGAGAGAGAGAGAGAGAGAGAGAGAGAGAGAGAGAGATTTTGATGGATTATCACATGAAATGAAAAGAAACAAGACAGAAAAAACAGACTTCATTTTGGATTTTGTTTGTAAAACATACAGTAAGTAAATAGAACACATATTTATAATATTGAACTTACATTATTTCTGGAAACATAATTTCTTTAAAAATTCCTTTTCACATACTTTCTTCTTAGTTTAGTAAAAAAAAAGAAGTAGAATTTTATGAACTAAAATGAAGTATTACATTCATTGCCTCCACAGTTTGGTACTAATAATGTAACATTTATCAGCATTTCATATCTGGCAAAATCCAGATATGAGGTTTGATGAAGTATATCAGCACTAAGTCAGTATTGAAGACTTCGTCTGGGTCTTCCCTTCAGTGTACCACTGATGTCTGCATCTCAGACTTCTATGAACACTTAATAGTCTCAACATTTTTCACTTTAATGTTTTTTGGTTTGGAATTTTGATTAACTCTCAAAGAAAATACAAAAGAAAAAGCAAAGTACATAAACCTTCCTGGTTTTTATTGTTATGCTCCAAAATATTAGCATTTTCCAGCTAGAAGGCTTTGGGACTTTGTATACTAGTTAATTTATTTCTTTTCTGTATTTTTTCTGCATCATGTCTTTGATGATTGCTGCATCATCAGTTTTATATTACAAGGTCATAATTTTATTGTTTTGTTCAAATGCTGTATAATGGATTTATGAGAACCTTCTTTTGCCTGGGTGCAACATTTTCTGATATGTGTCCCTCATCTGACAATTTCTTTGACTTGGGATATATGGGAGGGTGATGATGTAGCTTTTGCAAGTGAATTATTCATATTAACTCCCTCTAATTTTATCTCAGATATTTAGGAAGCTACTGTGACTCCTTTCATATTTTTTTCATATGTTGTTTGTATTGACATTTTCTATCATTCCAGGCTTATATGACTTAATTATGATGAATACACTCTGAACTTTTCTGGGGATAGTTCATTTGGCTATCTTCTTTTCTCTTTGATGGTTTCAATGAGAGTCATCTAACAACAAAGCAGCAGATTCAATATTAAAAGCTAAGCTCTTACTGCAAAAATCAAAAAATTTGTCTGCTAGTTTGAAAAACTAGATTCAGATATCAAATGTTTGCAGCAAATATCAGATGATTGAGGGCAGATAACAACTTTTATTATTTGAGTTAGAAGATGTAAACTATGCATGCCTTTTCTTTTCTTTTTTTTTCTTTTTTTTTTGAGACAGAGTTTCTCCGTAGCTTTTGGTTCCTGTCCTGGAACTAGCTCTTGTAGACCAGGCTGGCCTCAAACTCACAGAGATCTGCCTGCCTTTCAAGTGCTGGGAATAAAGGTGTGTGCCACCACTGCCCGGCCTTTTTTTTTGTATTGGTATGTAAGGTACAAAATGATTATGACATACTCTTGATTTGTTTGATACATTTTACAAATGATATTGTACCAAGATCACTGTAGTGACACTACTGAGAATTGACATTTGCTCTAAATATTATCTGAACAATATTAATAAAACATTAAAAATTTAAGATCTACAAATTCAAAATTACATTTGTCAAAAATTGTCAAATAAAGATTACAGAAAATATATCTTATCAAATTCTCTCTACATTTCTAACTACATGTTGAAATTTATGCTTAATATAATAGTCTATTTCAAATTCTTTTACTTAGAGAAACTACATTCTTAGATGCTGAAAAAATAATTTGAATGCAGTAAATTTCTTCTTTGCTGATTTACTTAATGAATAACATCTTGGGCATTTTCTATAACTCAGACAATACCTTGACCATGAAGCATTAGAAATAAAAAATGACAAAATAAAATAGCTTTTTTTCTAGTGAAAAAACAGAAATTAAATAGTTAAGTTAGTTTTTGTGTATGTATGTGTAGTTAAGAAGAAAAAAATACATGAAATGTATTGAGAAATGAACAAGCATCTAAGAATTAGTAAAATTACCCTATGAATTTTGACTATAATGTAATAGTTTTTCTCCATAAAATTATTTCACTGTGTTTTCTTTTGTTTTATCCATGGCCCACAGTTTACCCCAGACTAGCTTGGAAAACACTTAAAGCCCTTCTTCAAACTTAAAGCCTTTCTTCCTCAGTATGCTAAGTTAGGAGATTTTGGCAATGAGCTTTTATATCTGTTTTGTATACATTTTTGGTTGAAAGATTTGAGGAAAGGATTGTTAATGGTATTTTATGAGTAAACTTCTACAAAAAAGATTCATAATGTTCTAAATATTATGACTAATAGTATTTAAAAAGTGTGCCATAACAAGATAATACACTTTTTCTTTCAAACACAGTAAATTTGGGGTCATGGTAGATAACAATTAGGGTAAAATGAGACTGTAATAAAGTATGACATTATTTAACAAGATCACTCAATATCTGCTGTGCTATGATAAGTAGTTTGGGTGATAATGGAAGAGGTCAGTACCTACTTAACAGAACTTTCCAAGTGTCTTTTCAAGTACTGAAGAATAATAACATTATCCTTGCCATAGGATATATGTGATGAAAAGTGGGCAAAGCTATTATATTTGAAAGAAGAAGGAAAAATATTTGAATATTATATAAACGAACAATAGTGATTATCAGATTCATCAATTTAACATTTGTGAAAAATTGTATAAATGTTCACTAGTAGATTTTATTAGAGAAACTTAAAAATGAGAACTATGAGATGCACAATTTTAGCTTGGAATAACAGAAGAATGTAGCTATATCCATGTTTCTCAAACTGTAAAAGTTCAAGTCCAAATGGATCAAAGACCTCAACATAAAACCAAATGAATCTAGGTTGTCCAGTGGAGGGCACACCTTTAATCCCAGCCCTTGGAAGGCAGAGGCAGTCACATTTCTGTGATTTTTGAAGTCAGCCTGGTCTACAAATCTAGTTCCAGGACATCTACTTCCAGAAAGAGACACTGACTTGGAAAAAAAGAAAGAAAACCAGAAAGCCAAATATACTTAACCTGATAGAAGTAGTTTTTCTTTTTTTTAAAATGGCACAGGATATGACTTTCTGTACAGAACACCAATAGCACAGTCACTAATTACTAAAGGGAGTCTCATGAAAAAGAAAAGTTTCTGGACACCATCAGTTGAAAAATCCAGCATCCTAGGGAATAGGAAAATATTTTTACAAACTTCACATTCAATATTTGACTTACATCCAAAATACATAAATAACACAAGAAAATGCATATCAAAAAGCAAACACATAATCCAATTACAAAATGGGTACAGTTCTAAGCAGATAATTCTCAATATAGGAAACTGAAATGCCTGAAAAACACTTAAAGAATTTTTTAACATCCTTAGCCATTGGTGAAATGAAAATCAAAATGACTGAGCTTCTGTCTTATATATCAGAATGGCTAAGGTCAGTAGCATAAGTAACAGCTTATTGTGGTCTCATTATGGAACAAAGGGAACACTCTTCAATTGCTGGTAAAAGGACAAACTTTTTTGGTTACTATAGAAATAAATATGATAGTTCATCAAAAAATTGAAAACATACTTGAGCATATATATCCACAAGAACACATTCTCAACTACGTTTATAGTAGCTTTATTCATAAAAGTCAGAAGCTGGAAACAAATGAGATGTTCCTCAACTTAAGAAAGGATAATGTAGCCCGGCGGTGGTGGCGCATGCCTTTAATCCCAGCAGAGGCAGAGGCAGGCATATCTCTGGGAGTTCGAGTCCAGCCTGGTCTACAAGAGCTAGTTCCGGGACAAGCACCAAAGCTACAGTGAAACCCTGTCTCAAAAAAACAAAATAAATAAAGAAAGAAAGAAAGAAAGAAAGAAAGAATAAAGAAAGGATAATGTAAATGTGGTACATTTACACAATGGACTATTACTCAGCTGTAATCATCTTGAGAGAGGCAACCCAGAACCAGAAAGACAAATATGCCCTGTATCCACTTATTCATGGGTATTAACTGCTGAGTAAATGATTACCAAGCTACAGATTGCAGACTCGGAGGGATTAAAGAGGGGACTAGAGAGAGGAAGTATAAATCTGTGGAGGGAGAGAAATAGAATGGATTTTATGGATGGACTGAGGGATGGCAGTGACAATACCAGGGCTGAAGGAATCAGGTTATGAGTGAGGATGGGTTGTAGTCATTAATTCACTGCCTTCTGGTCCAAACTTGAATTTATAAAAGATAAAACTTTCAACATTATCTTACACAATATAAGCTACTGATCAATATAAGCTACTGATAAAATTTCTAATTTTACCATGTAATTCAAGATAAATAAACTAATTAAACTATCTTGTAGTTACTTAGTGAAGGTAACAGACAGACAATCTATGATAAAACTTCATCAAAGCCTCATAATTGTTGCATGATATTTTATTCTTTTAACCTTTTTTGGGGGGCCATTACCCAGCCCTTAAATAAATTACTTGCAGAGGCTTATTCTTAGTTATGAATGCCTTGCCTTAGCTTGAATTTTTCTTGCCAAATTTCTTTAACTTAAATTATCCTGACTACATTTGTCTTCTGGGATTTTATCTTTCTCTTTTCTGTATACCTCTTTTTTTCTTTTTACTCCATTATTGTCTGGGTGACTGAGTGGCCAGCCTATGATTTTGTCCTTCCCTTGTTATTTTGATCCTCTTTTTCTTCATTTCTCTTTATGATTATACACTTTTTCTGTCAACTCCACCTATTCTTGCTTCTGTCTTGTTATTGAAATTTCATCTCTTTATTAGGACTATCAGGTATTTTAGACTGGCACAGTAGCACTGCTTTGCAGGGTTAAAAAATGCAGCAGGAACAAAAGTAACAACCTTAAAATAATAGTCTACAACATTTCCCCCTATTGTATAAACAAATAAATGAAAGTTTTTAACTTTAATATAATAAGACTGTAAACAATAAGAACGATTATCAAGTAAAGATTATATTTGCCATATAAAAATTTTGACTTCATTTCTGTCTGGCAAATTTAAAGATAACACACCATTATTTATTCTATCTTTTAATTCTCAAGTTTTATACCTAATTTACTTTCCATCATAACTAAGGAAATCTGCCACTATAATTATCTAGTCTTCGAAATACATCAAATGCTCCAGAAGGAAAATATTATTTGAGTAAAGAGAAATGCATTTGCAAACAACTTTCAAACACTCTAAATTTGACAGAGATGTCTGACTGCCTGGACAATCACCCAAAGTTACTTTTCAATGTTGGAGCTTCCATCTTCAGCCTATAGGCCCATACTATCTTGTAGGATTTTCAATAAAGCTGGAAATTTGAAAGACTGTCTTGCCTACATTTGCCATTTGTAAGTCACTTTCCTCTGTGTCCTGCAGAATTTATGACAGTTTCTTCTACATTACATGAATTTTGAAGGACTGTACTCTTTGACTTGGTGAAGTTCACCGCTTTTTGTCCTGGGCTGCTCTACAGAATGTCTGGCAAATTCTACTGTAAAGCATGAATTCTGGAAAAACTCATCAGTCATTTTATTGATATCTGGCAAATATATGACAGTTATTTCTATAAAGCAGGAATTCTGAAGAACTCGCCTGCCTTGTTTTGGCAAAGTTCAACAGTCTTTTTTTTTCCTGTGTGGCCTGCATGTCCAGCATGCACAGCACATTGTCAACAGTCTAAATCAAGAGAAGTTTCTTTGCCCAGTGTTCAACTTTGCCACAGTAAAACCAAACACCATAAGGAGAGTTTTTTTTAATTAATTAATTTATTTATTAAAGATTTCTGTCTCTTCCCCGCCACCGCCTCCCATTTCCCTCCCCCTCCCCCAATTAAGTCCCCCTCCTCAGCCCGAAAAACAATCCGGGTTCCCTGTCCTGTGGGAAGTCCAAGGAACCCCCACCTCCATCCAGGTCTAGTAAGTTGAGCATCCAAACTGCCTAGGCTCCCACAAAGCCAGTGCGTGCAGTAGGATCAGAAACCCATTGCCACTGTTCTTGAGTTCTCAGTAGTCCTCATTGACAGGTATGTTCAGAGAGTCCGGTTTTATCCCAGGCTTTTCCAGACCCAGGCCAGCTGGCCTTGGTGAGTTCCCAGTAGAACTTCCCCATTGTCTCAGTGTGTGGGTGCACCCCTCGCGGTCCTGAGTTCCTTGCTCGTGCTCTCTCTCCTTCTGCTCCTGATTTGGACCTTGAGATTTATGTCCGGTGCTCCAATGTGGGTCTCTGTCTCTGTCTCCTTTCATCGCCTGCTGAAGGTTAATATACAGGAAGATGCCATATGTTTTTCTTTGGGTCATAAGGAGAATTTTTAATGTCTGCCATCATTAAAATAAATTGGTGCAGCCCAGAGCAAATGTTTCTCATTGCCTTAAAAATCTTTAAATTAACAAAATATTTTAAATGCCATATTCCATAGGCATTTGAAGAAGCTGAAGACAATCTCTCTCTCTCTTTCTCTCTCATATATATATATATGTATATATTATACCTAGAAAATGTACATTACATATTTTAAAATTTGATTAGTATAGATGAATAATTTCTTACCTGTGTTTCTTGATTATCCTAATCATAATAATATTTTTCAAAGCTAGAATTTTCACTTACATTTTTAAATGAACTGCATAGCAACAATACTTTAAACAAAACATATATACAATATGTTGTAACAAAAAATAAACTTAAATTGGTATCAATATATAAAATCCTTTAAAAAAGATTGGAAACACCTATACAGACTGTAACAGAATAACCTTAAATATGTATCAATATACAAAAGTCATTTAAACAAGAGTAAAAATGAATATAAAGTGTAACAAATTGACTTTGATTTTTTTGCCCATATACAACAATCTATGCCAATGCAAAAAATCTGAGATTAATAGTTGTCTTTTTATCATATTGTCCTACATTCCCCTATATACACCAAACATTTTTGAATGAATCTTTTATAAAACAAGAACCCCCAAAACTGACTTACCCTCTTTAGGCCACTTCAGTAGTCAATTTTTTGTGGGTCCTCCAAGTCTGGTCAAACAGTTTAGGCAAGAGCAGTTTCTTGCCCAGATGGCTATCCAACTACATGAAGATACTTTTTGATTTCCATCATCATCTTAACCTAGATCTGTGCTGCCAGAATCAGATGTGTCTCATGTCATGAAAAGCCCTAAGTTGTTAATACATTTTAAATTATGTAGCTTTTGAAAGATCTGAAGAATATCTACCCATCTGAATATCATCTCCATAGATCTATAAAACATAACTAACATGACTAAAAGCTTGATTATTACAGATGACTTATTATTAACCTGTATTTCTTAATTATATATTACATTTTTAAATTAGTTGCACAAAATAATACCTCAATCAAGAGCAGAAATATACATAAAACAAAATTGGCCTAAAAGTTGTATAAATATACCAAGATCCATACCAATGGAAATTTATAATTTCATTTTAATCTTTTATGCATAAAATATAGTTTGTGATTTCCAATAACTTTTTGGAGTGGTGCTTTTCCTGGAGTGTAGCTGTCCAAATAGCTGTTATAACATTATATATTATTGATTATCTCTCTCCCATCATCTTTCAAATACCAAAGCTTGCTCAGATAGTTATAAGATTCCATACCTACCTCCTATACTTGAAATTTTTTTCTGGTTTGATATTGCAAGGAGAGCCAGGCTGCTTGTTCATCCAAGCCTCCTAGATAACTTAACCCCAAAATAACCACACAGAAAACTTTATTAATTAAATCACTGCGTGGCCCATTAGCTCAAACTTCTTATTGGTTAACTTTTACATATTAGTTCAACCCATTTATATTAATCTGTATATCACTATGAGGTTGCGACCTACCAGCAAAGTCTCAACATGTCTATCTCTGGTGGCATCTCTCTGACTCTGCTTTCTTCCTCTTATCATTCAGTTCAGTCTTCTCCACCTAACAAAGTTCTGCCCTATCAACTAGGCCAAGGCACTTTATTTATTAACCAATGAAGGCAACACATGGACAGAAGAACATCCTACAACAGTTTGAGTTTTAAAAAATCCTATGCATATTTTCACCACCTCTATGCATTAATTTCAACTGCCTTGTTGTATCCAGAAGACTCTGTTTCTTTGAAAATATCCAAAATCTCTGTCTCTTAGGGTCTTTTTATTACTTCTCTGAAGATCTCTGAGCCTGGGAAAGAAGATTTGATGTGTGTATCCCTTTTAGAGCTGAATAATATAAATTTCCTGCACATTTATAAGTCAAACATCTCTTTTTTGTTGACTCTACTGTAAAACTTTCAGTATTCTAGAACTTGACAGACAGACCCATTTCTTTTGTTTCTACATTACTTAAGTCATAGACAGTGGAGAGATTGAGCTGATATACATATAGTAGCTTAATTCTACTGTCTAAATTTTATGGTAGTAATACTAGGGATGCAGATAATCCTATACAAGAGAAGAATAATCATCAATCTCACTCACCTGTGATCCAAGTAAACAAGAGAAATGGCGTGAAGATATACCCACTGATACAACATTGCATGAATTTTAGAGAGTAAAAAATACTAAAAGTATATTCCATGAGATAGAATTTATCCCTGGTGCAGATAATGTAGCCAAGACCCTATATATTTAAAGACACAATGACAAGAGAGAACATATTATTATTATTATTTAAAAGCTATCTACAGCAAGCTGACAACTAACATTAAATTAAACGGAGGAAAACTCAAAGCCATGCCACTAAAATCAGGAACACGACAAGGCTGTCTACTCTCTCCATACCTCTTCAATATAGTGCTGGAAGTTCTAGCAATAAGACAACATAAGGGGATCAAGGGGATTCGTATCGGGAAAAGAAGAAGTTAAGCTTTCGTTATTTGCAGATGATATGATAGTATACATAAGCGACCCCAAAAACTCTACCCAAGAACTCTTACAGCTGATAAACACCTTTAGTAATGTGGCAGGATACAAGATCAACTCCAGAAAATCAGTTGCCTTCCTATACACTAAGGATAAGGAAGCAGAGAGGGAAATCAGAGAAGCATCAGCTTTCATGATAGCCACAAATAGCATAAAATATCTTGGGGTAACCCTGACCAAGGAAGTGAAAGATCTATTTGACAAGAACTTTAAGGCAGTGAAGAAAGAAATTGAAGAGGATACCAGAAAATGGAAGGATATCCCTTGCTCGTGGATTGGGAGGATCAACATAGTAAAAATGGCAATTCTCCCAAAAGCAATCTATAGATTCAATGCAATCCCCATCAAAATCCCATCAAAATTCTTCACAGACATGGTGAAGACAATAATCAACTTTATATGGAAGAACAAAAAACCCAGGATAGCCAAAACAATCTTATACAATAAAGGATCTTCTGGAGGCATTACCATCCCTGACTTCAAACTCTATTACAGAGCTACAGTATTGAAAACAGCTTGGTATTGGCATAATAACAGAGAGGTCAACCAATGGAATTGAATAGAAGACCCGAAATTTAACCCACAAACCTATGAAAATCTCATTTTCAATAAAGGAGCTACAAGTATACAATGGAAAAAAGAGAGCATCTTCAACAAATGGTGCTGGCATAACTGGATGTCAACATGTAGAAGAATGAAAATAGACCCATATCTATCACCATGCACAAAACTCATGTCCAAATGGATTAAAGACCTCAATATCAGTCTGAACACACTGAACCTGATAGAAGAGAGTGGGAAGTACTCTACAACACGTGGGCACAGGCGACCACTTCCTAGGTATAACCCCAGCAACACAGACATTAAGGACAACATTGAATAAATGGGACCTCCTGAAACTGAAAAGCTTCTGTAAAGCAAATGACACTGTCACTAAGACAAAAAGGCAACCCACTGACTGGGAGAAGATCTTCACCAACCCAGCAACAGACAAAGGTCTGATCTCCAAAATATATAAAGAGCTCAAGAAACTAGACTGTAAAATGCTAATCAACCCAATTATAAAATGGGGTACTGAGCTGAACAGAGAATTCTCAAAAGAAGAAGTTCAAATGGCCAAGAGACACTTAAGGTCATGCTCAACTTCCTTAGCGATCAGGGAAATGCAAATCAAAACAACTTTAAGATACCATCTTACACCTGTCCAAATGGCTAAAATAAGAAACACCAATAAGAAACGTCTTTGCTGGAGAGGATGTGGAGTAAGGGGTACACTCATTCATTGCTGGTGGGAATGCAATCTTGTGCAACCACTTTGGAAATCAGTGTGGTGGTTTCTCAGGAAATTCGGGATCAACCTACCCCAGGACCCAGCAATACCCCTCTTGGCAATATACCCAATAGATGCCCTATCATACAAGAAAAGTATATGCTCAACCATGTTCATAGCAGCATTGTTTGTAATAGCCAGAACCTCGAAACAACCTAGATGTCCTTCAAGGGAAGAATGGATGAAGAAAGTATGGAATATATACATTTTAGAGTACTACTCAGCAGTAAAAAACAATGACTTCTTGAAATTTGCATGCAAATGGACAGAAATAGAAAACACTATCCTGAGTGAGGTAAGCCAGACCCAAAAAGAGGAACATGGGATGTACTCACTCATAATTGGTTTCTAGCCATAAATAAAGGATATTGAGCCTATAATTCGTGATCCTAGAGAAGCTAAATAACAAGGTGAACCCAAAGCAAAACATATAGGCATCCTCCTGAATATTAACTTTCATCATACCATGAAAGGAGACTGAGAGAGAGACCCACATTGGAGCACCGGACTGAAATCCCAAGGTCCAAATCAGGAGCAGAAGGAGAGAGAGCACGAGCAAGGAACTCAGGACTGCAAGGGGTGCACCCACACACTGAGACAATGGGGAAGTTCTACTGGGAACTCACCAAGGCCAGCTGGCCTGGGTCTGAAAAAGCCTGGGATAAAACCGGACTCGCTGAACATACCTGTCAATGAGGACTACTGAGAACTCAAGAACAATGGCAATGGGTTTTTGATCCTACTGCACTTACTGGCTTTGTGGGAGCCTAGGCAGTTTGAATGTTCACCTTACTAAACCTGGATGGAGGTGGGTGGTCCTTCGACTTCCCACAGGTCAGGGAACACTGATTGCTCTTTGGGCTGACTAGGGAGGGGGACTTGATCCGGTGAGGGGGAGGGAAATGGGAGGTGGTGGCGGGGAGGAGGCAGAAATCTTTAATAAATAAATAAATAAAAAGTATTGTTATTATTATTATTATCTATCAAAATGGAAATAATATTAAAAATTAATTCTCATGATATGCTGCCAAATGTATATATCAGAGTATTTGTCATTCCTTTCATAAAAGATTTCCCTTGGAGTAGATGACAGTTCATTGATTTTTATTCATTTTTAAATTTTCATATATATAATATTATAAATATTAATTGCATATATTATTATAATTTTTGCATAGAAATTAAATACTAATGGGTCATACATTACTCACCCATCCACAAATTCTTCTTAAATTAGGAATAAAAAAGGAGCAATGGCTTAAAGTTTCTAATACGTATAGAAGATATATATCTTATTGTTTCCTATAAAACCTTTTATTCCCCATAAGTATAAGTATTTTAGTTTCCATTTAGTATTTTTTTCCTTACTCTTATTTTATTGTAAAATAAAACCAATAATCTTCCCAGTAGTGGCATACACCTTTAAAGCAAACCCTTGGGAGGCAGAGGCAGGTCAATCTCTATAAGTTCAAGGTCATCATAGTCTAGAAGAGCTAGGTTTAGTACAGGCAGAGCCAAACCCTCTCTTGAAAACAACAACAATAATAATAACCAATAAAATTTAAAATATCTTAGAATATTAGGCAATCATTTTATTGAATATACATACATTTAAAAGCTCAATCATAAACCAGAAGAATTTTTAGTTTTTATTACCAATGTATCACATTTTTTTAAAATTTGAAACAGATTGCTTTTATGTACTGAGAAACCCAAATTAGAAATAAAGAATCTAAATATAAACATTATATTAAGAAAACATTCACCATACTTTTTTTTATAATGAGGAAGTTAAGAGAAACAGAAAAAGCAGAGAAAATGGGAAGGAAAGATAAACTGAAAAATTACTGTTACTTTGAAGTTTTACCAATGAAAGGCAAACTAGAACCAAAATAGTCATCTCCAAGATTAGAGTGAGATCTTAACCATGATATTATTTCTTTCCAGACTCTTTTCTAATTTATTTTATGATTTAAGTTTTTCTTTGTGTAGTTAATTCCAGACGGATTCGGGTGACAATGGAGGGCAAAAGAACATTGTAGATCAACTGGAGCTGGAGTTGCCAGAAATTCTGAACCACCTGACATAGATGCTGGAACCCAAACACTAGCATTGAAAACATAATATTGCTTTTAAATGCTAAGCAATCACATTAATCCTCAGTTTCACATATGATTATGAGGATGCTTCATTGTGGTATATGAATAGGTGAATTTTTATAATTCATTGGATCTTTGTAAGGTGATTGCTGTAATTTCATTTTCATCCTATACAGCTATGGCTTTATGTTGATGTTGTTAGAGAATAGCAAACTAATGATCACCCCTTACTAAAGTGTAAATTAAATATATATTGATATATTACTGAGTCCCTAAGGAAAGAATAAAATTTATCAGAAAAGAATTGAGAAAAAACTATATATAAAAATAAAAAAATAATAATAATAAATGACAATAGTGGTTTGAAGAAAAGCACCAAGGAGAATGGAGGCTAAATCTGAAAAAATAGGTTAGTTACCTTTCAACTATATAGTCTTTCAACTCTTCCTAGATTCACCTCATTATCAGCTAAGAAATCCCTATATGTAGAGTTAGAGAGGAAGGAAAGAAGGAAGGGAGAGAGGAAAAGAGTGAAGTATTGCAGAAGAAAAAAATGAGGTAAGGAGGAAAGAATTGTAGGAAGAGGTAATGGAAAGGAATGAAGATAAAACAAAAGTAAGATTGAGAGATAAGAAAGAAGAGATGATAGAAAAAAGTTAGGAGTAAGGATGTGTTTAAAATCTCATCAAATAATGTGCAGAAACTTAAAAATATTTGAGTGGTCTGGTCTACTATTGAATTTTAATATCTCATGTTCATGTTTCTTTCAAACATGTGAAAGATTGGTTTCATTTGGTCAAGAGAAGATACAGGTCAGACCTATCTATACCAGAGATTTAAGTTGAAACTCGAGTAGTTTCCATGCTTTCTTTTAATTACTAAGGAAATTTTCACCTGGAAACCATCCCACCAACTGCCAATTCTGAGAACTTTGTATTTGCTTTTTCATTTAGCTTCATATAAGTTACAATATTATCATAATATTATGTACAAAGAAACTTGGCTTTCAAATATTAAATAACTTGATTATGATCACAGAATAAGACACTATAAAACTAATCTTAATTCTAAGTTTTCTGTTTCCAAATCTAACACATTCATTTTCATATACATAGAGTAACACTTTTTATGTCCTTGTTCCCTTCTTGCTTAGTAAGTAACAATATACTCTGCAGTTCAGATAGTCAGTGAATTAGTTTCTCCTAAAAATTCTCATTCTCCTCTGTACCCTTCTGTTTTTTACTCCTTTGTACTGTCATTTTTTTCTCTTGATCTTAGCACTTTAGATCATGATTATCTTAGATACTCTTCTTGTTTTCTCTGCACAAATTAGTACTTAATTGATTACTGTTACAGCATTTGGTTCATGTAGAAGTAAAATTATTGCTTCTGTACAAAGACAATTATCTAATTGTGGCTTACTTAAATTTTGTTAGGGCTTCACAAATTGAAGAGAATTCTAAGTAGCTCAACCTGGTTCCTCCAAATATCTGTTAGAACATCTTGAAGCTCTGTTTTCTTTACTTCTAGTACTATATAATTGTCATTCTCCTTGTATTAAGAATTATTATTAATTTGTAAAAAACAATTATAAAAACTTGGGTAATTCATATCCTCAGTCATCTACTGAAGAGATTTCTTTGAAGATTTGACCTATTTAGCCCCTGACATAAGTGTTTTTTGTAAACTCTTTTTATACTCAAGAGAACTCAAATAAATGACCATTTTCCATTATAATTTTTGATATTCATTTCTTTCCTGATGATGTTTTTGCTTGGCTGTTGATTAAATCAACATTTGTCGGGGAAGCCACAGCCAAGCACCATGCTTGTGGGCGGGGTCCCCTGAGGATATTTTTTACTAATAAATATTGTTGGTGTGCTCCCCCCTTCCCTTCTGCTTTCCTGTTCTCCATGGGAACTTTGGTTCTGTAAGTCTTTTCCTAATTAAAGCTAAATACTTTATTATAATTTCTGCCTGCTGTTTATTTACACCAATACATTTTGGCGCCCAATGTTTGTTTATTTTACGTTTGTAGTTTGTTGGATGTCATGACCCTGAGAGGTACTTTCAAAAAAAGGGGGGGGGGTGATTAACTGGATTAATGGGATGATTGGTATTTGTGAATTACTGTTTTTAGAAAATTGTATTGGTACTTTTTCTTGTATATTGATATATTGAATATTAAATGTGAGTTCTCCTACCTCTATTTTTTATATAAGAGTATGCTTATAACTTTGTCTCTATTGTATTGATACATTTACCATATTACAATGTACATTTCTACCTCTGATATTATTTATATAATAACATTGTTTACATTTGATATGTAATGACATTGTTTACAGTTGGAGATCATTGTCTTTATATATTGCACAGTTGTTTATTCTCTTAGTCTTCAGGATAGATGGGTATTGAGAATTATATGTTTGTCATATTTATTTTTAGCATAATCAGGTTTTTTAGATACATAGAGATTATCTTTAGTATAGATAGTATAATCAGCCTTTTCGAAGAGCTGTAGAAAATGGCCTTTAATCTAACCTAGAATTCCGTGCCAACTAAACACAATCACTCCTGGCAACACCACTCTACTCCCAAGAGAACGTTGACCACCAAAGACACTCCACTGGGAGCTTGTCTTCTTGACAGAACTGGCCTTGGGGTTAAGAAAAGCCCATACCTCAACTACTGACAAAGATACAGAATATCCATAAATGGATAAAACAAGATTGTCTTATCTTGCCAAGACAGGGTAGGATAGTTCTAAGAAAGTTCCTTGCCTTTAATAATGGTTTGTCAGTTATGTTAGGCCTTAGCCAAAGTTGGTTGACTCAACATTGCAAACAAGACTTTGGGTGATAGGCCAGGTAGTCAGTTGTCTCTGTCATTTGTTGCACATTTTGGTTATTTGTCATTTGCTTCTCAGATCTTTGACGGAGTTGAAGATTAGATAATTTTAGTTACTCGTTACATTATTTAGACTTCTTAAAATAGAATGTTTAGTATATTTATTATTTGTTCCTATTGTATATAGTTGTATTTTGTTTGACTCTATCTTATTTAGACAAAAGGGGGAGATGTAGGGAAATCCCCAGCCTTGCTTGTAGGGTGGGGTCCCCTGAGGATTTTTTTACTAATAAATATTGCAAGTGTGCTCCCCCCTTCCCTTCTGCTTTCCTGTTCTCTGAGAGAACTTCGGTTCTGAAAGTCTTTTCCTAATTAAAGCTAAATATTTTATTATAATTTCTGTCTGCCATTCATTTACGCCGATACAAACATTCTTATCAAAAATGTTGGTTAATGGAAGCCAAGACTGTGACTTACAGTAGAACATCATTGTGAGAGTAGGATACTTACCACCAGCTGTATTTATTAATGTTAATAAAATATTCATGTTCATAAAATATGCATATATCTATATAGAATATACAAATGAATCTATATATCTATTTATATTGCATATGGACAAGTATATGAGCACATGGGTTTTTGTGCCTCGGTATGTGCACCTGGACAATGTTGACAAAGGTGCCATATCTGTAGCTTTTAATTTTTCAGTTGTTTGTTTATTTTACGTTTGTAGTTTGTTGGATGTCATGACACACCTCCCTAAGAGTTATCCAGTTAATATTTTACTTGTGATTAAGGTTTTGGTGAAAATGAAGGTTCACACATTGGTTTTAGGCTTCACTAATTGATAAACATACTGTAATTTTAGGCATCATCCCCTACATTGTATCAAATTTTAGACACATATACACACAGAGTGAGAAAGAGAGAGAGACCCTTTCGCTAATCTTGATATTCTAAAACTATCCAAATACTGAAGATTATTTGACATACAGTGCAATACTTTCAGCGATGTAATCATTAAGTTGATGTGATTCTTTACCAATAAAGTAATTACTTATTTTAGTCTTCTTAGAACCAAAGTAAATAAATATTAGGGTGTGATGTATTAATTAATTGAATCTACGTAAAATAATTAAATTGCATGCTAGACAGACCTAAATCCCAGACCTGACAGATAAGAAACAAATATTTGTGTCTTAGTTCAATAACCTGGAAATCTGATGTCAGGATGGTGGAAGGTCTGGGACCTGGCTTGCAGTTGATGTTTCTCCTGTGTGTTCACAGGGAAAAGAAAGCTCTGATGTTTGTCTCACTTCTTATGATGGTGCCAGACTCATCTATATGGCTGGAGGTTTATTATACCCTCTAAACCTGCTTGTCTTTTAAAGTCTGATGTCCAAGTAAGGTCACAATGTGATTTGGTCTTCAGCATATGGATTTGACTGTATACTTAATTTACTCTAGCACACATATGTTTATAATCTTTTTGGGTGATGCCATTTATGTTCATTATGAGGTTTCTGCTTCAGAATAATATCATCAAACAAGAATAAAATGCACAAAAATATATGATGGTCTGTCCAGAATGCCATTTTACAATGTCTATTTAAAGTAGAGAAAGTATAAAAATAGGAGAGTGACATTTTGAATCTAATGCATCCTTTTGTTAAAGATGAATTATATCACTTTTCATAACATATTTTCTTGGAAAATCAATAAATAATTTGCTTATCTTTGCTTTGTCAGAGAATATCTTTTGGGGGGTAGGTTGATTAGACATATTCATATGTGATTCATATTTCATTTCCTTAATGTCAATGATACTTGACTTGCTAAATTACAAAACATTCAATAAAAGTGTATCTTGACATTTACAAATGATGACATTAATAAAAATAAAATAAATAACTATTATATTGTTTTCTCATATAGCATAAATATTAATAGAAACTCTCTACCAATATAAAACTGAGAAATACAGAAATTTAGATGTTTCAAAGCCTAAAACAATATAGTATTGTTAAGCCTCTGTAATATTTATATAATACACATTTATATAAACACAAAAATGTATCTATAAAAGCACCCATCACACATGGACATATTATGGTGGACTTCATAGCCTGGTTGTGTTTTCATCCTAGAAAAATAAATCAACATCTTTAATATGAGGAAAGAACTATAGACAAGAAACTCAGTGTAAAATACTGAAGAGTACATGTTATTCCTATTTTCCTTTCCTTAAAGAACATGGTTATCAATATGAAAAGTTAACTCTTTGGTGTATCCAGTATTGGAAAATACTCCATTTAAGCAGAGATATATTCATACTTTTCTTCCATCTGTGTGTATTTATTCTACTATATTTTTGTTAAACATTGTAATTCTTAATGTGAATCATGATTTTTATAAACTTAGCTTAAGATTTCTTGTCTTATTTTCTCAAGTTCAGGCACCCTTGATTTTCTTTAAATTTGAGTCCTTAATTATGAAACAAGCTGTACCAAAAAGTACTTTTTGCAGTTAGTCTTCATGTATGAAAACTTAAAAAGACCTCTTAGAAACATGAATAAGAAACATTTTACATTATTTTTTTTGAAATATTTCTACTGCGAAGTGGAAAATGAATAATAATCACTTATCCAAAAAAATCAAAATTCTTTTTAATACATGTTACTGATTTCTTGTCCTCAGTCTAATAATTGTACTTGAATAAGTTTTCATTTTATTCAATTTGATGGATAATAACAGGTATAATTTTTTTCTAAAACAAATTTATGATTAATGCCTGTATAGGAAGGGTATTTACATTTTATTTTTCAGGAAGAATTTAATAAATGGTACAGAAGCTTGCCAGTATGAATCAGTCCTGTGAATTTGGAGAAGTTAATATGACAACATTTAATTCACAAAAACAGAGCACAATGTGGGTTTTAAGAGGCTGATTTCTGAAACAGATCTGAATAGCCCTAATGTTCCCAAGATGTAATTTAGGTCATAAAAATGACATTTTGAAACAAAATTGCCTTTATTCTCTGTTATCTTAGCCTTGGGATATGAATCTGTCTTCAAGGAGCCTTTCAACATAAGGGTAGTGTTTATCACAAAGTAGAAAATAAAATTCTCATAAAATAAAATGACATTTTGCTTATAAACATTTTCTAAGGTTGTCCTTCTCGATTAGTGTAAAATGTAAATATACATCTCATACATTATTTCCAGAGAAAACATTAAAATTCTATATCTCTGTAGGAGGAATAATCGAGAAAGCCTGAGGATAGATAGAGTGATAAATGGCTCATTTGAGGAAGAAGAAAAAGAAGCCATGCAGTACAGTGGGCTTGCTTCTTTGCCTCAAATTCTTGATGTATGTTTAGTTTCACCCTGAGAGTCATATTCTCTGCTCTGACACTATTCCACATTTTCCTGGAAGTTTTCATAGTTAATGCCACATGTTTGATAATAATGAAGATAAAAACTGGTAATAAAGTCTTAAAATCCAAATATACCAAATAAAACTTGTGACAAGAACACAAACAGAAATACAGCTTATTATTAATTGTGGTTTCTTATCCAAGTATATCTCCTGCACAATAGATAAATTAAAAACAGAAGTTATAAAACGGTTTTTAATTAGATTTTGCTAATTGGCAATTACTCAGATTGCTTAACTTCCATCAATCTCAAAATTAGTAAGCATATTTTTGAAATAATAGTTTCCGACAGTATTTAAGTAAAAATTTCAGTTTTAGATAACATTATGTGTGTAACATGATGATTAAAATTTTATAGGTATTTTGAAAAATTTCTATATCACTGGGAAAATATTATTCCTCAAATAGTAAATGAATGGGAATAGGCAGTAATATCTAATTTCTATTTGTATGCTGCTGAAAAGAAGTAGATGGAATCTCTCTTATAATGTCCATGTTTTTGTTAATAAATGATTATTGGGCTTAAACAGAATAGGCAACTGACTGGAAATAAATATGCACAATGCCACATCTTTATGACTGTAAGAAAATTTTATTTTAATAGTCCAGATTTTCTATAATTATTTTCCTGGAAGTATCTTAAATTTAAATTAAATTTCAGATTTTAGTAGACAAATAAAAAGTCTTCTGTCATAATAAATAATATTTTTAAAATTAAAAGTATAGGGAAACATAATTAAAAAGTAAAAAATTAATTATATGCACATCATTTAACATCATTGTTATAAAAAGAATTTTGAGGTCAAATAACTAAAGTTAGTAAAAATTATTATTCAATAAATATTTATATGCTGTTAAAATATTAAAATTATCAATCAATGTAACATAGATACAAAAATAACAGATCAATGGTTAGAGTGAGAGAAGAAGCTCACAGTTTTATTGCAGAAATATAAATATTTAAATGCATGTCAATTCTATTTTTTCTTTAACAATAAGTAGGTTGATTATTTTACATGTGGAAGAGCTATGTTTGAATTTCCTAATCACAGAACATTTAGAGTATATCTAGTCATAAAAAATTTTGAACATAATGTAAATTGGTTGTATTTTGAAATACATGTATAAGACTCTTGACTGCATTCTCATTGGTTGTTCTCATTGGTTGAGTAAAAGAATACTCAAAAAAAAAAAGAATACTCAAATTCTTCAAGACAATAGGTGTAAAAACACTTGATACAAGAATATAAAACTGAATATGATAAAAAAGAATACAGGAGTTTCAACACAAACTCAGCAAGTAGTGTTCCTCGCAGTTGTCAGCAGTAAGAATAATTGTCAAATACAATCCCATTACACTTTCTGTATAAATTTCTGCTTTAACTATCAGTGAGAATCAATTATTTCTTTAGTTGTCTTTTGTGTGGCTGTACTCCATCTATCACTCCTTGGTCCTTTTCAGTGTAGCTTTGATCTCTCAGTGGGACCTTTCTGTTAATAAGATCTGATTTGATCCTTAGTGTGTTGTGATGTTATTTTTAACAATACTATTATAAATTGAAAATAAAATCATTTATTATTATTATTATTATTATTATTATTATTACAAATTTTCACCTTCTCCCCTCCTCTCATCCCCCTCCCCCTCCCCCACTCCCCTCCCCTTCCCTCCCAAGTCCTAAGAGCAGTCAGGGTTCCCTGCCCTGTGGGAAGTCCAAGGTCCTCCCCCCTCCATCCAGGTCTAGGAAGGTGAGGATCCAAACAGACTAGGTACCCACAAATCCAGTACATTCAGTAGAATAAACACCCAGTGCCATTGTCCTTGGCTTCTCATCAGCCTTCCTTGTCACCCATGTTTAGAGAGTCCTGTTTGATAACATGCTCCATCAGTCCCAGTTCAGCTGGCCTTGGTCAGCTCCCATTAGATCAGCCCCACCATCACAGTGGGTGGGCACACTCCTTGCGGCCCTGACTTCCTTGTTCATGTTCTATCTCCTTCTGCTCCACATTTGGACCTTGGGAGCTCAGTCCGGTGCTCCAATGTGGTTCTCTGACTCTATCTCCATCCATCGCCAGATGAAGGTTCTATGGTGATATGCAAGATATTCATCAGTATGGCTAAAGGATAGGACCATTTCAGGGTCCCTCTCTTCAGCTGCCCAAGGAACTATCTGTGGACATCACCTTTAACACCTGGGAACCCCTCTAGAGTCCAGTCTCTTGCCAATGCTCAAATGGCTCCCTTAATTAAGATATATACTTCCCTGCTCCCATATCCACTCTTCCTTCATCCCAACTGTCCCATTCCCCAAGCTCTCCCCATCCTTCCCTTCTCACTTCTCTTTCCCCATCTCCCCTTACCCCTATCCCACCCCCACCCCCAACCTCTAAATTTTTGCCTGACAATCTTGTCTACTTCCATTATCCAGGAGAATAACTACATGTTATTCTTTGGGTTCACCTTCCTATTTAGTTTCTCTAGCATGAATTACAGGCTCAATGTCCTTTATTTATGGCTAGAATCCACTAATGAGTGAGTACATATCATATTCATCTTTTTGGGTCTGGGTTACCTCACTCAGAATAGTGTTTTCTATTTCCACCCATTTGCATGCAAAATTCAAGATGTCATTGTTTTTTACCACTGAGTAATACTCTAAAGTGTATATATTCCACACTTTCTTTATTCACTCTTCCATTGAGGGACATCTAGGTTGTTTCCAGGTTCTGGCTATTACAAATAATGATGCTATGAATATAGTTGAACAAATGCTTTTCTAGTATTATAGGGCATCTCTTGGGTATATTTCCAGGAGTGTTATTGCTGGATCCTGGGGTAGGTTGATCCCGAATTTCCTGAGAAACCACCACACTGATTTCCAAAGTGGTTGCACAAGTTTGCATTCCCACTAACAATGGATGAGTGTTCCCCTTACTCCACATACTCTCCAGGAAAGGCTGTCATTGGTGTTTTTGATTTTAGCCATTCTGACAGGTATAAGATGGTATCTCAAAGTTGTTTTGATTTGCATTTCCCTGGTCGCTAAGGAGGTTGAGCATGACCTTAAGTGTCTTTTGGCCATTTTAACTTCTTCAGTTGAGAATTCTCTGTTCAGATCATTACCACATTTTTTAATTGGGTTAATTATAAGATCTTCACCAACCCCACAACTGACAAAGGTCTGATCTCCAAAATATATATAGAACTCAAGAAACTAGACTTTAAAAGTTTGTGGGCTTTTTGCAAATTTTAGAATTTTGATTTTAATCCCTGGTGATCTAATAAGATACAGAAGATTATTATAATTTTTCTGTATTGTTGATGTTTGCTTTGCTATTGAGTATGTGGTCAGTTTTTGAGAATGTTCCATGAGGTGCTGAAAAGAAGGTATATTCTTTCGTGTTGTGTGACATGTTAAATCCATTTGAGTCATAACTTCTCTTAGTTACTTTATTTCTCTGTTAAATTTCTCGGTAGAAGTCCTGTCCAGTGACAAGAGTGGATGTTGAATTCTCCCACCATTAGTGTATGTATTTTCATGTGTGATTTACACTTTAGTAATATTTCTTTTACAAAAGAGGGTGCCTTTGTATTTGGAGCATAAATATTCAGAATTATGACTTCATTTTCTATATTTTTTCCTGTGATGAATATAAAATGTCCTTTATATCTGATTAATTTTAGCTTAAAGTCTATTTTGTTAGATACTGGAATAGATACACCAGCTTGTTTTTTAAGTCCATTTGATTGGCAAATCTTTTTTCAACCTTTTTTACTCTGAGGTAATGTTTGTCTTTGAAGTAGAGGTGTGTATCTTGTATGCAGCAGAAGGGTGGACCCTGTGTCAGTATCCATTCTGTTATTCTGTGTTGTTTTATAGGTGAATTGAGTCCATTGATATTTTAAAAAATTAATGACCTGTGATTGTTACTACCTTTTATTTTTGGTTTTGTTCTTGGTGGTAGTGTGAATATGTATTTACTACTTTGGGATATGCTGTTGTGGAGTTATCTATTGCCTTTGCTTTTGTGGATATACATAGTTTCCTTTGGTTGGAGGTTTCCTTCCTGCTCTTTCTTTAGTTCTGGTTTTATGGATAAGTATTGTTTAAATCTAGTTTTTCATGGAATATTTTGTTTACTCTGTGCATGGTGATTGAAAGCTTTGCTGTTATAGTAGTCTGGGCTGACATTCATGGTCTCTTTATGTCTGCATAATGTCTATCAATGAACTTCTGACTTTTATAGTTTCCATTGTGAAGTCAGGTATAATTTTGGTAGGTTTGCTTTATATGGTACTTGGCCTTTTTCCTTTGCAGCTCTTAGTATTCTTTCTTTATTCTGTATCTTTAATATTTTGATTATTATGTTACAAAAGGACATTTTTTGTTCCAATCCATTTGGTGTTCTATAAGTTTATTTTTATCTTCATAGGTATGTACTTCTTTAAGTTGGGAAAGTTTTCTCCTAAGGTTTTGGTGAATACATTTTCTGTGCCGTTAAGCTGGCCTTCTATACCTATTTCCCTTAGGTTTGTTCTTTTCATGGTATCCCAGATTTCCTCAATATTTTGTGTTAAGATTTTGTTGAATTTAACATTTTCTTTGACCAAAGAGTCTGCTTTCTCTATTGTTTCTTTAACACTTGAGATTATCTTTTCTATATCTTGTATTATGTTGGTTATGCTCACATCCGTAGATCCAGATCATTTGCCCAGATATTCTAATTCTAAAATTTTTTATTTTGTGTTTTTTATATTGCCTCTGTCAGTTTTCAAGTCTTGAACTGACTGAATTGTTTGCTTTACTTGTTGATTGGGATTTTTTGGATTTCTTTAAGAGATTTATTAATTTCGTCCAATTTTGTGTGTGTCCTTCCCTTAATTTCTTTAAGAGAAATTTTCACTTCCTCTTTAAGAGTCTCTTTGACCTTCGTAAAGTTATATTTAAGGTTGGTTCTTCTGTGTTAGGATGTTCAAGTCTTGGTCATGTAAAAACACTTGTGTCTAGTGGTGATATATTGTTTTTTATGTTGTTGAATGTTTTCTTACCCTGCCATCTGGGCTTCTCTTCCTTCAGTGGTTGACTGGGTACTGTGCTTCAGATTGTCCCTCCTTCTCCAATTAGTTAAGGTGGCACCTGTGACTTAGGTCACAGACTTAGGTTACAGACCTCCAAGTGCAGGGAAGTCTGTACCTCTAATGGACACTGGTAAGTCTCAGAAGCTCCTCTGGGTGTAGGCAGGGTCAAGGTTCTGGTGCTTGCAGATGTTATGCGGTATATTTGGGGTATTGGGGAGGTTGTTCCTGTGTCTCCTGGGTTCCAGTAGGTGAGGGAGAGGTATTTGATAGGGCCTTACTGTTGACAAGCCAGGTACTCAAGTCTCCTTGGAGGGGTGTTTGGGGATGTAGAGAAGCTTCTCTAAGGTCACTGTGGCTCCGAGTAAACTGGGGGTCTGCCAGGCCCTGTCAAATGTTCTGACTATGCTTAGCCAGTAATGAGTGACCAAGCAATATTCCCTAAGTGCCTAGAAACAAGCACTGTCAGAGGTCCCGATTGTGCCAAGCCAATGAAGAATAGGCATGAGATGTCAACTGTCAATGGATCAGAATGCCTGGGTTCTGTGAGGGCTTACAATTTCCCCCCATTATTAAATAAATAAGGCTGCTTTAAGTCTTCTACCTGACTACCAGTGTCTGAGATATTGACCCTGCTCCATTTCACCCCATCCTCCAAAGAAGACATTAGGACCCAGCAATATCTCACACCCAGAACAGGGAAGTCTAACATTGCTTCTAGCCGTCTCCCTCTTCTCACTTGAGGTTCTTTACATCACACGAAAAAATGGTGTATTTTTCATGAAATGGCACCTGTATCCCCTTGGTAGGTAAGCACTGTGACCCCCATCCTTCTCTTCCTTTGAATTGTATGTTATGTTTGTCTACCCATTTTGTTAGGAAGGCAGATTTTTTTTTTTGTTTCAGTTTGCTCAGTGTCTCCATATAAGAGCTGATCCCTCAGGAAAGAAAGTCAAGGCTTGTCTCCCTAATGCCATCCCTTATCTGGAGACACAGTGTGATCATAAGGCTGTGGTCAAAAGAAGGAATGAAGTTCCCCAATAATCACAAGACATAAAGGTTGGATACAATTTCCCACCCCTGTTGACCATTGACCTCCTGCTGTCCACCTCAGGAGGATGCTGAAAGGTGGAGTAGAATGACCTTTCATCTGCAGGAATGCTGCCATTGCTTCAGCAGGGAGAAGTGTTCTGCATGACAGCACAGGAGACTAGGGCACCAAGGCTGGGCTGGCCAGGCCTGAGGTATGTGAATTGTGACTGTTGTAAATGTCCAGCTTTGCTGAGGTATCAGGGTGCTGTCTAAGCCTCGGGTGTAGATGACACTCTGAGGCATGGGCTCGGAGGTAATAGACTTCTGTGACCTTGTGTGCAAATTCTGGTTCATGGTTCCCTTCATGTGGGAAGCATAGGCATCCAATCTGCTGCAGGAAATTACACAGGCTGCAGTGAATGTTCTGGGCCCCTATTGGACCTCCGCTGTATTGTGTGCTTGTCATTTGAGTCGCCTGCTTCTACAGGTGCTTCTGTCCTTCCAGGTGGTCCCAATAGGTCTGTAGCTCTGTGCAGTGGACCCTACAGACCTTGCAGTAGTGCACTGAGGGTGCCCTGGGCCTGCCTTGGATTTTAGCAGCCTCTCCAAACACAGCAACATATCGCTAGTAAATCTATGATGCCAGTGCCTAGGCCTGGGACACCCCAGGTGTCCGAGACCACGAAAGCCATCCAGGACAGCTGATATTTCGGTTGGGCTGCTGTTATTTTGGTGGGTGGTCCAAGGAGAGAGAGATAGATCGGGCCTGGCCTGCCGAAAAAGGCTGCAACTGGCTGCTTTGGTGTGTTCTCCCAGTTCTTGGTCCCATTTGACTCTCCGCAGCTGCTAAGTGGATGCAACAGTGGTCACAGCTTCGTGCTACTATTGTCAGTATATGCCCTTGGGTACTTGGGTAATCATCCACAGTTGAGCACTGTTGGTGCTTGGGCTTCTCACTTGGTGCACTGGAGCCTCGGCCACAAGGGAAGCTGCCTGTTCTGTGTACTGATACTATTACAAAACAAGGAATGAATTGTGTACTTGGAGATTCACACCTGCAATCTGCCCACCTGTGTTTATTTTCCAGATACAGAAAGAGTAGCTAAATAAGTAAATGGCTAAATAATAAAGCACATGAGACCCTTTATTTGTCAATTTATAGAGAAGCTCTTTCAAGAAACCATAGAACTAGCTGTGCGGGGGAACAAATGACCAGCTCAGCATCTTCAACTTTACAAAAGTGAACATGGATCAACAGCCCCTCTGAGTCAATGATGTTATCAAACTAAATGAAAATTACTTGCCCAAAATCAAGATCTTAGCTGGGCTCCCTATACTTCCAATAAAGAAGGCTATATCCTTCCTTCACTCCCTTCCCTCACTTCATACTGACCTTTTCAGATTCCAACGGAATCTCAGAAGAGTGAGCCATGGTATCTGCCACATATTAAATATTCCTGCCCAAACACATCTCTTTACTTCTCAGAAAAGTTATAGTCTTGACTCAATTAATAATCAAAAGTGGCTTTGGAGTTGGAGTGTGACTTTGTCCTTCTCTAAACCCAAGCATGTTGCTAGAATAAAAAATCAGTTTCTGTGTCATATCAGAAGAAACACCTTATGTGGGACATAAAAAACTAAAAATATATGGACTTTTGTTGTCAAACCTCTGTTATCTCCCCAAAGTTCTATTTCTCTTTTTTTTCTCTCTTATTACCTTTCATTGACTAAGCTAATTAAGCATTGACAGATTGATAGGCAAAATAAATGGGTTATAGATAGATAGGATGATATATAGATGATAGATTGATAGAGATAGATAAATGGTAGGTAAAATATAGTGATAGGTAGATAAATAGATGATATATTCAGTGGAATATTACTACATTTCAACATATTTATCTTATTTTTAATTATTTCAAATGTATGTGTGTCTACATGTCTGCGTATATGATCCTTCCTATTCCTCTCAGCAATTCAATAACTTTTTAGGGTCCTGGAATATTTCCTATACCACTGGTGTCACCTACAATCTACAGGGACAGGTCATTGTGGAGAGGACAAACAGAGTTCTTAAGGAACTGTTGGACAGACCATCATGCCAGAGGCTAGGAGATATCCTCATCTGGTCTTAACAGAAATCCTTTTCTCTATGAACTTTCTCAGTTTTGATGAAGGAGCTCAGCCCAGGTTCCAAGCACTGAAAATCTCTGCCAAGGAACATACCAACACCATTAGAAAGATAGAGAGATCTTATCTGCCTTCAATGGCAGTTGGCAGAGCCCCGCTAACCCATGGGAGAGGGTATGCTTGTGTTTTTTTCTCAGAATGCAAAAAGCAATAATATGGGTCCTGGTAAGAGATGTATGTCCAACCATGAATCAACCTGCTTACATCAAGGAGTAAATAACTCGGGATGGGTAATGTATATTTTCCCCTTTCTTGCCTGCATTGCCCCCTCCAAAAAAAAAATGAATTGATTCATTAAGGACAGAGGTTATGGGCTTTGACTTCTCATTCTTCAAAGAAGTTTGGCATAATAGGACGAGGCTATTGGATCCCCCCCTAGATGCTCACATATACATTAATTTGTGAGTTGGTATTGTTAAATACTTACTCTCTTTAAATACCTCATGTAGCAGACCCAATAACTAAAGTGAATCTCCAGGTGTTAATGGCTCTTAGGTATCTTTCTCAATATCCTCCACAGGAGGTTATGCTTGCCAGGTTAATTGTAAACCAAGAGGCTTCTGCTTACATGCACAATCCCAGCAGCTCTCAAGAAATGGATGCTCTTCAAGGGCTGATAGTCAATGACGAGCTTGTTTGGCAAGATAACCTAATACAGGCACAAACCCGTTACTGAGCCCTCCTGAGTCAGGGTTAACAAGGGCTGAGAAAAGAGCACTGATCCCCACTGAGCACCCTATATAATAATAAAAATGGGTGAAACAGCATGGGATGTTCCTCTTGAGACTATGGCATAGAGAGTAGAATCCTCCAAGCTGTGAGTCCCATACTCACTTTGGCTAGTGCATTTTAATGATTAAATATGATTATAAAATATTATGTGGATTACATTTTTAGCTTATATTTCAAATTACATATGTTATTAGTATTAAAAATTTAAATTATGTGATGCTTTATTATAAAATATTTTCCATTTTATATTATTTATATACATTTCTAGAATAAATGATTGGTGATATACACATACACATAGATAATGTCAAGTTTATACTTACAAAGTTATACAACAAAGTAATATAGTTACATTCTAATACAATATGAACAGTTAATTACCCAAATTAATTTTATCACATACATACTAATATTTAGTTTAGTAGCAGCAGAAGACAAAATTTAGCTAAAATTTTGGAAAGTCTAAAAATAAAACTGATTATAATATTATAAATTATATAATTATAATATATATTTAGTAATATATTATAATTTGAAATATTGGTAAAATATTTGAAATTATTTATATATATTAAAATATAAATTTGATATCCAAATCAAGATTCATTTTTATTCTAGGAATTCATTGTCATTTTATTTATAGATTACGTAGAGACACTGTAAGATATAGAAGAGAAAATTTTAATGTTTTGAGAGTTTTATATAATCAAGTGCTGCATTTATATTATTTCCACTTTTATCTTTCTCATATCAAATACCCCTTGTTCTCTCATTTCCTTTTCTGTTCATGACTCTATTATCTGTATTATTATTATTTACAGAAAGGAATAATATTACAATCATATGTAATATAATATTTTAACATTATATTAAGCAACAGAGACACAAACACAAAACCAAATAAGGCCATTTAGTACCGATCACAACAGTAAATTGTCAGGGAGCTTATCCCAAGAGTAAAATGATTCTTCATCTCTTAGTACCTAGTGCTTTACTGTAGGTTTTGTTTGTTAGATAGGATTTTCTCAAATATCTTCCAATAATGTTGATGTGCTAATTGTTATGGTCATTAAGTGGGACTTGCTTTGGAAACTTCACTATTAACTTATCAAGGGTATGGATTCTCTCTAATCTTTAAAAGACACCATTAAGCTGCAAGCATCCTGGTTCTCTGGCTCACACAATCTTTCTACTCCCTACAAGAGGAATTTCCCATTTTCTTGTCCGGATTAACTCAATTTGTTAAGCACTGAATAAAGATGCAAATAGCAAGACAAATACATAGAAAGTTTCTTTTAAAGCTTTAGAAAAAAAAGTAGATTCAGGGAAAACAATGGCTAGCAGCCAAGGTTTAAATTAGCCTGCCATTATATATAGATCACTAATTATAAGTGCAGTCAATAAAAAGAATCACAAACTGTCTCCAGACTATTTAATATATTTACAACTTTTAGGAATCTCTTTGACAAATAAATTAATTATACATTTTAAGTAATTTATAAAAGAATAAGATAGTAGGTAAAACAGTCACTCCATCAAATTTTAAGACTTTACTCTCTGGTTGCTTTTCACTTAAGTGTAAGTATAGGTTTTACAGTTAAATTCGCCATATAAATTTCAAGATAATAAATAAGATGTCTTTAGACAAGATATAATTCTTGATTATGACTTTTGAATACAGGACATGGATCATTTTTAAGTTAATGTTTAATAAAATTATGTTGTGTTTCACAAAGATAACTATACACATACATATAAGTTAAATTGATATCCTGGGTATATAAATATAAAACAAATAAAAATACTGTTAAGATAAAGAAAATATGTGTAAAAAATAAGAGAAAATTAGGATACTAAATCAAAAATGTACATGTTTTAAAACAACATAAATTAGTTTGTATTTTATTTATATATGTATATAACTAAAAATTAACTTAAATACATAAGAAAATATTTCATTCTGCCCATCAAAATACTATCGATTAATATACATTTTAGCATGTAATTTAAATTAATTTCAGTGATATAACTAGCATTTTCCAAAAATCTCACAGAAACTTATTAAAAATGTAGTATATCTTTAGCTATCATCTATTATTTTACATTTGAGATATACGTATCCAGTATCTCATATTTTGGATGAAAAATTCAGTCACTAGAAGACAGATTATTTAGAATTTGATTGCTTCATTTTTTTGGAAAATGATTGATTTTTACTCTATAATTAACTAAAAGACAATTTTTGTGAATAGGTACTGTCTTGAAAGCATATTGAAAAACATTCCAAAGCAGACAAGTAAATAAAAAAAGGAATTTAGTTATTTCCAGGGTGATGTATTTTATTGAAAAATACACGTGACATTCTGAGAAATAATGAGTTTGTGCTATATGGAAAATAAGATACTTCTATGTTCTGCAATTCATTTCTACTAGTACTATTTTTTGAAGTTGCTGTGTTTTTTCCAGTATATATATACATTTCTAGAATAAATGACTTGATGATATACACATACTCATAGATAATGCCAAGTTTATACTTACATAGTGATACAACAAAGTAATATATATATATATATATATATATATATATATATATATATATTCAAAAATCAGGTGACCATAATGGTATAGACATATATCTACATCTTCACTTCAATTCTATTGATCAACATATCTATGTTTAATCCAATATCCTTATGTTTCTTCTTATTATAATCCAGAGTCATGATACATCCACCAATTCTTTTGTTATTCAGAAGTGTTTGAAATATGCTGTTTTTAGGCAAGAGTGAGGCTATAAGTCTTTAATCCTAGACCTCAGGTGGTTGAGAAGATAAATCTCTGTGAGTTCAAGGCCATCCAGGTCTACATAATGAATTCTAGGATGGTCAGAGTTACCTACGGAGACTCTGCCTCAATAATATAGAACAAACAATAAAAGACATATCTTGTTTTGTAATTTTGCTTTTTTTTTCTTTTCCATATGAAGTTAAAATAGCCCTTTAACAATTCGTGAAGCAATGTGTTAGAGTTTTAAAGGGGATTGAATTAAATCTGGAGATTGCTATTTTTTAAAACATAGTGAAGTTTATTACATCAATCCTATGTATCCATGAGCAGAGAAAATCTACCCTGTGATATCATCTAAAATTTCATTCTTCAATCGCTTAAAATTTTTACTATAACATGGCGAACAATGAGGGCTGATGAGAAGCCAAGGACAATGGCACGGGGTTTTGATCCTACGTAATGTGCTGGCTTTGTGGGAACCTAGCCAGTTTGGATGTTCACCTTCCTAGATATGGACGGAGGGGGAAGGACCTAGGACTTACCACAGGGCAGGGAACCCTGACTGCTCTTTGGACTGGAGAGGGAGGGGGAGAGGAGAGGGGGGAGGGGGAGAAGGGTGGGAGGAGGGGGAGAAGGGTGGGAAGAGGGGGAGAAGGGTGGGAAGAGGGAGAGTGAAATGGGAGGCTGGGATGAGGTGGAAACTTTTTTTCCTTTTCTCAATAAAAAAAAGAATATAAAAAAAGTTTTTATTATAAAAGTTTATAATTTACTTATTTAATGTTACCACAAAATATTTTATATATTTAGGCACTTTGAAAAGTATAAAGTTGGGCGGCAGTGGTGCAAGCCTTTAATCCCAGGAGACAAAGGCATGGGCATCTCAGTGAGTTTGAGGCCAGCCTGGTATACTTAAACTAGTTCCAGGACAGCCAACAAAACTACAGAGAAACCCCGTCTCGAAAAACCAAAAAGACAAAGAAAAATAAAGAAAGTTGTTTCACTGATTATTTTCTCAGTCTATTATTTTTATACAGGAAGTCCATGGATATAGTGTATTTATTTATGACCTGCTAATTGTCAAATTTGTTTACCAGTCTTAAGGCCAGGAGTGTTTTGGTGTAATTTTGAGGGTCATTTATATGTACAACCCTATAGTCTGCAAATAAAGAAACTTGAACTTCTTTCTGTTGTCTTATTTTTCTAATAAGACTTCACGTAATATATTGAATGTGTATGGACACAGTAGGTAACCTTGCCTTGTTTCTGATTTTAGTGAAAATTGTGTTTTCTTCTTAGATCATTGTTTGCTATGAGCATTCTGTAAACTACCTTGATTTTACTGAAGTATATTATAATCTCCAGTATCCGTACTCTCTCCCTGATTTTTAACATGAAGAGGTGCTTGTCTTTTGTTGATATAACTTTGGTGGATTGTATATATCAAGAAAATTATTCATTTTTGCTAAATTTTCCAATTAGGTAGCATGTAGGCTTTTAATATTTGTCCTTTTGATTCTCTGGCTTTCCTTGCTGTCTGTTATGTCTGATTTTGCCTCTAATATTGATAGTTCCATCCTCTCCAATTGCCTTTTTGCTACGATGGCTCAAGATTTGTCAATCTTATTGATTTTCTCAAAGAAATAATTCTTTGTATCATTGAATCTTTATGTTGATTTTTATTTGCTTCGATTTTATTGATTTCAGTCTTAAGGCCAGGTGACATGTTTGTTCACTGGTAAATGATCAACATAAAATACACTTATGCAAATATGTCTTGAAGGTGTTTTTGTCTCATCATATTTTGTCTGGCATTTTTTTTCTTTTTTTCCCTGTTTTATTATTATTTATTTATTTGTTTATTTATTAAAAATTTCCACCTCCTCTCCTCCTCCCATTTCCCTTTCACCCCCCCTACTCCCCTTCCCCCTCCCTCTCCAGTCCTAAGAGCAGTCAGGGTTCTCTGCCCTGTGGCTCTGTGGGAAGTTCAAGGTCCTCCCTCCTCCATCTAGATCTAAGAAGGTGGGCATCCAAACAGACTAGGCTCCCACAAAGCCAGTACATGTAGTAGAATCAAAATTCAGTGCCATTGTCCTTGGCTTCTCATCAGCCCTCATTGCCAACCACATTCAGAGAGTCCGGCTTGATCACATGCTTCATCAGTCCCAGTCCAGCTGGACTTGGTGAGCTCCCATTAGTTCAGTCCCACTGTGCCAGTGGGTGGGTGTACCCCTCATGGTCCTGACTTCGTTACTCATGATCTCCCTCCTTCTGCTCTTCACCTGGACCTTGGAAGCTCAGTCCAGTGCTCAAGTGTAAGTCTCTGTCTCTATCTCCATCTATCACCAGATAAGGTTCTAGGGTGATAGGCAAGATATACATCAGTGTGGCTAGGGTAATGCCAGTTCAGGCACCCTCTCCTCTGCTGTTCCAGGAACAAGCTGGGGACATTTCCTTGGACACCTGGGAACCCCTCTAGAGTCAAGTCTCTTGCCAACCCTAAAATGGCTCCCTTAGTTAAGATATCTACTTCCCTGCTCCCATATCCACCCTTCCTCCATCCCAAACATCCCATTTCCCTAAGCTCTCCCCAATACTCCCCTTCTTCCTTCTCTCTCCCCATATCCCCTTACCCGCACCCCCATGCACCCAACTTTTATCTGGCAATCTTGTCTACTTCCAATATCCAGGAGAATAACTATATGTTTTTCTTTGGGTTCACTTTCTTATTTAGCTTCTCTAGGATCACAAATTATGGGATCAATGTCTTTTATTTATGGCTAGAAACCAATTATGAGTGAGCACATACCATATTCATCTGTTTGAGTCTGGGTTATCTCACTCATTAAAGTATTTTCTATTTCCATCCATTTGCACGCAAAATTCAGGATGTCATTGTTTTTTACCACTGAGTAAAACTCTAAAGTGTATATATGCCACACCTTCACTATCCATTCTTCTATTGAGTGGCACCTAGGTTATTTCCAGGTTCTGGCTATTACAAATAGTGCTGCTCTGAAGATAGTTGAACAAATGCTTTTGTAGTATGATTGGACATCTCTTGTGTATATTCCCAAGAATGGAATTGCTGGGTCCTGAGGTAGGTTAACTCCCAGTTTCTTGAAACCACCAACTGATTTCCAAAGTGGTTGCACAAGTTTGCATTCCCACCAACAATGGATGAGTGTTCCCCTTACTCCACATCCTCTCCAGCACAGGCTATCATGGGTGTTTTTGACTTTAGCTGTTCTGACAGGTGTAAGATGGTATCTCAAAGTTGTTTTGATTTGCATTTCCTTGATCACTAAGGAGGTTGAGCATGATCTTAAGTGTCCATTTGAATGTCTTCATGTTTTGTCTGGCATTTTTTTCCTATCCTAGAGATAATTGACTTATTTAATAGGATTTTGAATTTTATTATTTTATGGTATTTCTATGTATCAATGTTTGTGTCTGTTTGTGTTTCTTATGTTTTTTCTTTGATTCTTTTTTTGTTGATTTTTTTCTTTTGGGATTTATTTTTATTTTATCTTATTTTACTATATTTTTTTTCCTTTTTAAATTCTTGTGGTTTCGAATGAGAGAGCAAGAATGTGTATCTTGGTAAAAGGGGATGATCAGAATATATAGTATAAAAAACACCCAATTTTAATGGGAAAATTCTAATTAACCAAATGGAATTTAAAAATAAATAAAAATGAAGAACCTGCATATGAAGTTGAATTAATAAACGATGATATCTAAAACGATGTATATTCATTATATATTCTAGGAGAAGGGATATTGCCACAAACAAAATTATTCTTTGTTCTGCTGAATCAAAATAACATCACATCCATATATGTAATGTTTGAAATTGATGGTTAGATACCACAGGACCCTTGAGTTTCCTACTATAAATGAATTTAATTGGAGAATCAAGAGAACAGTTACTCTCCAATAGAATAAATATGTTACTGAGCTTCACTTATCAGGGACTTTATGTTTGCAGATATGACACATCTTTTTCTGTGATATCTTTGTTTTGAACCACAGTTTCTGTGTTCACATTGATGCCTCAGCTGCCTGAGAATAGGAAGTTCTCATTCCCATCCAGTGGTAGGAATTGCTGTAATTTGTTCTGGTAATAAGCACCAGAGGTCAGAGTATAAAAGGAAGGCTAGACCGGGCAAAAACATTGCCATTCGACCTTTCGTTGAATTCGACTGCTATCACCCTATTTTTGTATTCTGTGTGAATCAGATAGTCACAAACACGCTCAGTGAAGTAGAAAAAGACTATTCCTTACTGTGCATGTTCTCACAACAGAGGAGAAATGGTGGCCTGGCAGTTCCTGAAAGGGTATCTTTTGCTAAATTTGTCTACACTGTCATGAAGATGGTACGGAGGGAGGAGAGAATAAGAGCCAGTTAATCCTCTTTCCATAATATCATCTTTTAATGAACCAAACTCTTTACACTTATATATGACAAAGCAGACCTCTATTGCTCACTGTAAAAAAAAAAACTGAAAAATACATCTCACATCTTGCTTCCTTCTATTTGCTTTTCGTGTATCTATGGGTGTAAGATGTATTTACATGTACATGGCATGTCTAATTTATTGTGTTTGACATTCCACTTATCTTGGGAAAATATATAAAGATCTTTAGCAGTCTAAAAGGTGTAAATCAAAGTGAATATTTTCAGATGTTTACTGCTATAGATAAGAATTATACACTGGTGATAAAGTCAGAAAGCTTACACAGGATTTACATGTCTGATTATTTAAACTTCATTTCCATTAACTAATTTTCCATAGTGTCTGAGGGTTTCAGCAATTCTTTTATGTTTGAAATGAAGTCTCTGTTACAAACATTTCAAATGATTGTGATTTCTTTATGCAAACAGTGAATTTCTTATTTTAGTGTTGCCCCAATAACAGGAATATGTATTTTCTTTGTAAAGTTGTAGTATCTTTCTCCGTCTCCTCCTTCTCCTTCTTCTCCTTCTTTTTTCTAGAGACATCATAGACCAAGCATCTCCTGTTGTCACAACTTCACAACCAAGGTATACTCTTTTCAGATGTCTGGGGGTTAAAAATAATCTCTTATTATTATTATATCCTTAGTTAGAGTTTAATCAAATATTTGCATGCAAATTGTAGTGACTGTTTTGTTTGTCAATTGGCACAAGCTAGAGTCATCAGAAGAAAGAGCCTCAGTGGATCAAATTCCTCTTTGTGATTTAGCTGTAAAGCATTTTCCAATTTGGTGATCAATGGGTGAGTTCCCATTTCATGGTGGGTGGTATCCTAGGCAGGTGGTCCTGTGTTCTCTGAGTAAGTGGGCTAAAACATCCATGGGAAAGAAACTAGTAAGTAGCACTCTTACATGGCCTCTGCCTCAGTTTCTGTTTCTAATATCCTCCCCTGTTTGGGTTTCTGTCTTGACTTTCTTCAGTAATGAACAGCACTGTTGAATTGTATAGTAAACACTTTCTCCCCAAATCAAGATTTGATAATAGTGTTTCTTCCCAGCAATAGGAACCCTAAGACATAAGTTAAGAAAAATAACTAATTAAAGAGTATATTTTGATAGTAGTACTAAAAGAATAGAGATGATGCCAATGGAGGCCAAGGAATAACTTCAGGAAAGGAAAGCAAACCCACTGGGATGAAATTGAATGTGGATGCAAAATAAATCATGTCTCTGTGTTCTCCTTGGAGCTTTAACACATCATCAAAACTCCAAGTGTCCAATAAAATCATGACACAAGTATCTTTGAGAGAACTATATTTTAATAGGGTTCTGATTATAAAAGAAATTCAAGAATTGTTGGTTGAGGATGCTATTAAGTTTTCTGGCCACCCAGAACCAAATTAATTCCAAACATATTGTGTTATTACAACACTGCTTGGTCTATTAGTTCAATATTTGTATTTGCTAGCTCTTATATCTTAAATTAATCCATTTCTGTTCATCTGTGTATCACCACTTGGTTTTGGCCTACTGGTAGGGCTCCTTCCAGCATCCAGTGCCTGTGTCCTGTGGCAGTTACCTTGCTTCTCTTTGACTCTGCCTACTCTATTTTCCTCTATCTGCCTTGAATTCCTACTTTGCCTTATTCTGTACTGTAATAGGCACAAAGAAGACTCTTAACCAGTGGTATTCACAGTATACAGAGGGGATTCCCAAATAAAAGAATGTTTCTTTATTGTTACTGTGAAAGTGTAATTCAAATTTGTAACCCTGATTTGTTCTAATAACTTCAGGCTCATGTTTGTAAAATCAGAATACAAGTCACAAGTTAGTTGTATGCTGACTGGAATTGGCTCATCAGGACAGTGGGAAATTCTGAATTATGTGCTGTTTCAAGGAGGTGAAATTGTCTATGTAAAATACAAAATGATGAAGACAATGTTTATATAGTTGAACTAGCAGTTCAAAACTTCTTCTCTTGCTGAGGACCAGATTTTGTTTCCCAGACTCATCATTCAGAAGAAGAGAACTGAAGATGGATGCTAAAAGAAATCCCTCACTAGCTCAGAATAGAGTATGATAAAGGGTTATTTATTTAGGGGTGGACTCACAGATCACAGTTCTCTGCATGAACGAGGAAACAGGAACTAAATCCAGCAGCTTGAAGAGAGCTAGCACATGCTTTACATCAGCATTTGTAGTATAAGAGGCCATGCCAAAGTGGACTGATACCTTAAAAGCTACTGGCTAAAAAAGTTCCTACATTACCTTCCCCTATGGTTTAAATAAGAGAGTTATAAGCATAATACAAAACTATATACAATAGGAAAAATATCAATTATAAAAATTATAATTACAACCAGTATAAACAATATCAAGCAAGAAACATGATAAATGTTTCAATAATTATTCTATCCTAAATAGCCTAAGTATTGTATCAGAAATAACTTGGCCAAGTCATTAGAATAAAGTAACTACGACTATCTAGTCTTCAATTCATTGAAGACCTGAGAAGGGAAATAATATTACTTGCATAAACAGGAAGTATAATCAAGCAACTTCCATAATGTGCAACAAGTGACAAAGACAACTGGCTACCTGGGCAATCACCCAATGTCTCATTTACAATGTTGGAATAACCAACTTTGGCTAAGTCCTAGAGTAACTGACAGACTTTTTTCCGAGGCTTTTCAAAATTGTCTTACCTGTCTGGGAAAAATTTGACCGTCTTTTTTCTTGTATCCTGCTTGCCCTGTCCAGACAACATGCATATTGTTAGTGGTGCATAGGAATGCAGCAGAGACAGAGACCAGGAACAGAACTTTAACACAGTGAACCACAGCCATGTGGTGATAAACAGATAAATGGAGACGGGTTAGTTTAGGATATAAGAGTTAGTCAGCAATATGATTAAGCTATTGGCCAAACAGTATTGCAAATAATATAGTTTCTGAGTGATTATTTTGGTTTTGGGCAGCTGGGAACATACAAGTAGTCTCCTCCAACAGAAAACTGCCTGCAAAGCCTAAATCCAAGTCATCTGATATTCTTTGAAATCCTTAGGTACTTGCATTCAAACATGAACATCCCTACATAGACATATACACATGTATGTATAATTATATATAAATTGAAAAATCTACATGAATAAAAATTAAAGTCTCATAAATTATATGAAAGCCAAGTACATTCATTGTGATAAAATACAGACATATTTTTTGGTATTTAAATATATTAAAATACTGACAATTTTTACCAAATATATTGGTATTGGTCACAATGAATCTTTTGTGTACAGCTATTAGCAATGAATTATTCATTTATTCACATTTATAGATTTCAGAAAATGTTTACTCTCTCCATATATATATATATATGCATATACACTCTCCATATATATATATACATAACAAAAGCATATATGTATATGTACATATATTATATAAAATCAAGGTGTAAAAGGTTTTTTAAATAGGAAATATAATTAATATTTTTATAAATGTCACTGAAATAGTGATCTTGGATTTGACATTTTAAATTTATCATCAGTCAGGTTTAAGTCTTATATAATAGGACTAATAATCCACACTGCCACAATATTATACAATTCTATTATTTCAGAATCTAGTATGTCATTCAGCACAAAGCTGGTTTCATTAAGTAAGCGTTCATTATGAATTCAAGCACTCTATATTATTAGACATAAATGGTTCATTTTTCAGACTTTTGTTCATAGCTTGAAAATACATTAAATTTCATGTGTCATAAATTTATGTAGTTCATTTATTTGTTCTATGATATTTTCGACATGATCTTTTTTTCTGGTTTTCTCTGTAGGGTGACTGTCATCTGAAGCAGGATGTTTTTTATCTCTCACTGTGATAAGACTTGCCATTTCATATCTCATCAAAAAAACATAATATTCTTTCTATTTCTATTTTTTGCACTCCATAATTATGTTAAATTTAATTCTTTCAAACGTATTGTTACACTTTACTATGAAAATATTTTACACACTTCTACAAAATAGAAGCATAGTATTTTAAAATCAATTTACTAGAGATTACTAATATAATATTCCTTTGTTTACTGAAATTCAGCAATTTAGCTACATAAACAAATATGTAATATTTCTAACTATAAAGAAGTAATCCTGAAAGAATGACAAAAAAAAATCTTTCTTTGAGTTTCAAATTGGCTTTGCCCTATATAGTGTGCCTAATCTGGCAGAAAGAGCAAGGGCAGAACCAGACCTTTCCCTGGGGCCGAGTAGGATGGTGACTGTCGAATGACCCAGCCTTCCTCCCTGGCAACTAGAGAGAAACACACTCACTGAGTTGGGAGTGTGTTGAAGCAGGATATCGTTTAATGGTATCAGGAAAGAACTTATTATATAGGGTTGTGATGGGGGTGAAGAAGCTTTTGATGGGGTGAGGTGAAGTATGAAATAAGGGCCAATAATATTCTGCCCTGCTAGTGGTGGCTGGGAAGAGGCAGGCCTATATCAGCTAGCCAAAGGCTGGTCTCCAAACTCAAGCTAGGTTCCGGAAGCTACACTAGGCCTCACCAAACTCAAGTTAGTCTTAGGTAGTTACACTGGACCACACATCCAGGCCTCATGAAGCCCAACAATTGTGCTAATATGTTTACACATATAAAAGACATATCTTAAAATTCATCGTCCTTTAAACGGAGAGTATAATTATTCAGTTAAAGCTCTTAAGTTTCAAGTGCCACACAGAAAGAACAATAGAAGAATATATTTCGCCTTATTTCTACTCAAAATTTTGTCTAAATAAAACTCTTTTCAAATCACTGTTAGTAATGCCAACCTAAACAAAGATGACCCAAGTAAAAAACAAACATTAATTGATTGAAGTATTGTGATTATGGTAATAATTTTATCAATAATATTCTTCTTTGTCATAATATATAGAAGAAATTTTTACACAGAACTTATATGTTAAAATCAATCTTAAAGAGAATATAAGCATAGTAAAGAGGGATTTATTACAAAAAGAAACAAAATATCATGTTGCCATTGTCTCTGGCAGAAAGAGCAGGTGCAGAGCCGGAACTGTTGGACTCTCCCTGGGGCTGAGTGTTATGGTTACTGTCAAATGACCCTCCCTCCCTCCCTTGCTTGGCCACTGGGGAGAAACACACCAATTGACTTGGGAGTCTGTCAAACCAGGATCTCATTTAATAGTATCAAGCAAGGACTTATATACGGTTGTGATGAGGTGGAGAAGCTTGGGATGTGTTGAGGTGGAGTATGGAACAAAGGCCAATAATATTCTGCCATGCTGGTGGTGGCTGGACAGAGGGGGTCTAGGTTGAGTAACCAGAGACCGGTCTTCAAACTCTAGCTAGGCTCAGGAAGTTACACTAGGCCTCATGTCAACTTAAGTTAGGCTCCAGAAATTACACTGAGCCTCATGACTGGGCCTCATGAGGTCCAACATAAAGTAACATGTATTCTAATGCAAATGTACATTGTTTAACCCTTTGTGTAGGCAGAACTTTTAAGAGGTGTTCAAGCACATACTTTTGGATATATTTTTTATCTAAATAGCAATGTCAGTTTTAATGCTGAAATCATCTTCATCATGTGTTTTGCATGTAACAGTTTTTTCCATTGAGAAAGAATCTGGGAATCAATTGTTATCTTGTTGCAAATCTCTCTCTCTCTCTCTCTCTCTCTCTCTCTCTCTCTCTCTCTCTCTCCACACACCACACACACACACATACACACACACACACACACACACATGCACGCACGCACGCACGCATGCACAAACACACATACATATACATTTCAAGAGAGAGCAGAATAAAGATATGCAGCTAATATTTTTTCTTTTAGTTTTATTGGTGAAAGAAATAAATTCTATTCCTTGGTTCAGTTTAGAAAATATTTGTTCTTCTGATTTTTGTTACATGGAAATGCCCTTCTATGGATTTTTATAAGAGATGTACTGAAGAAAATATTTGGCTGTAAATCAATCTCTAAATGTAAAGAATATATTTCTTATTTATGAAACATAATGAAAGCAAAATTAATTGAGGAAGGTCAAGCAACTTTGAGCATGGCAGCTAAATATAGTAAGTAAATGATTGCATTATTTTATTTTGTTTCTATAATGTTATAAATGAGTGAAATTTAGATTCCACAGTACATCTAAATATATTAAGAAGAATATTACAATCTTCTGCTTTTTGCATAAGATAAATATCAATATTATCAGACCACACATGAAAGCTGTTACAGTTTCCATGTATTTGAAATATTTAAAAAAATAATTTCATTTCTAACTTTGAACTTTATGTCAGATTTATTATATAATAAAAGTATTTTAAAAATGAGCCACAGACATTAGGAAAATGCCTGGTACACTGTGCTGCCTTTGCTCATGATACCAATGGAAAACCCTCAGTGGCACATGAGCAGCCTTATACTAGTTGCATATAACAGCCTGTTACATAGAATTTTTTGTTGTATTATTTCATACTTTGGATATTTTATTAAACACACAAGATACCACTAAAATATTATGTCTCCCATCCAAATTTGTCAATTCCTTCATGCTTAGTTTTGGAGTTAAATGCAAAACAGCACAGTAAATGAAGTCAGGCTTTTATTTTCACTTGCAAAAATGTTGTCTATACATACCATTGTGAAACACACTGCTCTCATTTAATATTAAATTCACACAAGGGCCATTGACTCTAGAAAAAGAGCTATTGACAGCATTTCTATCAAACAAAATTACAGTAAATAAACAATTGCAAAGTCTGGGAAACCTTGGAAAAGATGATGTTTGATAATTCAGGTGGTCAAGGTACAGTGAATAAAAGAGTACAATCTTTAAATGTTACACCTATAATTATACTGTTCTACACATGGTTCAAGGATCACTTTAGAAGAGGAATTTAAAAGATTCATAGAGGTAGGAGTATTGTCTGACATTTTGCAGACAGTAAGAAACCACAAATGAAGCATTGGCTCAACATAGACTGAGAAATCAATATAATTCCATGACAAAACCAGATTCAAACAATACTTATACACAAGTCTATTCCTACAGAAAGCACCAAAAAGAAAACTCCAACCCAACAATGTTATCTTTCCCTACAAAAACACAAGCAACAGTTAACCTCACACCAGCAAAACTCACAGAAAGGAAACATATTCACACCACCACCTCCACCACCAACAACAAAAAGACAAACAAAAATTAGCAAGCATTGGTTATTAAAATCCCTTAATATCATTGGACTCAATTCATGTATAAAATACAGAAATCCCTTAATATCATTGGACTTGATTCACTTATAAAATACAGGTTTAAAAATGGATACAAAATAGGATCCATCCTTTTGCTACATGCAAGAAATACTTCTTACCTTCAAAGACAGGCGTTACCTCAGCATCTATAAAGACCTCCAGACCTCTATTGTGAGCTACTGTATAACTCTACCCTCTGATCTTCAGTCAAGCTTTATTTGTACAAACATGATATCACCACAGTTTGAAATCTATTTTGTTAGATATTTGGCTAGCTACACCAGCTTGGTTTTTTTTAGGTCAATTTGATTGTATGACAAGAATTTTAAATATTTGAAGAAAGAAATTGAAGAAGATATCAGAAAATGGCAATCTCTCTCATGTTCATGGAAAGGTAGGATTAACATGGAAACATTACACTTTTACCAAAAGAAAACTATAGATTAAATGCAATCTCTATTAAAAACTCAACATAATTATTCACAGACAAAAATATGGACTTGTCAAAAGAATTCTCTGAAATAAAGGAATTTCTGGAGATATCACCAACCCTCACTACAACTTCTACTATAGAGCTATAGTAATAAAAGTAGCCTGATAGTGGAATAAAAAGAGATATGTGGTTCAGTAGATTTGTAACAAAGATGCTTATATTAATCCACATACAGATGAATACCTGAATTTTGACAAAGAATCTAAAAGTATACAGTGGAACATAAGAAATTATTTTCAACAAATTGTGCTGGCATAACTGGATGTTTGCAAAGAAGAGAGCAAATAGATCCATATCTCCTACCATGCACAGAACTTAAGTCCAAGTGTGAAAGATCTATTTGACAAGAACTTTAAGTCTTTGAAGAAAAAAACTGAAGAGGATACCAGAAAATGAAAGGATCTTTCATGCTCCTGGATTGGTAGGATCAACATAGTAAAAATGGCAATTCTACCAAAAGCAATCTATAGATTCAATGCAATCCACATCAAAATCCCAACAAAATTCTTCACATACCTTCAGAGAACAATAATCAACTTTATATGGAAAAACAAAAAACCCAGGATAGCCAAAACAATCCTATACAAAAAGTACTTCCGGAGGCATTATCATCCCTGACTTCAAAGTCTATTACAGAGCTACAGTAATGAAAACAGCATGGCATTAGCATAAAAACAGAGATGTTGACCAATGGAATTGAATCAAAAATAGGGATATTAATCTACAAACTTATGAACACCTGATTTTCGACAAAGGAGCTAAAACTATATAATGGAAGAAAGGAAGCATCTGTATAAATGGTGCCAGCATAACTGGATATGAACCTGTAGAAGAATGAAAATAGATCCATATCTATCACCATGTACAAAACTCAAGTCCAAATGGTTTAAAGATCTCAATATAAATCTGACCACACTGAACCTGATAGAACAAACTGGAAATATTCTGCAACACATGGGCACAGGAGACCACTTCCTACATATAACCCCAATAGCACAGACAATAAGAACAACAATGAATAAATGGGACCTCCTGAAAGTGAGAAGCTTCTGTAATGCAAAGAGTGTTGTCATTAAGACAAAAAGGCAACCTACTGAATGTGAGAAGATCTTCACCAACCTTGTGTCAGAGAAAGGTCTGATCTCCAAAATGTATAAAGAACTCAAAAACTAGACAATAAGCTCTAATTAACCCATATAAAAAGTGGGGTACTGAACTGAACAGAGAATTCTCAACAGAAGATGTTCAAATGGCCAAAAGACAGTTAAGGTCTTCCTTAGCAAGCAGGAAAATGCAAATCAAAACATCTTTGAGATATCATCTTAAAACTGTCAGAAAGGCTGAAAATCAAAAACACCAATGATAGCCTATGCTGGAGAGGTTGTGGAGTAAGGAGTACACTTATCAATTGTTGGTGGGAATGCGAACTTGTGCATCCACTTTAGAAATCAGTGTGGCAGCTTCTCAGGAAACTGGGAGTCAACCTACCTCAAGATGTAGCAATTCCACTCTTGGGAATATACCAAAGAGATGCCCAATCATACTACAAAAGCAATTGTCAAACTGTGTTCATAGCAGCACTATTTGTAATAGCCAGAACCTGGAAACAACCTAGGTGTCCCTCAATAGAAGAATAGATAAAGAAGGTGTGGCACATATACACATTAGAGCTCTACTCAGCAGTAAAAAACAATGACATCTTGAATTTTGCATACAAATGAATGGAAATAGAAAACACTTTACTGAGTGTGATAACCCAGATCCAAAAAGAGGAATATGGTATGTACTCACTCATAAGTGGATTCTAGCTATAAACAAAGGACATTAAGGCTATAAGTCACAATCCTAGAGAAGCTAAATAAGAAGGTGAACCCAAAGAAAAACATATATTTATACTCCTGGATATTAGAAGTAGATAGATCTCTGGGCAAAAGTTGGGAGCACAGGGCTGGGAGTGGGATGGGGGAAAGGGTGATGGGGAGAGAGAAGGAAGTAGGGGAGAATTGGGGAGTCCTTTGGGAAATGGGATGATTGAGATTGAGGAGGGGTGGATATGGGTGCAGGGAAGAAGATATCTTAATTAAGGGAGCCATTTTAGGGTTGGCAAGAGACTTGGCTCTAGAGGGGTTCCCAGATGTACAAGGAGATGTCCACAGCTAGGTCCTTGGGCAGCAGAGGAGAGAGTGACTGAACTGGCCTTATCCTATAGCCATACTGATGAATATCTTGCATAGCACCATAGAACCTTCATCTGGCGACAAATGGAGATAGAGACAGAGACCCACATTGGAGTACTGGACTGAGCTCCCAAGGTCCAAATGAGGAGCAGAAGGAGGGAGAACATGTGAAAGGAAGTCAGTTCTTCTAGGGGTGCGTCCATCCATGGAGACATTGTGACTGATCTAAAGGGAGCTCACCAAGGCCAGCTGGACTGGGACTGATAGAGCATGAGATCAGACTGGACTCTGAATATGGCTGCCAATAATGGCTGACTAAGAAGCCAATAATAAAGGCAATTGGTTTTGACTCTACTGCATGTACTGGGTTTTTGGGAACCTCGTCTTTTTGGATGTTCACCTTCCTAGACCTGGATGGAGGGTGGAGGGCCTTGGACTTCCCACAGGGCAGGGTACCTTGTCTGCTCTTAGGACCGGAGAGGGAGGGGGATGGGAGAAGTGGGAGGGAAATGGGAGGAGGGGAGGAGGTGAAAATTTTTAATAAATAAATAAATTTAAAAGAATCCAAAAAATGATAAAAAAACTGACAAAACCTAAACATAAAGAATTATGTTATAAAGTCACTCTAACTTTAAATTATAAGTTAAGTAATAACAACTGGTTTGATAGGCAACAGGTAAAAGACTGATGTACAAACTGAAAAATAAAAAGGAGTTGAATTAAAGAAAAAGAAGTTAGAGCTAATGAACCTGGCAGTGTTTAAATGAACACAGTTTCTGTGTGATTATTTTGGGTGTAAGATAGCTGGGCAGCCGGGACCACAAGCAGCCTGCTTTTCCTGCTACAGCTTAATAGCAATAGTATTACATATTTAATGTTTGTCAATGAAGATTTTTGAGAACTTGTTATAAAATTTTGAGGTTGGTCATTCTAGCAGTAATAAGACTAAAATACAGCATGCTATTATTGAATATATTGTGCCAATAGCTGCAACCTTTATATCTTTTAGTCCATGTTTAATAGAAGTCCACGATTTCTTACAATGTTGCCAACCGTGGAATTACAACAGATGCTATAGCTCTTCCTTATGTAAAACTCAGTTTACCTTATAATATCTTTTGATTTAAAGACCTTCTATCTGTTCAACGAAATGTACACAGAGTGATGTCATAATGTTGTATTCTTCCTGTCTACTATTCCTACCATTCCTTCCTCTATGAACATGTTTTGGCATTGCTCCCAATTCTCCACTCTTCCTCCTTCTGTAAACAATTATTTTGAAGAAACTCCCTACTGTGAAGTTCTTGGTCATTTATTCCTCTTTAGGAATACAAACCTATGTAGTTGTTAAATTCCTTGATCAGGAGTCCAGTATTATTAGTAGTGAATATTTTAAATATCAGTTCAGAAATCAGCAATTTGGAGATATTCAGTTTCTAAAACCACCTTCAAAGAAACACACATTCATGAAGTGTTCACAAATAGTACATTAATCAAGCACTGTTGCTAATCCTTATGCCAGAGTTTACCTGTTTGCAAGGCCAAATGAAATAATCTTTCTATGATTTAAAATTAAGTTATATCCAAGGAATATGGTTTACTTTAAGGAATTGCATACCAGTATATTGATCTTTGTACTGACTAGATATAGTATTCTCATATATTAACCAGAATTATGAAATACTATTTAGTCTTAATTTAAAACTAATTGGGAGAAATATATTTTGCTGCCATGCTGCCTAATTTACATGAAATTTTTAATAAATCCTTGTGGCTATTAAGCCTTTTTTAAAGTTATTGATGGAGTACAAGAGACCATTGACAATGTTTGAATACAATATGAATTAAGAATAATTGTTGTCTATGGTAATAGTGCACAGTAATGGGGACGGGGGCTTGGAGAAATTTCCACAATTAATGTGGGAAATATTATGCTTAAATAAATTTTAAGCACTCCAGTCAAAGATCAATAAAATTATTCAGTAAAAGATTATAAAAAAGTAATATTAAACTGTGTAGTAGGGCAGAGGTAATAAACATTTTTAGTGACAGCCCGCGGGAGGCAGAGGCAAGTCAGTCTCTGAGTTCAAGATCAGCCTGTTCCACAATGCCTGGAAATCTACAAAGAAGGTTCCAGGATAATCAGGACTACACAAAGAAAGCTTCTTTCATAAAACAAAATAAAAACAAAACAAAAAAAAAATGTGGATAATATAATGTTTAAAAACAAAAAAGTTATTAATTTTTTTAAAATGGTAAGTTATAGTGTATAATGAATATCAATCTTAAATTTGCAAAAGCTAAAGGAGGTAATTCCTACATACCAGTTTTATCATTTGTAGAGTAGTAAACCTGGGCAGTCTTCTTGGAGGAAACTAAAATTATAAGACACCAGTGTCTTTAAGTTCTGGGAGAAGACCCATGTTATTTAGATTAATGTATCTATCAGAAAAGGGTCATGCACAGAATATTCAGGGTTTTGAACTTAGAGTGGCCTTTACTAGCAAGGGAAAACTTCTCATAGTGTGCAGAAGGTAGGTAGAAAAACAGATAGATTGCTGGCCAATCTGTATTATCAAAGTGGAGACCGAAGATGTTTCTCATAAATGATGCCTTAGAGCAGCAGTTTTCAATGTGTGGATCACGTTCCTTTGGTGGGGGACAAATGACTCTTTCATAGGTGACACATATCAGCTATCCTCTGTATATACTGTGAATATCAGATATTACATTATGACTCATTTATAGTAGCAAAATTACAATAAGAGCAAAAAAAAAACCTGTATGGCTAGGGGTCACCACAAAATGAGGAAGTAGAATTAAGGGTCACAGCAATAGGAAGTTGAGAATCTCTGCTTCAGAAAATTCTGTTCATTCATAAATATATATTCAAGAAGGAAATCAGACAGCTGTGGCTTTAAATATCAGGTAATAGGGATAGATTATAAGACTCAGAGTTACTATGCTATAAGTAGATTTAAATATAGTCATTCGGATTAGACTCCATGACCCATGGGCAAAGTTGTGCAGTCAGTGAAGACACATAGAACCTTTCAGGATTCCCTAATGCATGCAGATATATAAGCTACTCATTTCCCTCTACCGGAGATAATGTGGAAACTGAAGTTTGGAAAACCAGAGCTTGAAGTCTTTCAGAGTCTCATTCAATTATATTATTATAGGTAGGCTCTGTGAAGGGAGAATTTTACCAACCCATTCCTTCCTTCTTCATTCACTGAAACATATTTGTTAAATATACCAGACTTTTGAGAAAAAATAGCTTAGGTTGAAATTAAAAACAGTCTCATTCTTTATCATACTAGGAGCAAAACATTAACTTGAACATGAACAAAATCTGACACTTTATCATAATGAATAAAATGCTATAACAATTTTATCCATATTAGGTAGTCTAATATCCATGGTGATTCTGTCCATTTTACAGATAACAAAAACACTGGGTTATCTGCATCCACCAATCTCGACCTGGAAGGAGGGGGCAGTGCCTTGGACTTCCCAAGGGCAGGGCACCCTGACTTCTCTTAGGACTGGAGAGGGAGGGGGAGTGGGGGGAGTGGGAGGGAAATGGGTGGAGTGAAGGAGGTAATTTTTTTTATTGAAAAATTTCCGCCTCCTCCTGCCTCCCATTTCCCTCTCCCTCCCACCACTCCTCTCCCACTCCTCTCACTCCTCTCACCGTCCCCCCTCTCCTCTCGCTCTTACCTCACTCCTTTCCCCCTCCCTCTCCAGTCCAAAGAGCAGTCAGGGTTCCCTGCCCTATGGGAAGTCCAAGGTCCTTGCACCTCCATTCAGGTCTAGGAAGGTGAGCATCCAAACAGGCTAGGCTCCCACAAAGCCAGTTCATGCAGTAGGATCAAAACCCAGTGCCATTGTCCTTGGCTTCTCATCAGCCCTCATTGTCTGCCATGTTCAGAGAGTCCGGTTTGATCACAGGCTTTTGCAATTCCAGTCCAGCTGGCCTTAGTGAGCTCCCAATAGATCAGCCCCACTTTCTCAGTGGGTGGGTGCACTCCTCGCGGTCCTGACTTCCTTGCTCATGTTCTCTCTCCTTCTGCTCCTCATTTGGACCTTGGGAGCTCAGTCCGGTGCTCCAATGTGGGTCTCTGACTCTATCTCCATCCATCGCCAGATGAAGGTTCTGTGGTGATATGCAAGATATTCATCAGTATGGCTATGGGATAGGGCCATTTCAGGTTCCCTCTCCTCAGGTGCCCAAGTAACTAACTGGGGACATCTACCTGGACACCTGGGAGCTCTTCTAGAGTCAATTCTCTTGCCAACCCTAAAATGGCTTTCTTAATTAGGATATATACTTCCCTGCTCCCATATCCACCCTTACTTTACCCCAATCATCCCATTCCCCCAAGCTCTCCCCATCATCCCCTTCTCACTTTTCTCTCCCCACTTCCCCTTACCCCCATCCCACCCCACCCCCATGTTCCCAATTTTTGCCCGGCAATCTTGTCCACTTCCAATAACCAGAAGGCTGACTATATGTTTTTCCTTGGGTTCACCTTTTTATTTAGCTTCTCTAGGATCAGAAATTATAGGCTCAATGTCCTTTATTTATGGCTAGAAACCAATTATGAGTAAGTACACCCCATGTCCATCTTTTTGGGTCTGGGTTACCTCACTCAGGATAGTGTTTTCTATTTCCACCCATTTGCATGCAAAATTCAAGATGTCATTGTTTTTAACCACTGAGCACTATATATTCCACACTTTTTTCATCCGTTTTTTCATTGAAGGGCATCTAGGTTGTTTTGAGGTTACGGCTATTACAAATAATGCTGCTATGAACATAGTAGAACAAATGCTTTTGTAATATGATAAGGCATCTCTTGGGTATATTCCCAAGAGTGGTATTGCTGGGTCCTGGGGTAGGTTGATTCCGAATTTCCTGAGAAACCGCCACATTGCTTTCCAAAGTGATTGCACAAGTTTGCATTCCCACCAGCAATGGATGAGTGCACCCATTTCTCCACAACCTCTCCAGTAAAGGATATCATTGGTGTTTTTGATTTTGGCCATTCTGACAGGTATTAGATGGTATCTCAAAGTTGTTCTAATTTGCATTTCCCTGATCACTAAGGAAGTTGAGCATGCCCTTAAGAGTCTCTTGGCCATTTGAACTTCTGTTGAGAATTCTCTGTTCAGTTCAGTGCCCCATTTTTTAATAGGGTTAATTAGCATTTTAAAGTCTAATTTCTTGAGTTCTTTATATATTTTGGAGATCAGACCTTTGTCTGTTGCTGTGTTGGTGAAGATCTTCTCCCAGTCATTGGGTTGCCTTTTTGTCTTAGTGACAGTGTCCATTGCTTTACAGAAGCTTCTCAGTTTTAGTAGGTCCCATTTATTCAATGTTGCCCTTAATGTCTGTGCTGCTGGGGTTATACATATGAACTGACCTCCTGTGCCCATATGTTGTAGAGTACTTCCCACTTTCTCTTCTATCAGGTTCAGGGTGTTCAGATTGATATTGAGGTGTTTGATCCATTTGGAATTGAGTTTTGTGCATGGTGATAGATATGGATCTATTTTCATTCTTCTACATGTTTGACATCCAGTTATGCCAGCACCATTTGTTGAAGATGCTCTCTTTTTTCCATTGTATACTTGTAGCTCCTTTATTGAAAATGAGATGTTTATAGGTTTGTGGGTTAAAGTTCGGGTCTTCTATTCAATTCCATTGGTCGACATCTCTGTTTTTATGCCAGTACCACACTGTTTTCATCACTGTAGCTCTGTAATAGAGTTTGAAGTCAGGGATGGTAATGCCTCCAGACGATCCTTTATTGTATAAGATTGTTTTGGCTATCCTGGGTTTTTTGTTCTTCCATATAAAGTTGATTATTGTCTTCACCAGGTTTGTGAAGAATTTTGATGGGATTTTGATGGGGATTGCTTTTGGTAGAATTGCCATTTTTACTATGTTGATCCTACCAATCCAAGAGCAAGGGACATCCTTCCATTTTCTGGTATCCTCTTCTATTTCTTCCTTCAAAGACTTAAAGTTCTTGTCAAATAGATCTTTCACTTCTGTTGTTAGAGTTACCCCAAGATATTTTATGCTATTTGTGTCTATTATGAAAGGTGATGCTTCTCTGATTTCCCTCTCTGCTTTCTTATCCTTTGTGTATGGGAGGGCAACTGATTTGTTGAAGTTGATCTTGTATCTTGTCATGTTACTAAAGGTGTTTATCAGCTGTAGGAGTTCTTTGGTAGAGTTTTTGGGGTCGCTTATGTACGCTATCATATCATCTGCAAATAATGAAAGTTTAACTTCTTCCTTTCCAATTCAAATCCCCTTGATCCCCTTATGTTGTCTTATTGCTATTGCTAGAACTTCCAGCACTGTATTGAAGAGGTATGGAGAGAGTGGACAGCATCGTCGTGTTTCTGAGTTTAGTGGGATGGCTTTGAGTTTCTCTCTGTTTAATTTGATGTTAGCTGCCAGCTTTCTGTAAATAGCTTTTATTATATTTAGGTGACCCTTGTATCCCTAATCTCTCCAAGTTTTTATCATAAATGGATGTTGAATTTTGTCAAATGCTTTTTCAGCATCTAATGAAATGATCATATGGTTTTTTGCTTTCAGTTTATTTATATGATGGATTACATTGATAGATTTTCGTATGTTGAACCAGCTTTGCATCTCTGGGATTAAGCCTACTTGATCATAATTATAGTAATAGATTAAAAGAAAAAATACTGTGTCATTTTAAAGCAAAACTTCCTGGGCTGTGCCTCCAGTGCAAACTCTGGCTTTAAAGCATTTTATGGCTCTGAGGCAGGAGTGGCTCAACTCCGCCATGCTAAACTGTGCTAGTCTCAGGCAGGAACTACTGTAATTACTATAATAACAGTGCAGTAAAGTTTAGACTGGGCAGGAAACAGGCAATACCATATTACCCCTATGTGGCGCAAGCTAAAGTTTTTAAGAAGCACTTAGCATTTTAAGAAGTGCTCCTGGATAGTAAAGAATTACAGATTCACAAAAGACCTCTATGGGTCACAATGTTGGATGAATGTACATAGGCTTGAGAGAGAAAAAAAAATATAGAGAAAATAAAGTTAATGCCTTTGGAAAAAAAAAGATTAGAGTCTTTAAACAGACAGAGTATAGATAGTTATAGATTAAGGGAAATAAAGAAAAATAAGCCACGTAAAAATGGAAAATTCACAGAGAGTTTGGATTCTTTGTATTATTGTGTTTTCTTTAAATTTTTTGACTGTGAAGGAGCTAAGTACAGAGAGACATTTCATTATATGGGCTGCCAAGTGGAACCAGAATGGATATCATGAGGGTATGACTTCAGAATTTGGGTTTAAGGATATGATGCTTTGGAAAGGGTCTTCTTTTGTTTTCACAAAGGATGAGACCCTGTAGATTGTATCTATCCCAATATGGTATGATAGACTACACCCTCCTGAAAGGTTGCTGTGAGCACCTTCAAAAAATTACTTCGCTCAACTGTCAACTGAGATAAATCTGGCACACAGATTACACCCTAAACGATCTGTTTAACAGCGCCCCCATTCAGCAGGAGTTTGGAGAAAAAAACTGCACCCATGTTGCCAGATATTGTTTATAAATGTTCTTTTACATTGAAAGGGAGAAATGATATAGGTATGAATAATTTGCATTAGTATGGATTTTAAGGACAGTTTTGTTATATGTATGTGCATATTTCTAATCTTGATTAAGGTATTGTGATTGTGTAGTTCATTTAAAAATGTAATGCACAATTAGAAAATATAGGTTGTTAATGGATAATTATCAATGATAGTCAGGCTTCTACATGTAAGTTAGATTTTCTAGTTGTGCATAGATATATTTTAGATAGGCATTCTTCATATCTCTCAAAGACTGCAGAATATGGCATTTAAAATATTTTAATAACTTAGGAATTTTCATGGCAATGAGACCCGTCTGCAAGCACCAGCTACTTCAAGAGGAAGAGGGGCATTGAAGAGGCTCCTTATGGAGTTTGATAGACATTTGGGCAAGAAACTGCTCTTGCCTGGACTGATGCATAAACTGGACACAGAGAACCCTCAGAGAGAGGACTGATGAACTTGCCTAAAGGTGAAATGGTCTTTTGGGGTTCCTGACTCATGAGAGAGTCTGCAAGACATTCTACAGGACACAATAGATAGTGACTGACTGTCTTTAAAATTTCCTGCTTTATGGAAATGTCTGCTGGATACTATAGGCCTGAAGGCCGAAGATGGATGCCCCAAGGGTACAGAGGAACTTTGGGTGACTGTCCAGGCAGCGAGATGTCTCTGTCATTTCTAGAGTTTGAAGTTTCTTATTTCTTGTTTACTTAGGTAATATTATATCCTTCTGGAGTCTTTGATGGAGTTGAAGAATGGATAGATAATTATAGTTTTCCTTAGTTATGATAAAAGATAAAATATATATAAATATTGTAACTGTAATTCTTGCTTGATAACTGTTTTGTTGTATGTAATCTTACTATGTTAAAGTAAAAGCCTTTCTTTTTTGTTTAAACAGAAAATGGGGAAATGATGGAAGTGGGTTTTGTATCTTATTTGTTGCTTTCATTGGTTAACTAATAAAGAAACCTGCTTGGCCTGATAGGACATAAAATTAGGTAGGCAGAGTAGACAGAACAGAATGCTGGGAGAATGAAGCCAAGTCAGGCAGTCGCCATGATTCTCCCATTCCAGACAGATGCAGGTTAAGATCTTTCCTGGTAAACCACCTTGTGGTGTTACACAGATTATTATAAATGGGTTAGATCTATATGTAAGAGCTAGCCAACAAGAGGCTGGAACTAATGGGCCAGGCAGTGTTTAAAAGACTACAGTTTCCGTGTAATTATTTCTGGTAAATCTAGCCATTTGAAGCTGGGATGGAATGCAGCCTACCCCTCCTATTTCAACACATAATGGATAATTTTTCTAATGTGTTTTTGGATTCGGTTTGCCAGTATTTTATTGAGGATTTTTGTGTCGATGTTCATGAGTGAGATTGGCCTATAATTCTATTTCTTGGTTGATTCTTTGTGTGTTTTTGGTATCAGGGTAACTGTAGCTTCATAAAAGGAATTTGGCAATGACTCTTCTCTTTCTATATTGTGAAATACATTAAGGAGTATAGGTATTAGGTCTTCTTGGAAGTTCTGGCAGTATTCTCCATGGAAACCATCTGGCCTGGGCTTTTTTGGTAGAGAGGTTTTTGATAAAAGCTTCTAATTCTTCGTGACTAACAGGTCTATTTAGATTGTTCACCTGGTCCTGGTTTAACTTTGGTATATGGTACTTATCTTAAAAAATGTCCATTTCTTTTACATTTTCCAATTTTGTGGCATACTATTGATACCGTAGGTGATTTATGTTGCACTAATAATTCCTGAGACTGATTAATAAAAATTTATTAACAGTCTAAGATCAAACTTCCAATAAGTAGAGTATCTGGTGATAGATGCTTCCTGCTTATATAATGGTGCTTTATCTGCAGCTAATTCCAAAGGTGCTGTGATCTACATGGAAAAATAAATGACAATGGTAAACCTGACCCTGAAACTTTTATTTTCTTGAAGAATGACTTACAATGTCTTACTTACCTAAATATATTCACCTATTAATACTATCACTCCAAGGATTAAAATTCAATGTAATTTTGGGAAAACAAAATCATTCAAAACCTGAGTAGGAACAATTCCCTTTTAAGGTGACATGCTTGATTTCATGGGACTCATATCTTTAAGGACTGTTAGATTAAGGCCTTTCATTATTCCATAGCATGTGACAGGAATTATATTCATATTCCTCATCATAGACTCTTTTTTTTACTTTCCTAAGTTAATTTTTATAGGACTATGATTATTAACAAACTCATTTTGAAAAGCTTGTTATACCATTATACTAGCATTTCAATTGTATTTTAATAAATAAAGACTGTCTGAAGATATAAGAGTAAAACAGTCCCACCAGTCAGCCTTACAGACCACATTATGGTAACATACACTTTTAATCCCAGTAGCCACAATGGTATGCATGTTTAATCCCAGTCACTTCCCTAGCTGATATAGAAATCAGGGGGTGCATAACTTTATTTTTTTTACTTTTTTAAAATTTATTTATTTATTAAGGATTTCTGCCTCCTCCCCGCAACTGCTTCCCATTTCCCTCCCCCTCCCCCGATCAAGTCCCCCTCCCTTATCTGGCTTTGTGGGAGCCTAGGCAGTTTGGATGCTCACCTTATGAGACCTGGATAGAGGTGGGCAGTCCTTGGGCTTCCCACAGGTCAGGGAACCCTCATCATAGACTCTTAATAATTTTTTAGACCAAGAGCAAGAGAATAATTCTTAAAAGAGATGAATACAGAGAAATCAGCTCTATCAAAAGAAAAAGATCAGTATTTTGAAACTTATTAAATAGGTTCCTTTATTAATAAAATTAATCATTTTTTTAACTTGCCACATTTTAATTATTAGATATAGCCTACACTTAAAAAGTTAGTAGTTTTATATGAAAAGAATGAACAATACAAACTGAAACACAATTAAAAGATACTAATTTGAATTATTATAAAGAATACAAATTTTCTGAGCAATTACTATATGTAGTTTCTTATAATAGCTATCTTACTGATTTTATGATTACTAAATATTAAGATCTAGTTAGATATATTAAATGATAACAAAATAATGCAAGTGATAGTAAAAAGGAATGTATCATACTCATTCCATTACATTAAAAGTGACTGAAGTGAACTGTCATTGCAAGAAAAAAGTACCATAATGTGACGTTTCAGCAATAGTGTATAAAAATAATTACCAGGTATAGTATATTTTTCATATGAGGACAGTAATACAACTTTTGAGCAATGTTCAATGAGAACATAAAGGGGAATGACCTCTTATCATCAGACAGATTAGCATAGTCACTAAAATAAAGAAGAATTTTGTTGTATTAGAAGCGGCGGGGCTGCGTCCCCAGCACCTTGGCCGCCTGCTAGCTTATGCCCCAAAATAACAACACACAATTGTATTCTTTTAAACACTGCTTGGCCCATTATATCTAGCCTCTTCTCTGCTAACTCTCGCATCTGGACTAGCCCATTTCTAATAACGTGTGTAGCACTGAGGTGCGCTTACTGGGAAGATTTTAGCCTTCGTCCATCCTGGGCCGGAGCTTGATTGTGTCTGCCTCAGAGAGCAGAGCTATTGCATCTGCCCGGGAGAGGGGAGCATGGCGTCTCTGAGCTCACTTCCTCTTCCTCGCAGCATTCTGTTCTGTTTACTCCACCCACCTATGTTTTAACCTATGAGGCCAAGCAGTTTCTTTATTACTTAACCAATGACATTCCTCCATCATTTCCCCTTTTTCTGTTTAAACAAAAAGGAAAGGCTTTAATTTTAACATAGCAAAATTACATATAACAAAACAGTTATCAAGTAAAAGTTACACTATTTACATCTATTTTATATTTTTCATAACTAAGGAAAACTATAACTATTTACATATTCTTTAACTCCATCAAAGACTCCAGAAGGATATAATATTACCAAAGCAAACAAGAAATCCAAAACTCTAGAAATTACAGAGATATCTTGCTGCCTGGACAGTCACCCAAAGTTCCTCTGTACCATTGGGGCATCCATCTTCGGCCTTCAGGCCTATAGTATCCAGCAGACATTTCCATGAAGCAGGAAATTTCAAAGGCAGTTCAGTCACTATTTGCTGTGTCCTGCAGAATGTCTCGCAGACTCTTCCATGAATCAGGAACCCCGAAAAATCATCTCACCTTTAGGCAAGTTCAGCAGTCCTCTCTGCGGGTTCTTTGTGTCCAGTTTATGCATCAGTCCAGGCAAGAGCAGTTTCTTGCCCAAATTGCTATCAAATTCCATAAGGATCCTCTTCGATGCCCATCTTCCTCTTGAAGTAGATAGGTGCTGAGTGTCTCATTGTCATGAAAAGCCCTAAGTTATTAAAACATTAAATGTCCTATTCTGTAATCTTTGAAAGTTATGAAGAATGTCTATCTAAAATTTATCTATGTACATCTAGAAAATATAACTAACATGACTACAAACTTGACTATTATAATTATCTATTAACAACCTATATACATTACATTTTTAAATGTACTACACAATCACAATACCTTAATCAATATCAGAAATACATATACATATAATAAAATTGACCTTAAATTAATATCAGTAAACCAAGATTCATATCAATGCAAATAATTCACATCTATATCATCTCCTCCTTTAAATGTAAAAGAACATTTATAAACAATTTTTGGGAATATGGGCGCAGTTATTTCTCTCCAAACTGCTTCCTGCTGAATGAGGGTGTCGTTAATTAGGTCTTTCATGGTATAAACTGTGTGCTTGTTATATCTCAGTTGGCAATTTTCTGAAGGTGTTCACAGCAACCCTTCAGCAGGGCATGGTCCATTATACCATATTGGGGTAGAAGCAATCCACAGACTCTCACCCTCTGTGAAAACAAAATAAGAAACTCCTTTCCAAAGCATCATGTCCTTAGATCCAAATTTCAAAGTCAAGGCATTTTCAAAATATCTATGTTGGATTAGTTCAGCAGCATTTATAAACAAATATCTTTTAGCAGCTGTTGCTCCTTCCTCAGCATTCAAACAATTCAAAGAGAGCATAATAGCATACAGTATCAAAATTCTCTGTGTATTTTCCATACACATTTTCTTGTGCGCTTTATTTTAACCTCTATTTTGTTTATTTTTACTTTTAATTTTTGCTTTTTGAGACAGATTCTCTGTATCTTTGACCTGGAATAACTCTGTAGACCAGGCTGTCCTTGAACTCTCAGAGATCTGCCCATCTCTGCCTCCCAGGCATTGGGATTAAAGGCGTGAACTACCACACCTAGAAGTCACAGAGGTTGCCTTGGGCTAGAGGACCAGGCAGACCTGTATGGGAATGGATGTGTGTTATGTACATCGGACAAAGCCTGTTCCTGATTATGTCTTGTACTTGGATAAACAATGAAGTCAACTCTGTGTCATCTGGTATAAATTCAGCGGTTTCAATATGCAAGATAACTCTTTCTGCATATTGTGAATCTGTAACTATATTAAGAGGTTCTTTAAAATCCCTTAGCACCATAAGAAAGGCATATAATTCTGCCTTCTGGACAGAATTATAAGGGCTTTGTTCCACCTTACTCAATTCATCTGACTTGTAACCTGCTTTCCCTGATTTATTTGCATCAGTATAGAACATACGGGCTCCAGTTATTGGAGCATCACGTACAATTCTAGGAAGAATCCAAGCAGCTTCTTTTTATTTAACCAATGGCCTTCCTCCATCATTTCCCCTTTTTCGGTTTAAACAAAAAAAAAAGGCTTTAACTTTAACATAGCAAAATTACATATAACAAAACAGTTATCAAGTAAAAGTTACATCAGAAACATTTATACATATAACAAAATTGACCGTAAATCTCTATCAATAAAGCGAAATCTATACGAATGCAAATTATTCATGTCTATATCATATCCCCCTTTAAGTGTAAAAGAACATTTATAAACCGTATTTGGGAACATGGGCGCAGTTTTTTCTCTCCAAACTGCTTCCTGCTGAATGGGGGCGTCGTTAATTAGGTCTTTCATGGTATAACCTGTGTGCTAGTTTCATCTCAGTTGGCAGTTGAGCGAAGCAATTTTCTGAAGATGTTCACAGCAACCCTTCAGGAGGACGTGGTCCATCATACCAAATCGGAATTGAAGAAATGAACAGGGTCTCATCCTCTGTGAAAACAAAATAAGAAACTCCTTTCCAAAGCATCATGTCCTTAGATCCAAATTCTGAAATCATAATACCCTTATCATATCCGTTCTGGTTCCATTTGGCAGTCCATATAATGAAATGTCTCTCTGTACTTAGCTCCTTCACAGTCAAAAATTTTAAATAAAACACAATGTACATAATCCAGACTCTCTGTGAATTTTCCATTTTTTACGTGGCTTATATTTCTTTATTTCTTTTAATCTCTTAACTATCTGTACTCTAAAGACTTTACCTTTTTTTTAACCATTAACTTTATTCTCTATATTCTTTTCTTCTCTCTCCCAAGCCTACGTACATTCAACCAACAGTGTGACTCATTTGGTGGTCTGAATCTGTCCTATTGTGAATCTGCAATTTTTTACTATCCAGGAGCACTTTTGATTTGCGCCTTTAAATCACTAGGCGCTTAAGAATCTAAGCTGTGACATTTCTAGGTTAACTTTTTGCTTTTTGAGCGTATATCTTTGACCTGGAATAACCCTGTAGACCAGGCTGTCTTTGAACTCTCAGAGATCCTCCAGTCTCTGCCTCCCAGGCATTGGGATTAAAGGTGTTTGCTACTACACCTTGAACTCACAGAGATCTGTTTGTCTCTGCCTTTTAGGCACTGGGCTTAAAGGCGTGTGCTACCACACCTTGAAGTCACAGAGGTCTATCTCCCTCTGCCTCCCAAGTGTTGGGATTAAAGGTGTGTACACACAACAATTCTCTTCCTGTTTTTTTGTTTTTTGCTTTAAGAACTTCAACTTTCAGCTTGCATATATTTTAACACACTTTAAACCATTCAGAAATTTTCTCTGTCTTTGAATCTCTCTTTAACTGTATATCTCTCTTTTTCTGACCACATGAGCCTTTAAATTACTGAGCAATATCAGTAGGACTAAAGGCGTGGATTTGCCGGCTGGATCCAGCCCATTCCTTAGCTTTCCAGCCTCATGCCTCTGCCTCCCAAGTGTTGGGATTGAAGGTGTGTAATACAGTCCGTTGATATCTCTTGGCTGGCTTATGTATATTAGGCCCCCATACTGTAAAGGCAAAGTGATATCTATTCTGTGGTGCTATGGGAATTAGAGAAAAGCAATCCTTAATATCTAAAACAAAAATATAATAAGATGGATAAATAGCACTAGGGTGTGTGAGGCCTGGTTGTGTGAACTCCATTTTTTTTTTCTGTTTGATCATTAAATTCACGGATATCTTGCAGGAGGCAGTAGCATCCTGATCTCTTTGGAATAACAAATATGGGAGTATTATGTTTACTAATAGGTAGTTCTATGTGTTCTGTAGATTTTTTGATTATCAGAGTCTTCTCTTTCTTATTGGTGGGTCTGAGGAGTGCCCTGACTCAAATTTAAAAAAAAGAGGTACTTCAGCAGATTGCCCAATGAAATCCCTTAGTGCAACTGGGGCATTGGGTCCTAGGTTTTCCACCAGGTGCAGTTACACCACAGAGGGCCTGGTTTTCCATACCCCCAACAAGATCTATCTACTTGTGGGCCCTTGGGTGTATTGTAGGTGTGCTGCCTGTCTGCAAGGAGGGTATCTAGGGAAGCAGTGAAGGCAGCGATGGGACTGCTGCTAGGATCAAGATCTCTTGCGGCCAATACCCACTTATGAATGTCCTCGTGGGTTGGGGCTTCCCAAACCAATTGTTTAATTAACATTTCCCTAGTGGGGCCTGGGCCTCCTCTCTACTCCACTGCCTCATTGAGACATGTGAGAAAATCAGTAGAAAGTTCCCCTGGTTGTTGCATAAGATTGTGGAATTACAACAGGCATCTATCTCTAGCAGCGGCTCCATGGCTTCTTTCTGTTTTCATCTTCTTCCTTCCAACATTCAGTGTAGTTTTCCTCTTCTAGCTTTATTATTTTGCCCTATCAAAGAGACTAAGACAGTTAATTAATCAATGGTATTCACAGCTTACAGAAGGGGAATCCCACATCACTGTGCTACTGTTAAAGATGCTTCAATAAGATTGGTATTCAAAGAAGACAGTTTAAAATATTATAGAGAATTCAAAATATTAAATTCCATGCATAAATATTTAAGTAAACATAAAATACGAAACATGCTAAAAGTAGCATAGAAATTTAATTTCGTCCTCATATATAGTTTTTTGTTTTATGAGAGGAAAGAATGTACAAACACTGCTTCAAGATACTTTTTTCATTAGCTTTTTATTTATACCAAGTATTCCATTTTCTAGATTATGCTGTGGTAACATATTAAGTTTCTTTTACACTTTATTTTTTTCCTATTGTGCTTAATATAGATTATTTTTTCACCAGATTTAATCTGAACAGAATTTTCCCTCTCTTTCTGCTTCCAGATTTCCCCACCTTCTATTTCATCCATTTTCAACCAATTTCTTTCTCTAATCAGAAAAACACATGCTTCAAAAAGATAACAATTACTTTTTAATATATAGCTTCATCAATTTACTCTCCCACAGATGAATTCCAACTATTACCATACTAACTTTTGGCATATTTGTTTACTCAACTTTTTGACACAAATTTTCTTGATTTGAGGTGCTATATTACTCTTTCCGTAATTTGCATTCTTTTGACAACAGTGATGTTTAACACTTTTATATTTTGCTGAAGATACTATGTACATCAGACACAAGGAACCCCTAAGCTGGAATAACTTTAATACCTACCTATTTGGAGGGTGTTGGGCCAAAATTATCTCAGGGCCTGTACCTCGAGGCCTATAGGACAGAAAAAAGCCAGGCTCAAGTTTGAGTGAGGATGATTCAGCAAAAATTAGGGAGATGTCCACTAGGCAAAGAGAGGGCTTGACTGCCTCTCATAGGATGGAGGTACCCCCAAATCATACCGTATCACTTAAGCTATACAAGATGGTTCTCACAGTAATAAACTGAATTCTTGCTTTGACTTGGCTCCCTATCATATCTGATTGTCTTATGTCATGGGGATGCCAAACAAGTGTCATGCGTAATGGGCTTATGGGATGGGCAGATAGTGCACTCAACTCTCCCTGGGAAAAAAAGAAGGCTCAAGAAGCCTAGTAAGAGGGGCCTAATTTTTACTAAAGCAAAAGATATTATGCATGCTTCAAAGGATGAGAACACCTAACAGTTATACATAGCTGTGGTGCCTATAAATCATATCAATGTTCTGAATGGCATCAAATGATTAGGGTGCAGTAGTAGTTCACAAAATTTAGTGGCAACCCACAGCTGTTCAATTAGACATATGAAATTTTAAAAATGAGGTAAACTGTACCTGGTACTGAAACCCTAGCTAACTACTTTATGAAATGATGTCATGGATATTGGAGAACTTGCAACAAATAACTTACTAGACCAGCATAATCTCTCATAAAAGTCTAAACATTTGTACTTATATCCATAGATAAATATAGTCTTCACCTCTCATTAAGCAAACTTCTCTACAACCAATAAGAACCATTATAGAAAATTACAACCAATCAAACATAAAGTGTGGAATCCAGTCCCGGTGGATATATTTGCAAACTGGGCAAAGACCTAGGGTTTCAGGACTTAAACAATCGTTTAAGTATAAGTGAAAAGATTCTCAAGCAAGAAAATTAGAATTTTTTTTGTTAAGTTGCATCTCAAAGAATGTCAGAGGCCACATCCAAAAGGTCTTACCAAAATGATTCTCTGAACAAGAGCTGAACAAGGCGACATCAATAAACATGTCAAAATAGATGGGGAAAAGCCCATAAGAACTCAATTCCACACAAAGCCTTGTAGGCAACTAAGGAAAGTTGAGAGTGGAAGGAATAGCTGTTTTCAAGAAAGAACACATGAACTAGTTAGCCAGCATTAAATCTGAAAATACACATACAACTAACATATAACTAACATACTGAGGAGGTTTCATCAAGGAAAAATATGTATATACACATGATAAAATATACATTTATGCATATAATAACTATAAAGGGGGTCATTATTTTGAAAAATAATAAGGGCCCTGTATGGGAAGGTTTGAGGGAAGAAATGGGAGAGAAAATGTTTTAATAATATAGTATCTAAAGTAAAAATAAAATATTTTTATAAGTAAGTCATTAACATTTTCTTGAATTAATATTATTAGATTGTATTTCACAACATAGTGTTTCACAGATTTAATGCAATTCCTGACAAATTCCAATAATTCTTACAGAAAAACAGGAAGTCTAAATTTTACATGAATTCAAGTCTTAGAGGTCTCCAAATAGTGAAAAAAAATTAAGCAAAAGAACAATATTAAGTAAATCATAATAATTGTTTTTCAAGTACACTACAAATTTAGCAGTCTGAACAACATGGTACTAGCCTTAAAAGCAAATGGGTAACTCAGTAGAGTAAAAGAGAAGATAGAAAATAAACCTATATATAAGTATTTATGTTCAATTTATCTTCAACAGGGATAGCAGCATCTCATTTGGGTAAAAAAACACCTACAAAATTAAACTCAAGTGTGATAAGTTTTATTATAAAATAAATTAATAATACAGGAATATTTTACATAACTTAAAATTTCTCATCCAATCTGATAGTCTTATTGTAACTTATTCACACTATGTTTGGTTGAAATCCCTGTGAGGCCTGCTCTTTTCTGAAGGGAAATGGACAAGGAGTAATCTGGCAGAGAAGGGAAATTGGGTGCTAGGAAGAGTGGTGCTACAGAGGGTGGGGTGGATGTAAAATGAACTATAGAAGAAAGTAAATATAAGCAAATATTTTCTGGCATTCGCATAGAACTAATATACTTTTTTTTTGACAAAAGTTCATGGAAGATGTCAGCTACATAGCAAACTTAAGAACAGTTTAGGCCACTTAGAAACTTTTATCAAAAGGAAAAGTCAATATGAAAATTCATCTGTATGAAGGTTCTATGGTAATATTTAAGATTCACATCAGTCTCACTCCAGAGCAAGGTCATTGCAGGAACACTCTCCTTTATTGTTTAGGGTCTTAGCTGGGGTTTTCTTTGTGGATTCCTGGGAATTTCTCCAGAGCCAAGTTTCTTGCTAACCCCAGAATGTCTCCCTCAATCCTTGCTCTCATCTCTGTCTTTCCTAAATCTCGACTATCCTGTTCCCTCAAGTTCTCTTAAACCCCCCTCTTCTTCCCCTTCCATCCTCCTTTCTGTCCTCACCCCCATGCTCCCAATTTCATCAGGTGATTTTTTTATGTAAAATTTCCAGGTGGATGTATATATGTTTGTCTTAGGATTCATCTTGTTATTTAGCTTTTCTAGGATCATGAACTATAGGCTTAATATCCCTTGATTATAGCTAGTATCCACTTATGAGTGAGTACATACTTCATCTTTTGGGGTCTGAGTTACCTAATTCTGGATGGTGTTTTCTTGTTCCATCCATTTGCATGCAAATTTCAAGGTGTCACATTGTTTTTTATGGCTAAGCAGTACTCTAACGTGTAAATGTGCCACATTTTCTTTATCCATTCTTTGGTTGAGGGTCATCTAGCAACTGATAGAAATAGAGGCAGAGACTCACATCAGAGCACTGTATTGAGCCCCAAAAATTCAGTTGAAGAATGGGAAGACTGAGAATATAAGCAAAATAATCAAGACCGAAATGGGTATACTCACTTAAGCAGTCTACCTGAGCTAATAGGAGCTCACCAACACCAGCCAGACTGGCAAAGAACAAGCATATTACTAAACTAGTCCTTCTGAATGTGGTTGACAGTTGTATGGCTGGTGAAATCTGAGGAGTTACTGGCAGTGGCACCTAGATTTATCCCTACTGTTTGTACTGACTTTATGGAAACTTGTTTTCTTTGGATGGATACCTTTCACAGCCTAGTTATAGTAGGGAGGGCCTTGGACCTTCCCCAAAGCAATGTTCCTTAACCTCTCTGGGAAGTGGATAGGGGGGTGAGGTGCAGTAAGTGGAGGAGGGAAGGTAATGGGAACTTGGATTAGGTATGCACAATGTAAAAATGATAGTTTGTTCTTTAAATAATAAATAAATAAGAACATTCATCTGTACTTCTAAAATTAAGTTTTTTTAATACACTCTGGAGAAAGCAAGCATGGGTTAATGATTACATTTTCTACCCAGTTGAAATTGATTTTTTTAAATTTTAGAATGTGTGTTGCCAACCGCTAAAATGTATGTTTATGTTATAGGCACATGATTTTGTTTATTGCCATTTACAACTTTAGATTTCTTTTGTTATGAGCATTATTTGCAGTTTTGTCAGACAAATTATTCTGCAGATATTATATCTTGTGGCAGCACTTTCTCACATAAAGGAACAAATATAAAGACAGGAAGCAAACAATGAGTATATGTGTTTAACAAATATATGTGTATACATGTACATTTTCATCATTTTTGAAAAATCTCTGCTATTATTGAAATTTATAGTATAAATTTCCAAAAGATATTTCTATATTTAAGAGTTTACCTACAATGAACTGAGTTTTCCTGAATTTGATGATAAGCTCCTACCATTCTGTGAATCATAGATCATTTAAGGTTTTACATCAAAAATTTTAATTAAATTTTTATTTGTTATTGTAATACACATTTAAAGCTTAGAAACAGATAAGACAATGTAGAAAATTTGACTACTAGAAAAATCATAAAAATTGTAATCCATAGAGAACAGTCATTGTTATTTTTATTTTTTTAGTAATTGTTTTATTAGTGTCTGTATGTATCAGTTTGAATTAAAGTCACAGAGTTATTAGTGCATTCTTATTTGAATGTCTGTGGGTGCTTTCTCCTCTAAATAATTCAGAGAATGTGAAGGTGAGGCATTGGGAAGTCCAGTCTGGCACATCAAATTGAGGCAGGATGAAAGCCTTTCCCCCTGTATTAGGCTGAGCAAAGTATCCCTCAATAGGGAATGGGCTATAAAGAAACTGTACATGTACTGGAGTTAAGTCCAGGTCCAAGTGCCAGTAGCTCCAGAAACTTCCCATTTCACACAACTGTCACCCATATTCAAAGGCATAGCTCAGTCCTGTTCAGGATCTTCAGCTACCCTTTCAGAGTCAGTGAGCAATCACTAGCATGGGTCAGCTGTCTCCATGAATATCCCCCTTATGGACTTGACTCCTTTGCTCATATTATCACTCATCCCTCTTTTTGACTGGTCTCTAGCAGCTCAGCTCAGTACTTGGATGTGGATCTCTGCATATGCTTACAATAGATACTGGGTGAATGTTCTCTGATGACAATTTGACTAGTTATCAATCTTATTATAGGGGAAGGCCAGTTCAGGCATTGTCTTCACTATGGTTTGAAGTTTTAGCATGCTTACTTTTAAGATAACAAAGAAAGGAGTTGATAGTGGACAATGAATGGTATTTGAACTTAACTAATCAGGTGATATGACTTATTCTCTTTAATTTCATGTTTATGTATACCATTTCAAAAAAATTTAAAAAAAACTTTTATTTTTCTTGGCTTTTTTTATCAGGTTGATAGTCAAAAAATTCTTGTTATAGTGACATGTGGTTAATTCTGTAGTAGGAGCTGAGGGCCGCTTCCCGCAGCCCATCTCCCAGTCACCGGTTAGCTTTAACCAAAATAATTACATGGAGATTATATTCTTTTAAACACTGCATGGCTCATTAGTCCTAGCCTCTTATTGACTAATTCTCACATCTTGATTAACCCATTTCTAATAATCTGTGTAGCACCATGAGGTGGTGGCTTACCAGGAAAGATTCTAGCCTACATCCATCTCGAGTCAAAGAATCATGGTGACTGCCTGAATCTGCTTCTTTCTCCCAGCATTCTGGTCTGTCTACTCTGCCTATCGAAGCTGCTGTCCTATCAAAGGGCCAAGGCAGTTTCTTTATTAACCAATGAAAGTAACACATAGACAGAAGACCCTCCTCCATCATAATACACTTTAAAATGGACCTTACCATAATTCATTTTGTAACATAAATCTTGAATTATATTGTCTTGACTAACACCAATAAGTACAAGTCCCAACTTATTATTAAGGACGTTTGGTCTGCTTATGAAGGAACACAAACAGATGGTACCTTGCTGAATTAAAGGCTTATTTTCAGAAAGACAGACTCTATTTTGTTTGCCAAAATAGTTCAGGACCTCAGTAGTTATGTCTATCTCTAGTTTGCACTAAAATTTAAGAAAATGTAGTGCTTTTAGGATATTGATTAATTCTAATGTTTTATTTTTCTAATTGATATTATTTCAAAATTTAGGCTACCCAACTTTCACAGTCAATTCATATTAATACAGATTCCCTAAATAAAAAAACAGCCAAGCAATATTTGCCAGAATGTTCAATGAGTTATGAAACACTATTGTGATAGAGGAATAGTCTGCATTCTTTTGTGTTTTTGTCATGACATAGTGCCCTCAAATAAAGCTCAGAGTGAAAGTTGTATTTTTCATATGGACAGCAGCATGAGTGGAAACAAGTCTCTCCATTCTGAGAGACTTGTTCTACTACTCAGTTATTTTGTTCTCTCCCATACTGGGAGAGTGCTTTTTTTATTTTTCCAAATGATATGTGATAAATAATTATTAAACTCATTAAAAATTTCTTCCATCCAAACTATGGAGGCTAAATTCTTGGTTGTTGACCACTATAAAAAAAAAAAACAGTACATGTTAGTCCACCCACCATTACCAATTCTCCACTTGCTTTGGGAAGGACATATAACTGTGTGGTTAGAAGAATTCAAATTGTTTTCTTCTCATCATTTTATAGTTGTGTCCTAATAGATCTCATATATATATTTGCATAGTTACAATTCACATATACTTTCCATCTAACCTGGGTCTTGCTTTGTCTTCTACATTCCAACTTCTTCATGGATCAGTGATTTAGTAATCAGTGACAAAATTAACCACATCTGCTCCTAAACATCCTGAGACACATAGTCACATATTGAATTGTGCACAGGAAAAACATAGGTTCAATTAAAGGTCAGCATCATATTATATAACTATAAAGGTCAAAATGATATTTCATGAAACATTATTCTTAAAATAAATATCAGAATATAATAAAACAGTGAAATAATTACAGAGAAATTTTCTCAGCATAATGTTTGTTTATTGAAAATCAGCAAATGATGAAGAAAATATCTAAAATTTGCTGATATTCTTAGTAATGTTTATTGTCTTTTTCCTACCAACAAATGTTCTAAATAATGTTGAAATAATTAATACTCTTTAAAGTAGCAGTTTTGTGTACTTTATTGTTTTGCTCTCTTTATTTCTGTATTCTCAGAGACAGATTTTAAGGATGGTTCACAGGGGGTGCTGGGCTACATCAGCACACCTTTTAGCAGTCTCCAAATCCAGCACTGCTCGTCCATCTTACTCCATCATACCCAGATCTATTTGACACCAAGATGGTCTGATCACTTTCTCCATCTCACAATTGTCACTGTGTCCATGTGAAGAAGGGGAAAGCTATCTCAGAGAAGTGGTGATTCTAGCATACCAGACACAAAATCAGACAGAAAGAAGGGGTTGGTAACAATTCACAGATTAAGATTTTAATAGAAGGTGTAATCATATATGTCTCAGCAGGGCATATACTTTGACATTTTTCAAATTACTCATGTCTTAACCATGTTCCTTGAAGACATATTCATAAAACTAGAAACAATACTATTTCCCTTAGCTTTCTCATACTTTATTAATTTATAATATCTTAGAGTTTTTAAATTTTGATGCCTCAGTTGTTTGCCTGTATTAATTTAGCTAACATCTCAAATAACTTTATGATATTTTTTCCTTCCATTGAGGCTAACCAAAAATATGAAGAAAATACCAGGAGATAGAAAAATTCACACACATTCAGACTGCTTTGAAAATGGTTATATTGTTGAAAAAACTCTATATACTCAATGAAATCTCCATCTAAATCTCAATGCATTTCTTCACAGAACAAAATAAAAAAATCCAAACATAGATATTAAAGCATAAATGAATATGACTAGCCATGGAAAGATTTTAGTACAAGAACAGTGATGGTGACTCTAAATACCTGGTGCCAAAATATATTTCAGAGTTTAGTGAAAAATAATAACAATAACAAAACACACACACACAAAATCCCATATCTGGCACAGAAACAAACATGAAGACAAATGGAAAGCAAGACCCCCTCCAGTTGACATATCTACTCACAGTTATTTTGACCTTATATTAGTGTATAAGTGGAGTATATGTGTGTGTGTGTGTGTCCGTGTCAGTATAAGCCAAAATAAGCATTAGGTGCTGAACTAAGGGATACTATACACGTGGCTTTTGTTTATCTGTGTGTTTGTTTGCTATGCTTTTGAGATAAGGGATTTTATTTTCCCTTAAATTAGCCACTTGGGCTACTGGTCTAGCAAACCTTAGAAGTTTACATGTTCTAACTCCTCAAAATTAGGATTATAAATCATGACACCATGCTTACCTTTTCTCTCATTTTTTAATGGTTTCTAGGGATATGTACTTGGGTCCTCACATGTAAAAATATAGCACTTTTTCGGACAGAGAATATCTTAGGCTGTAATGTTGGACAATAATAAAAACGTATATTTGGAAAGGAGTTAAAAGGTTTCGGGTGGCTCCCTTCCCTGGTGGCAGAGAGCCTCCCTGCTCTGCCTGCTTGGGCGCTGGGTCCTAACCCCAAGCGTAGGGTAAAGGGGAGCTCGGGGGCTTCTTTGTCCCCATAGCCCGCCTGCAGCAAGCAGGGTGGGCCCTTTGTCTGCGAGTGTACCAAGCAGCACGGAGTTTCGATCAGGGCACCTAGTGAGACATCATTGTGGTGAGTGAGGGCTGCGGCACCCGGGAACAGCCCGCCTACACTTCCTGATCAACCTACAGGGCTACACTGCCCGGTACCTCCTCTCTCTTCCTATCCCATCCAGCTTACATCCAGATCCCCCCACCCTCTGTTTCTCTTCCCCCTCCCTTCCCTGGTGGCAGAGAGCCTCCCTGCTCTGCCTGCTTGGGCGCTGGGTCCTAACCCCAAGCGTAGGGTAAAGGGGAGCTCGGGGGCTTCTTTGTCCCCATAGCCCGCCTGCAGCAAGCAAGGTGGGCCCTTTGTCTGCGAGCGAACCAAGCAGCACGGAGTTTCATCAGGGCACCTAGTGAGACATCATTGTGGTGAGTGAGTGCTGCGGCACCCGGGAACAGCCCGCCTACACTTCCTTATCAACCTACAGGGCTACACTGCCCGGTACCTCCTCTCTCTTCCTATCCCATCCAGCTTACATCCAGATCCCCCCACCCTCTGTTTCTCTTCCCCCTCCCTTCCCTGGTGGCAGAGAGCCTCCCTGCTCTGCCTGCTTGGGCGCTGGGTCCTAACCCCAAGCGTAGGGTAAAGGGGAGCTCGGGGGCTTCTGTGTCCCCATAGCCCGCCTGCAGTAAGCAGGGTGGGCCCTTTGTCTGCGAGCGAACCAAGCAGCATGGAGTTTCGATCAGGGCACCTAGTGAGACATCATTGTGGTGAGTGAGGGCTGCGGCACCCGGGAACAGCCCGCCTACACTTCCTGATCAACCTACAGGGCTACACTGCCCGGTACCTCCTCTCTCTTCCTATCCCATCCAGCTTACATCCAGATCCCCCTACCCCCTGTCTCCCTCCATCCCTCCCTTCTTGGAGCAGAGTGCCTCCCTGTTCAGCCTGCCTGGGCGCTGGGACTGAACCCGAAGGTGAGTGCAAAGGGGAAGGTGGTAGCTCCTTTGTCTCCATAACCTGCCTGCAGCAAGCAGGGTGGGCCTTTGTTTGGAAGCTAACCAAGCAGCAAGGAGATCGGAACTGGACTCCAGGAGAAACATCACGGGGGAGTGACATCACTTGGAAGGTACATCAGTTGGCAAGAAGACCTGATCCTGTAAAAGAAGATCCATAGGAGAATATTGGAAGGAAGAGATGGGGAGACGCCAATGCAAGAATTCACCCAACAATCTGAAGAACAACACGAAACCACCAGAAGCCAGCGACCTCACAACAGGAGGACATGAACACCTTAATCATGAAGAAGGAGAAAAAACTGACTTCATGACAGTGATTGACACCCTTAAACAGCATATAAAAAACGCCCTTATAGAAATGGATGAGAAGTATAACAGAAAGTTCGAGGAATTGAGTAAATCAGTGAATGATACCCTAGGAAAGCAAGGAAAAACAATCAAGCAGATAATGGAAACAGTTCATGATTTGAAAAATGAAATGGAGGCAAAGAAGAAAACACAAACAGAGGGCCGGCTGGACATGGAAAATCTAGGTAAACGAATAGAGACTACAGAAACAAGCATAACCAGCAGAATACAAGAGATAGAAGAAAGAATCTCAGAGTCTGAGGATAACATAGAGAAAATAAACGCACTGATCAAAGAAAACAGCAAGTCCAACAAACTCTCATCACAAAACATTCAGGAAATATGGGACACAATAAAAAGACCAAACCTAAGAATAATTGGAGTAGAAGAAGGAGAAGAAGTGCAGCTCAACGGTCCAGAAAATATACTTAACAAAATTATAGAAGAAAACTTTCCCAACCTGAAGAAGGATGTACCTATGAAGGTTCAAGAGGCATACAGAACCCCAAATAGGCTGGATCAAAAAAAAACATCCCCTCGCCATATAATAATCAAAACACAAAATATACAGAATAAAGAAAGAATATTAAGAGCCGCAAAGGAAAAAGGCCAACTTACTTATAAAGGTAAACCTATCAGACTTACACCTGACTTCTCTATGGAAACCATGAAAGCCAGAAGGTCCTGGATAGATGTACTGCAAAAACTAAGAGACCATGGATGCAAGCCCAGACTACTATATCCAGCCAAGCTTTCGTTCACCATAAATGGAGAAAACAAAATTTTCCAGGATAAAAACAAATTTAAGCAATACGTAGCCACAAATCCAGCCTTACAGAAAATAATAGAAGGAAAATCACTAACCAAGGAGTCCAACAAAGACCTCAATAACTCAGACATCTAGAGACCCTTCACCAGCGCAACTCAAAGAAGGGAAACACACAAACCCTACTACTTAAAAAGTGACCGGAGTTAACAACCACTGGTCATTAATATCACTTAATGTCAATGGACTCAACTCACCTATAAAAAGGCACAGGCTAAGAGACTGGATACGAAAACAGGATCCAACATTCTGCTGTCTACAAGAAACACACCTCAACCACAAAGACAGGCACCTACTCAGAGTAAAGGGCTGGGAAAAGGCTTATCAAGCAAATGGACCTAAGAAACAAGCAGGTGTGGCCATACTAATTTCTAACAAAGTTGACTTCAAACTTAAATCAATCAAAAGAGATGGAGAGGGACATTTTATACTCATAACAGGAAAAATTCATCAGGAAGAAATCTCAATCCTGAATATCTATGCCCCTAATATAAAAGCACCCACGTATGTAAAAGAAACATTGCTAAAATTCAAGGCAGCCATCAAACCGCACACATTAATAGTAGGAGACTTCAACACTCCTCTTTCACCAATGGACAGGTCAATCAGACAGAAACCTAACAGAGAAATTAGAGAATTAATGGAGGTAATGAAGCAAATGGACTTAACAGACATCTATAGAATATTCCACCCAAATAGGAAAGAATATACCTTTTTCTCTGCAGCTCATGGAACCTTCTCGAAAATTGACCACATACTTGGTAACAAAGCTAACTTACACAGCTACAAAAAAATATTACTAACCACCTGTGTCTTATCAGACCACCATGGATTAAAGTTAGAATTCAACAACAATGCTACCCCCAGAAAGCCTACAAACTCATGGAAACTGAACAGTCAACTACTGAACCATACCTGGATTAAGGAGGAAATAAAGAAAGAAATTAAAGTCTTCCTTGAATTCAATGAAAATAAAGAAACAACATACTCGAACTTATGGGACACTATGAAAGCAGTCCTGAGAGGAAAGTTCATAGCACTAAGTGCCCACTTAAAGAAAACAGAGAAAGCACATATTGGAGACTTAACAGCCCACCTGAAAGCTCTAGAAAAAAAAGAAGCAGACTCACCTAGGAGGAGTAGAAGACTGGAAATAATCAAACTGAGGGCTGAAATCAACAAAATAGAAACACAAAAAACAATCCAAAGAATCAATGAATCAAGAAGCTGGTTCCTGGAAAAAATCAACAAGATTGACAAACCCCTATCCAAACTAATCAAATGGCAGAGAGAAAATTTGCAAATTAATAAGATCAGAAATGAAAAGGGGGACATAACCACAAACACAGAGGAAATTCAGAGAGTCATTAGATCTTACTACAAAAGCTTGTATGCCACTAAACTGGAAAATGTAAAAGAAATGGACACTTTCTTAGATAAATACGATTTACCAAAATTAAATCAGGACCAGGTGAACAAGCTAAACAGACCTGTCAGTCGCGAAGAACTAGAAGCTGTTATCAAAAACCTCCCTACCAAAAAAAGCCCAGGGCCAGATGGTTTCAATGCGGAATTCTACCAGAACTTCCAAGAAGACCTAATACCTATACTCCTCAATGTATTCCACAATATAGAAACAGAAGGGTCATTACCAAATTCCTTTTATGAAGCTACAGTTACTCTGATACCAAAACCACACAAAGACTCAACCAGGAAAGAGAATTACAGGCCGATCTCACTCATGAATATCGACGCAAAAATCCTCAACAAAATACTGGCAAACCGAATCCAAGAACACATCCGAAAAATTATCCATTATGATCAAGTAGGCTTCATTCCTGAGATGCAGGGCTGGTTCAACATACGAAAATCTATCAATGTAATCCATCATATAAATAAACTGAAAGAAAAAAACCATATGATCATTTCATTAGATGCTGAAAAAGCATTTGACAAAATTCAACATCCATTTATGTTAAAAGTCTTGGAGAGATTAGGGATACAAGGGTCATACCTAAATATAATAAAAGCTATATACAGCAAGCCGACAGCTAACATCAAATTAAATGGAGAGAAACTCAAAGCCATCCCGCTTAACTCAGGAACGCGACAAGGCTGCCCACTTTCGCCATACCTCTTCAATATAGTGCTGGAAGTTCTAGCAATAGCAATAAGACAGCATAATGGGATCAAGGGGATTCGAATTGGAAATGAAGAAGTTAAACTTTCGTTATTCGCAGACGATATGATAGTGTACATAAGCGACCCCCAAAATTCCGCCAAAGAACTTTTACAGCTGATAAACAGCTTTAGTAATGTGGCAGGATACAAGATCAACTCCAAAAAATCAGTCGCCCTCCTATACTCAAAGGATATGGAAGCAGAGAGGGAAATCAGAGAAGCTTCTCCATTCACGATAGCCACAAACAGCATAAAATATCTTGGGGTAAATCTAACCAAGGAAGTGAAAGATCTATTTGACAAGAACTTTAAGGCATTGAAGAAAGAAATTGAAGAGGATACCAAAAAATGGATGGACATCCCTTGCTCTTGGATTGGGAGGATCAACGTAGTAAAAATGGCAATTCTACCAAAGGCAATTTATAGATTCAATGCAATCCCCATCAAGATCCCATCAAAATTCTTCACAGATCTGGAGAGGACAATAATCAACTTTATATGGAAAAACAAAAAACCCAGGATAGCCAAAACAATCCTATACAATAAAGGATCTTCTGGAGGCATTACCATCCCTGACTTCAAACTCTATTACAGAGCTACAGTAATGAAAACAGGGTGGTACTGGCATAAAAACAGAGAAGTCGACCAATGGAATCGAATAGAAGACCCGGACTTTATCCCACAAACCTATGAACACCTCATTTTCGATAAAGGAGCTAAAAGTTTACATTGGAAGAAAGAAAGCATCTTCAACAAATGGTGCTGGCACAACTGGATGTCAACCTGTAGAAGAATGAAAATAGACCCATATCTATCACCGTGCACAAAACTCAAGTCCAAATGGATTAAAGACCTCAATATCAGCCCGAAAACACTGAACCTGATAGAAGAGAAAGTGGGCAATACCCTACAACAGATGGGCACAGGCGATCGCTTCTTAGGTATAACCCCAGAAGCACAGACATTAAGGGCAACATTGAATAAATGGGACCTACTAAAACTGAGAAGCTTCTGTAAAGCAAAGGACACTGTCACTAAGACACAAAGGCAACCTACTGACTGGGAGAAGATCTTCACCAACCCCGCAACAGACAAAGGTCTGATCTCCAAAATATATAGAGAACTCAAGAAACTAGACTTTAAAATGCTAATTAACCCAATTAAAAAATGGGGCGCTGAACTGAACAGAGAATTCTCAACAGAAGAAGTTCAAATGACCAAAAGACACTTAAGGTCATGCTCAACCTCCTTAGCGATCAGGGAAATGCAAATCAAAACAACTTTGAGATATCATCTTACACCTGTAAGATTGGCTAAAGTCAAAAACACCAAGGATAGCCTTTGCTGGAGAGGCTGTGGAGGACGGGGTACCCTCATCCATTGCTGGTGGGAATGCAATCTTGTGCAACCACTGTGGAAGTCAGTGTTTCGGTTTCTCCGGAAATTCGGGATCAACCTACCCCTGGACCCAGCAATACCACTCTTGGGAATTTACCCAAGAGATGCTCTATCACATGTCAAAAGCATTTGTTCAACTATGTTCATAGCAGTATTATTTGTAATAGCCAGAACCTGGAAACAACCTAGATGCCCTTCAATGGAAGAATGGATGAAGAAAGTATGGAATATATACACACTAGAGTACTACGTTGCGGTAAAAAACAATGACTTCTCGAATTTTGCATGCAAATGGATGGAAATAGAAAACACTATCCTGAGTGAGGTATCCCAGGCCCAAAAAGACGAACATGGGATGTACTCACTCATAATTGGTTTCTAGCCATAAATAGGGTTCACGGAGTCTACAATAGGCGAATCTAAAGAAGCTAAGTAAGAAGGTGATCCCAAGGAAAAACATATAGTTATCCTCTTGGATAAGGGAAGTAGACAAAATTGCCGGGGGGAAAAGTGGGATCTTGGGGGTGGGGTGGGATGGGGGTTAGGGGAGATGGGGAGAGAAAAGGTAGAAGGGAAGGAGGGTGGACTTGGGGAAACAGGAGGATCGGGATAAAGGAAGGTTGGATAGGGGAGCACGGAACCACAATTCTTAGTTAAGGGACCCACTTTAGGGTGGGCAGGAGACTTGACCCTAGAGGGGCTCCCAGGTGCCCAAGCTGAGGTCCCCAGTTAGTTCCCTGGGCAGCTGAGGATAGGGAACCTGAAATGACCCTACCCTAGAGCAATACTGACGAATATATTGCATACCATCCTAGAACTTGCATCTGGCGATGGATGGAGATAGAGACAGAGACCGACACTGGAGCACTGGACTGAGCTCCCAAGGTCCCAATGAGGAGCAGAAGGAGTGAGAACATGAGCAAAGATGTCGGGACCACGAGGAGTGCACCCACCCACTGAGACAGTGGAGATGATCTACTGCGAGCTCACCAAAGCCAGCTGGACTGTTACCAGAAAAAGCATGGGATAAAACTGGACTCTCGGAACATGGCGAACAATGAGGGCTGATGAGACGCCAAGGACAATGGCACGCGGTTTTGATCCTATGCAATGTGCTGGCTTGGTGGGAGCCTAGCCAGTCTGGATGTTCACCTTCCTAGATATGGATGGAGGGGGGAGGACCTAGGACGTACCACAGGGCAGGGAACCCTGACAGCTCTTTGGACTGGAAAGGGAGGGGGAGAGGAGTGGGGGGAAGGGGAGAGGGGTGGGAGGAGGGGGAGAAGAGTGGGAGGAGGGGGAGGGAAATGGGAGGCTGGTGGGAGGAGGTGGAAATTTGTTTTTTTTTTCTTTTCTTTATCCTCCTTTTATCAATAAAAAAATAAAAAAAAAAAAAAAGGTTTCGGGTGGAAGAGATTGCTTAGATGTATACGAAGTAAACTAAAGTCATATATATCACCACATGCAAAATTCGAAATGGATCAAAGACATCAAAGTAGTACCTACATTTTGAGAGGTATAAAAACTCAGAATGGAAATCTCTATAGTTACAGTCATGGACAAGGGCTTTTTGAACATTACTCCAGTAGTGCACTGAATAATCTGGTGAAATGACAAAAATATTCAGATTAAATTTAAAAGCATATTAATACATAAATGAACCTATAGACAGCATTATCAGACAGCCTAATTGATGAAAAAATATTTCCAAGCAATAGGTTGGAAATATTTTCAAAATTATTTTATATTCTAAATATTAATCCCTCACACAAAGGATTAATATTTAGAATATAAAATATTTTTAAAAAAACCGCACAGTAATGTAAGCAAACCTTTAAAAGAAAAAAGTCCACCATCATGTACTAGGCAGTTCTCTAAGGAAGAACTAAAATGGGCCAATAAATATGTGATAAAATGCCAGCATCTTTAGCATTGAGAAATACAGATTAAAATTGTTTTGAGTTTCCACGTCACCCCATAAGAATGGATTTCACGACACAAATGATAACAGTGCTTGTAAAAGTGTGTGAATAAAAGGAGCCTTTAGTCACCACTAGTGAGGATTAAACAATAGAGCCACTAATGGCATCAGTGAGTTTTCTCAGACGACTAAAGATAATTATTATCAGAAGGCCTAGCTATTAGGATGCTGACTGTTACTCAGTAACTTTGAAATCTTGGTGTAATTTTCCTTAAAATTTTGTTTCTTGTTCTAATACAAAACCAATCAATCGAACCAACTTTGAAGCCCATCAATAGATCAATATATAAGCATTAATTTATAAATAAACATATTGTATACAAAATACAATTTTATTCATTTTAAACAATAAAATCTTTGGCAAAAATGTCTACATTTATCAAATTACATAAGACTCAGAAAATCAAAATGCACAAGTTACTCTCTTATCAGAACTTGAAGTTAAATATGTGTGCAGGATGTATGTGGTGTGTGTGTGTGTGTGTGTGTGTGTGTGCAGGATGTATGTGGTGTGTGTGTGCAGGATGTATGTGGTGTGTGTGTGCAGGATGTATGTGGTGTGTGTGTGCAGGATGTATGTGGTGTGTGTGCAGGATGTATGTGGTGTGTGTGTGTGTGTGCAGGATGTATGTGGTGTGTGTGTGCAGGATGTATGTGGTGTGTGTGTGTGTGTGCAGGATGTATGTGGTGTGTGTGTGTGTGTGTGTGCAGGATGTATGTGGTGTGTGTGCAGGATGTATGTGGTGTGTGTGTGTGCGTGCAGCATGTATGTGGTGTGGTGTGTGTGTGCAGGATGTATGTGGTGTGTGTGTGCAGGATGTATGTGGTGTGTGTGTGTGTGTGTGCAGGATGTATGTGGTGTGTGTGTGTGTGCAGGATGTATGTGGTGTGTGTGTGTGTGTGCAGGATGTATGTGGTGTGTGTGTGTGCAGGATGTATGTGGTGTGTGTGTGCAGGATGTGTGTGTGTGCAGGATATATGTGGTGTGTGTGTGTGTGCAGGATGTATGTGGTGTGTGTGTGTGTGCAGGATGTATGTGGTGTGTGTGTGCAGGATGTATGTGGTGTGTGTGTGCAGGATGTATGTGGTGTGTGTGTGCAGGATGTATGTGGTGTGTGTGTGTGTGCAGGATGTGTGTGTGTGTGTGTGTGCAGGATGTATGTGGTGTGTGTGTGCAGGATGTATGTTGTGTGTGTGTGTGTGTGTGCAGTATGTATGTGGTGTGTGTGTGTGTGCAGGATGTATGTGGTGTGTGTGTGCAGGATGTATGTGGTGTGTGTGTGTGTGCAGGATGTATGTGGTGTGTGTGTGCAGGATGTTTGTGGTGTGTGTGTGTGTGCAGGATGTATGTGGTGTGTGTGTGCAGGATGTATGTGGTGTGTGTGTGTGTGCAGGATGTATGTGGTGTGTGTGTGCAGGATGTATGTGGTGTGTGTGTGTGTGTGCAGGATGTATGTTGTGTGTGTGTGTGTGCAGGATGTATGTGGTGTGTGTGTGTGTGCAAGATGTATGTGGTGTGTGTGTGTGCAGGATGTATGTGTGTGTGTGTGTGCAGGATGTATGTGGTGTGTGTATGCAGGATGTATGTGGTGTGTGTGTGCAGGATGTATGTGGTGTGTGTGTGTGTGTGTGCAGGATGTATGTGGTGTGTGTGTGCAGGATGTATGTGGTGTGTGTGTGTGTGCAGGATGTATGTGGTGTGTGTGTGTTTGCAGGATGTATGTGGTGTGTGTGTGTGTGCAGGATGTATGTGGTGTGTGTGTGCAGGATGTATGTGGTGTGTGTGTGTGTGTGCAGGATGTGTGTGTGTGCAGGATGTATGTGGTGTGTGTGTGTGTGTGTGCAGGATGTATGTGGTGTGTGTGTGTGTGTGTGCAGGATGTATGTGGTGTGTGTGTGCAGGATGTATGTGGTGTGTGTGTGCAGGATGTATGTGGTGTGTGTGTGTGTGCAGGATGTATGTGGTGTGTGTGTGTGCAGGATGTATGTGGTGTGTGTGTGCAGGATGTATGTGGTGTGTGTGTGCAGGATGTATGTGGTGTGTGTGTGTGCAGTATGTATGTGGTGTGTGTGTGTGTGTGCAGGATGTATGTGTGTGTGTGTGTGTGTGCAGGATGTATGTGGTGTGTGTGTGCAGGATGTATGTGGTGTATGTGTGCAGGATGTATGTGGTGTGTGTGTGTGTTTGCAGGATGTATGTGGTGTGTGTGTGCAGGTTGTATGTGGTATGTGTGTGTGTGCAGGATGTATGTGTTGTGTGTGTGTGTGTGTGTGTGTGCAGGATGTATGTGGTGTGTGTGTGTGTGCAGGATGTATGTGGTGTGTGTGTGTGCAGGATGTATGTGGTGTGTGTGTGTGTGCAGGATGTGTGTGTGTGTGTGTGTGTGTGCAGGATGTGTGTGTGTGCAGGATGTATGTGGTGTGTGTGTGCAGGATGTATGTGGTGTGTGTGTGTGTGTGTGTGTGCAGGATGTATGTGGTGTGTGTGTGTGCAGGATGTATGTGGTGTGTGTGTGCAGGATGTATGTGGTGTGTGTGTGCAGGATGTATGTGGTGTGTGTGTGCAGGATGTATGTGGTGTGTGTGTGCAGGATGTATGTGGTGTGTGTGTGCAGGATGTATGTGGTGTGTGTGTGTGCAGGATGTATGTGGTGTGTGTGTGCAGGATGTATGTGTTGTGTGTGTGCAGGATGTATGTGGTGTGTGTGTGTGTGCAGGATGTATGTGGTGTGTGTGTGTGTGCAGGATGTATGTGGTGTGTGTGTGTGTGCAGGATGTATGTGGTGTGTGTGTGTGTGCAGGATGTATGTGGTGTGTGTGTGTGCAGGATGTATGTGGTGTGTGTGTGTGTGCAGGATGTATGTTGTGTGTGTGTGTGTGCAGGATGTATGTGGTGTGTGTGTGTGTGCAGGATGTATGTGGTGTATGTGTGTGCAGGATGTATGTGGTGTGTGTGTGTGTGTGTGTGCAGGATGTATGTGGTGTGTGTGTGTGCAGGATGTATGTGGTGTGTGTGTGTGCAGGATGTGTGTGTGTGTGTGTGTGCAGGATGTGTGTGTGTGTGCAGGATGTATGTGGTGTGTGTGTGCAGGATGTATGTTGTGTGTGTGTGTTTGCAGGATGTATGTGGTGTGTGTGTGCAGGATGTATGTGGTGTGTGTGTGTGCGACTGTGTAGTTCATGACCTCAAAAGAACCTCATAAATGGGGGCATGAGATTTAATTAAAGAATGATTCGGGTGATTGAGAACAAAGGTCATGGAATACATGCCATGTGTCAGTAAAAGGGAAATATTGAAGAAAGGATGGGAGAAAATGGGCTAGTAAGAGTTAACATGAATTGTGGAAGTTCAGTGTTGAAATGATAAAAAAGAACAGCTATAATGATACATGTATGAAAATGCCATATTAAATCCATTAATATTATGATAACTTTTTTTTAGAAAAACAGTTAACAATCTTATTTACGTTACACCATTAGTGAATTTCCACTTAAATGCTATTTTGAACATTCTGAAGGTGAGAAATATGTTCCTAGATACTTGAATAATGTTTGGTTATGTACTTTATATAGTACAACATCAAAAGTTTGTCTTTGCATTCTGTGAGACAATTTCAATACAGTTAAATATAAATATAATTTTGAGGTTTATATGCCACATTTGACATTTAATAAAATATTACAGAAAATGCTCCATTAGAATTAGAGAAATATTAGCACCTAATAAATTCCTAATAATGAGAATCTAGCTATTGGGTAATTTCTAAGTGCTGTTTGGAATATGTTTAGAAATGACCAGCTCAAACAGCAAAGACATGAAGAGGAAAAGGTGTAGACAGGTTTGAAAAAGACATAAATAAAGATTAAATAGAAATAATCACTAAAAACCCACTGCGATTGTTCTTGAGTTCTCAGTATTCTTCATTGTCCTCTATGTTCAGCTAGTCCGGATTTATCCCATGCTTTTTCAGACCCAGGCCAGCTGGCCTTGGTGAGTTCCCGATAGAACATCCCCATTGTCTCAGTGTGTGGGTGCACCCCTTGGGGTCCTGAGTTCCTTGCTCGTGCTCCGTCTCCTTCTGCTCCTGATTTGGACCTTGAGATTTCTGTTCCGTGCTCCTCTGTCTCTGTCTCCTTTCATCGCCTGATGAAGGTTAATATTCATGAGGATGGCTATGTGTTTGTCTTTGGGTTCACCTTCTTATTTAGCTACTCTAGGAACATGCATTATAAGCTCAATGTCCTTTATTTATGGCTAGAAACCAAATATGAGTGAGTACATCCCATGTTTGGGGGAGCCTAGGCAGTTTGGATGCTCACCTTAGGAGACCTGGATAGAGGTGGGCGGTCCTTGGGCTTCCCACTGGTCAGGGAACCCTGATTGCTCTTCGAGCAGATGAGGGAGGGTGACTTGATCGGGGGAGGGGGAGGGAAATGGGAGGCGGTTGCGGGGAGGAGGCAGAAATCCTTAATAAATAAATAAATTAAAAAAAGATAAAAAAAAGAAATAATCACTAAAATTAAAGTGAAAATATCCCTATGTAAACACCTACACTGTGTCTAATGCAAGCAGTGGAATGTTCATGAATTAGCAGATGGCTAACAAAAAAACATAAGCACTTGAACAAATTTCCAAGTTAAGAATAACCACAGAAAAGCAATCAACAGAGTTATCAGAAAAGAGAAAACATGGGCAGAGACTTGGAAAATATGACTGATGAGCCAAGATCCATGACATTAGTATAGAATGTTCAACAGTTCCTTGAACAAAAGTTGAAATGTTTTAAGCTTGTAATAAACACTGGCTAATTTGGAGTGTATTTGGAATTTTATTTAATTTTTCTTGATGGATATCATCTACATCCTCTGTGACATCTCTCCTAAAGAGGCCGGTGAATTCAATCAAAACGAAACACTTGTGGCAAAATCGAATGTTGTTTGAAATGAATATCAAAATCAGTGATTTTGTTTTAAGCCAATGATTTTGATTTACCATCATTCAGCTTCAAGAGACGTAATACAAGTTATACTCATATGTTTGTTGGCTTTGCTTTCACATCTATGAAAATGTAAAGTGTGGAATTTATAATTATGTGCAGATCACATTTTACATTTAGGAGAAAAGTAAAGCATGAATGACTGCAGGGATTAAAACTGTGATGTTTGGTGATAGCAAAACTAGAACCCAGATGACAGTGTTAGGTAGACTGGATAAAATGTGAAGTAATGTGAGAATGGCATTCAGATGAAAAGTGGCATTGTTTTTTTCCTAAACTCTCTTAGTCAGTCCTAACTGTGTTCAATGACTATAATTATTTTTGGTTTGGTTAGCATGTTCAGAAAGCCAGAAATATTGCTTGTGGGCATTATAACTACTAATTCTGAGTAAAAAGATTATTTAGGGACATTGATGAATAGATTCATGACTGTTGTCTGGGATAACCAGCTTAAAATCTATTGACATTCTAAATCCTAAGCATTTAAAACTGACCAAAAGCACATCTGTGACTGCAGGCTGGCCAGAACTGAGGAAGAAAGCTGTTTATTCCAGCAACTGTCTCTTTCATCACAGCACTATTCATAGGAAATACTGCCAAGGGCACCCAGCACCCAAAAAGAACAGTTTCTGCACAGAGAAATCCATCACCACCATTAGATGTTGGCATGTTGGATTCTAGTGTGGCAGGGCAAAACTGAAATGGCCACAGCTACTCTGAAAATCCCTAGGCAGAAAAAAATGAGAATATTTGATTTTTAGAGTGATACCCCAGTAAAGACTTGAAAAATTGTGATCAGTAAAAGTAAAGACTCCTGAGTTGATGGGTGTTCATTATTATATGTATTAAAAACCAAGTGTTTTCATGTGTATTTACATAAATGCATATAAACATTTCAGACTGCTGTTGCTTTGAAAATTTATTGAGTTAACCATCAGGAATTAATGAATAATCATTCAGTTGTGATGTATATTTTTCAATAATGTCTGCAATATATCAAATGTACTTGTCATAAAAATATAAAATAATCAGTAAGTACATGAGTACTACTATTCTCATAAATGTGCAGAACTTAGTTTTGCTTAATGTTAATAAGGCACATAACATTTTTGTCTAATTAAAACTAATGAACTTTGTTTTTCACATTTACAATATGAAAGTATAAATTGATAAGCATATACTTTCTTACATTAATAAACTACTAGTTATCTTCTACTACATTTGCTGCTGTATTTTCATGGTTATGATAAAAATGAACCTGCATGCAAGACAAATTTTCATGTCTTAAATGTTGGTCCTGAAATTGAAGGTTGCTTAATAAATAAGCCAAGGGAAATAAAATTATTAAAATTTAAAGGATGTCTTCTCCTTATGCAATATATATGATTCTTAAGTAAAAAATGGTTTAATTAAAAAGAATCTAGAAGCCTAGACATAGAGTTCAGGACTCTTCTTCTTTTAGTAATTATTTTCACAGCATTAAAATGATCATTTGTTTGCTGGGGTGATCTTCAAGCAAAGAGCATGTCTTCTCCATTTGTAGAAATCTGTTACATAAGTTCCCTCATGTCATCTTAAGCAAGTTTTCTTTTGCTTGTTTTTTGCAAAGATTCAAAACAGGAAAGATATAAAGAGATGGGGGCGGGGGAAAAATGCTGCCTCAGACTACTTGTTTTGTTGTCTCCATTTTAGCCTCAGACTAAGAAATGACATCAGAATGCCCTTATGGCATTTTGCACAAAAGACTCAGTGTTCATTCCTCTACTTGGAGAAGCAGAAATAGCATTGAATTTGCAGTAACATACTGAGAGTGTTGTGCTACTAAAAGAGCAGCAACCCTAACTCAGAGCACATTGAACAATGAAGATTTTTCTGTGAAGCCTGAAAATCTAAGATAGAAGATCTTTCCATTCTTTCTTCTGTAACTGCTACCAAGTTGTAATACCCACTTCTTCAGGTGCCATGGCGTTTGCATCTGAGCAGGTGAGACTCTGAACATTTGTTATAGAATGAAATGTATAAGATATATATATATATATATATATATATATATATATATATATATATATATTCAATAAACTAATTCAGGAAGTAGTTGAAAAATGATGGCTAGTCGGCATTTGCTAAAGAAATTCAATCTAGAAATAATTGAAGTGAATAAATTTTTGAATATTTCCTAAAACTATTCCACATAGTCAAACTTCTATTATCTTAATACAAATTCAGAAAAAATTCTTAAATATTAAAAAATTAGAAAGCTAGGTTTCTTCTATAAATAGGTAAGTCTGAACTTTATTTTAAATTGTCAGGCATCTGCATTTTAACATTATGAAATATGGATAATGAAGTTGTGTTCCTATAAGTCATGAAAAATAAACTTCATTTCAAAATAAATATTTAATATAACAATTTATTCTTGTTTAATACTTTCAGATTAAATTTGCACATATTTCTATAGCATTGTTTATTAGAAGATTAAGAATTATCAAAATCAAGGACTAATTATATAATTTGTTATTCTATATTTTTCAATTTTTAAAAAAATTATCAAAAGAAATTAAGCAGTAAATATTATTATGTTTATATTAAAATAAAGATATTGAGTAAAGCAAGAAGATACATTTTTGAATTCACATATTTTCAAAGGCATTTATATATCTCAAATTAAATGTTAGACAAAAGATAATGATGATTAAAAAGTCAAAATTAATAGTGAAGGTTATTCAACATCTTTTGAATAAATTTTAATTCATCAATTTTAATTATGATTGAATTATTATTTTAAAAAATCATGAAATAAATTTCAAAAGTTATAAAATCTAGAATATTACGTGTAAATGAAATGCTTGGTACCAAAAACATTTTCTGTATATAAATTTACATGTTAACTTTATAAACAAATTATAGTTAAGATAAGAAACATTGATGTAAGTTTCATAACATATTTTATTTGAATGTATTTATAATTAATAAAAGCTTATGTAACTTATATAATAGATGTATTATTATTAATATAAGCTTCATTATGAGTTTCAACTTTGAAGAAAAATATTGTGTTTCATTTTGAAATTTGACACACAATATGAGTATATATAAGGCTTGAATTTAATAACCAGTGAAATAAGTTTTTAAATAGAAAAATAATTCTAAATTACATATGTAGGATCATTTAAAATTAAGTATTTTATTTCTATTTCAATAATTATACAATTACTTGTTCTTTAAATGAATTTGCTTCTTTATCAAGACTTCTTTAACACTTAATGTAGTATATCTTTCATTGTATGAATAAGATCTACATTTTTAGCTTAATATTTGGGTAAGCTTTGTTCTTTATTACCTCCGTATATTTTTCTACCTACAAGCACACACTCTCATGCACACACATACACACATATACCTTCCTATAAACATTCCTTTTTTTTTCAATTTCTACAACCATTAAAGTAGTCCTGTTTACTGTGTTGGTGCTGTTAGTTTGTCTTTTTCCCATGTTGGAATCTTTAGAATGGTTATCCAAAGAAATTTTACAAACTGATTTGACAATGACTTAAGATGATGTATCTTTTTAAGGTTTCCAATATGAGAAGACATTTGAAGTCAATATATAATTGTAACTTGATTTAAATATTACATTGTGTGTATATTACCTTGTTTATATGTACAATTTTATGTTTCACATAAGAGAAAATAAATTTAACTTACATAAAATGTAAAGCATCCATAAAAGTCTCCTTGTATTTTTCAGAAATTATTTTTTATTATATTCTATAAATAAATATTAACTGAAACTGGTTTTGCCTTTTATCATTTTAGAATGCATCTATTAAAGATCTTACACATTGCAAGTTATGGTTAGTAATGAACACTTCACTGAGTCTGAAGAAACTAATAACAGTTTGTTTAATGCCTAAAAAGAGTATTTTTGTTGTCTTTTCACTCACCTTCCTTTGAATTTACTGCTGCCAGCCTGTTAATATTGAGAAGCAAACATGCAAATAAATACAAGAAAGAAAATACAACTTTTAAATGTTCTGAGGATATTCTTTTAAGATTATGATCTTCCAGCTTGTTTACTCACTTTTGTAAAACAGATTAAGGCTGGAATAAAGCTGCAAGGAGCCCCCTAATATCTTTAAAGGAATCATTTTATGACTCCAACAACAGTTCACAGAAATGAGAGATGATATTTCCAAACTGGCTGGGAAGATGTTTGACCTAGGAAATCAAAACAAAACCAGACACAAGAGGAGATTTATTAACTGCAGTAAACACTCAAGAGAACAAATGTGGATCAATAATAATAAATTTAAAAATCATTTACCAATTAATTCTTCTTTTTCAAATACTCATATTCTGTTGAATATGTTGGCATGGTCCTTTAAGAAGGTGTTTGTCTCATCTTAGACAGTATTTACAATTGTAAAGCACTCAAATTTTTACTGAACTTTCCAAACTAATTATTGAGGTAAATATAAAAGCAGTGATAAATGACTTAATAGTGAAGAAAACATATGGTGCTGATGTTCAAATGCTCTACTTTGATATGGAAAATAAAATTTAAAGTGTTATTGAGTACAGTAAATTATTGATGAAAGATCAATACTTGATCTGTGCTTTAATTGTACCTTATATTATGAATGAGTTGTGTGCTTTACAATATGGTATATTAAACTGAGAATCCTTTTAACTCATTATTATGCCTTAAAATGAGAATTTTTTCTATGAATTAAATAAAAATTATAGTTCTTTGGGAATGAACAAACTATACATAAGTTGCAGGAATATAAATATTTCTGCTGTTGTCATATTATAGTTAAACAGTCTCAACATAATTCTATTATCTATTTTATTATTAAAATATGTACTTAAAAGTATGTAAACTCCCTTAATAAAATGTTAGCACTCTCAAAATATACAAATAAATAATGAAATGTGACTAAACCATTCAAACATTAACAGGGAAATGATACAGTCTTTGCTCTGTAAAACTGAAGTAGAGCATTGTTGATTATCCCTAAGAAAACACTCACTGACAGTAATGAAATAATTTTTTAACTGATAAAGATAATGCTGCCCTTTTTGCACAGTGTTTGAAAAAATGCAGCCAGGCTACAATAATCCTTTAGTTCCATACAAATAATCCTTTCTAAATAACGCTCCCCATGGAAAATGTTAGACATGAGCATTACTTTATATATTTTCACTCTTAAGTGCTTATAGATTACATCAACTATAGAGGCATATCAGGTTATTAGCTGATAATAAAGAAACATTCATATATACAAAAACTTTTGTCTAAATATATGTCTAAGAATGATTATTGTAAGTTGTATTCATAATACTTTTATAAGTTCAATTTTATGGTTATTGTTATTACTGAAATACTATTTCACAGAATGCATACTTTAGCATTAATTATAGTAAATACTGCTTAAGTTATATGAATAAATATTAACCAAGGTTGCTATTATTAGTAAGAACATGAGTGTGCCTGTTTATGTATCTGTCTAGGACACTTTTTCAAGTTAGACTCAAATACAAATAATATTTATTCTTTTATTATACAGTTCGTGAGATGTCATGACACTATTGTCCATTTATTGGTTGCAAAAGTAGTCTGTATCATTGTTATATTTTTTACATATACTTCTAATAGAAAATGATAATATACATCTGTCTAATCACACTCTTATTCTTTTATTTCTAACTTTTTTCCATAAATGTTTAATGCTGCTCTTACACCCATATATTCTCTTTTTCTGAACTTCTCATATGAGAGAAAATATCTCCCAACCATTCTTTTGTTTATTTCACTTTATATGATGACCTCCATTTTCACCCACTTTTCTGAGAATGACATTATTATATCATGGATTCAAAAGTAAGAGGATATAAGATAAAAATAAATGATGAAATGTACAATTTATGTCATTGAATATTGAATACAAACCTGAAATTATATTCTAATGCTAATGTTTGCATGGATATACAAATCTTAGCAAACCAGTAATAGTTATCTAAAAGTTTAAACTTTTATAAAATATTGTTAATGTATTGTACTCAAAATATGAATGGAAAAGAATGATAAAAAGCATAAAGAATTGGAAATATCTCATAGTTTTCCTAAAGTCTTTTCTGTTGCTTATGGGGTTTGGAAATGAACACAGAGTAGGAAAAAGCGTAACGTAGTCAATGTACTCTTAAGCAAAATAAGACTTACTTAAGATATCATATTTCCTGAGATCAAATTATAACCCTCATGATAGTAACATACTAGCAAACAATGGACCAAAAGGCATGATGAAAATAAAAATCATCATAAATAGTTCATTATTATTTAGTTACCTCCTCTTATTTGAGATGACCATTTTACTTGACTTAAATGCCAATCACTAGTTAATGACTAATTCAAATGATCTGAATTCAGCATGCCACTTTTGCATGTTACAGAATAACAACAATAGTAACCTATGTCATGGTATCAGTGATGAATGGACTGCTTTTATTAATTTTTTAAATTTAAACTATAGTTTTAATTGACCTCACTTTCCAACAACCCCAACTGTATACTCTTCAATTCTTAAAAAATACACTATGTCTGATGATGGTGATGCATTGACTTTATTCCTAGCATTCAGAAAGCAGAGGCAGGTGTATCTCTGTGAGTTTGGGGCCAGCCTAGGTTACAAAAGCTTTTCCCCCAAAGCTACGGAGAAATGTTGATTCAACAAAATAAATGCCCCAAAATAAAATATTATAAAATAAAAATAAAAAAGCAAAATATAAAGAAGATAAAATAATTTAAAAGTACAAAAAAATTATGTAATTAATATTGCATTGGACAACCAATCTTGGAATGCAGTTGATATATACCCAGCAAAATCTTATTTGAGATAATTGGTTTTCATTTAGCCATTAGCTATCAATTATGAATAGCTTCTTGGTTATAGTTGAGATTTTTTTTGGTAATGGTATGTACTCCTCGTATGTACCTATGTTGTTGCTGTATGCTGCCATAGTTTCTGTGAGGTCATGTCATCCATTATTTCCTGTATATTCCTTTGACAGATTAAGTTTTTTTGACAGATACTAAGTTTTCCTTTAGGCCCAGGACATATCTAGCTTAAGGTGGTTGACCACTTGATTAATGTTAATTATGGCATCCATCTCATGAAGTCAGCCTTAAATACAATAAAAAAGAAAGCTCACATGCAAAATATATGGGGGAAAGCACATGAGGCTACAACACTACCCAAAGAGCTATTGGCAACTGAAGACAGCAGGGAGCTGGCGAGTTTGCCTTCCCTAGGAAAGAGCACATCAATTGGCAATCCAGGGCCAAATGGTCAGCCTTGAATGCACACATACAAGTAACATTATACACTCTGAGCATTTTATATTAAGATCTCTCTCTCTCTCTCTCTCTCTCTCTCTCTCTCTCTCTCTCTCTCTCTCTCTCTCTCTGTGTGTGTGTGTGTGTGTGTGTGTGTGTGTGTGTGTGTGTGTGTGTGAAAGAGAGTGAGAGACAATCCTGCAAAACATTGCAATATTTTTATTCTAAACACTTAGACTTTAAATTTTAGAGAAACTTTTCATGATCTTTTCTGAACATATTTTGAAGAGTACTCTTAATATTTTAAGCTTTAGAAATTCCTGGGTCATATCATATTATAAGTCTTATAACATCATTTTTGTCAAGCCTTCTCAATAGTTTTCCAGGAATAGACCCTTTGCTTTAAACACGATCTGATTTTATTCACCAGAAACTGGGTTTAGTGGACTTAGAATTTCATGTTTCATAAGCCTTTCAGAATGTCATAATTTTATATGTCACAGATGCAATAAATATTTAGGTACTCAAAAATGGGTCAAAGAAATTACAATTACTAATAAAATTCAGTTGAAAACTGTATAAGTGAATAGATACAACTATTTTTTCATTCCTAAACTCATAATTAATCTTTTTTTGAAAACATATTTTTACTTTTCAGAGTCACATTGCAATCATTTTCTACTTATATATGTCCATGCAATATCATGTATTGCTTCAAGCATGATTACATCCTTTGTCATAGTCACTTAAACATGCTTAGCACAAAACTATCATAAGCTATATTTGCTGCCGGCATTTATAAAGGGGTGTGTGTGTTGCAGAAAATAATGGTTGCTAATTCAAAATTGAGAACATGAAAATTGCTAGAAATTTACTGTTTATATGTGATTTGCTGTATTTAAGTATTTGTTTAAATATACAAATGTACAAATCAATACCTACCCACACTTATAAAATGTAAAATAGGCCAATTAAAATTCTGAGTATAACACCTCACATAATGAACCCATTGCCTGTCTTTGCTCCCCAGAAAGCAGTTTGTGACACTTGAACCTTTACAGATCTGCATTTGAGAGAACAGTTTTACTTTGATGAGGTTGAATAACAATCCTATCATCAATAGAAGTTATGTAAAGTCATTTTATATTTCTTGTTTCAAGTTTTGCATATATGTATTATGGAAATAGATATTATAATATAAAAAATACCATGGGCAAACATTCTTTCATTTTAAAATTTCTGAATATAAATATATGTATATGTATATATATATATATGTGTGTGTGTGTGTGTGTGTGTGTGTTCTGATCATATTCACCTCAGTTACCCTATCTTATTCTATTCCCAACTAGCAAGATACTGTCCTCCTCATTAGTGTGTATGTGTCTGTGTGGTTTTGTATGTTCATGCCTCATAGATGCAGCTGTAAATTTTATATGTTCCTGATTTAAAGTCATTTTCCTAATTCAGACATAATTCCCTATATCATAAAAAGTCATAGTATTTAATCAATTCCTTTCAGAATGTAAATAAAATTTCTCTTTAAAATAAATATATTATTTGTTCTTATTTTCTCTTTCATTCATCTTACAAAGTATTTCCATGGACCAGACTTAATGGATGGATGATATTAATTTTATCTTTAAATGTTTTATGTGCTGGTGCTGGTTTTCTGCTCAATTGTTATGCCAATCTTATTTATCCTTACAGATGTGTAAATGTGATATATTAAGGGAGATATGTGTTGTGAGAGCTTGTAGAAGGCAAGAAAAATGAGAAAGATTTAAGAAAATTAGACTGTTTTATTGTATGTTATATTCACTGGATTCCGTGTTCCAATTTTAGACATACTTTTCACCATCAAAATCGACCATGTGTAGTGCCTCAAATTCACTGCTCATTCTTCCAGTGTTCATCCTCACTGAACAAACATTGAGGGAGTAAATTACACACTAAGAGTGGATGGCACTATGAGTCCCATTATGTTCTATGACATCACACATACAGTTAATGGATGAGATGCAATGTCAAAAAAAGCATCACAACCCTAATGAAGCAATTATGACCCTGCATGGCTTATTATACACATAAGTAGTTAAAATAAGACGTAGATAGCTCATCCTCCCTCTTGTTCTGTTTAATGGGTATTTTAGGATCTGAGGATGATGTGTGAGCAATGACAATTCAGAGTCCAGAGACACTGTTTCACTCTTATAAACAAGAGCTCATTCCAACACAGTTTCCCCATTTTCTTTTATGGTCATTTAAGGGCTGTATTACAGTGCCATTCTGTGATACTTCCAAGTTTCTCTTGATTTTTAAGAGATCACAAGTAGGATTGAGTTTCTATATTTAATCCCTCTTACTTTCACCAGTTTCAGCTTTTTTTTCATATCCCCACCACATCCATCATTCTGACTTTTCTTTCTTTCAAGACTACATTCTTAGTATTTAAAAACTGTCCTATGTGAGGTAACAGGAAATACTTTTCCATGTCTTCTTTAAGAATGGTCTAGAGGATAAAATAAAACTCATAGAATTTTATTCAGTGTAAAAAACACAAAACATCAGCTGAAAGTGTCACATTATTAAATACTGCCTTTTTCATTTTTCCATCCAGGAAAACACAAGAATATTCTACATATTTACAAATAAATACTTAATAGTTGATCAGACTTTCAAAAGTTCTGGACATAGTTTTTTTTTTTCTGCATGGTATAATGTTGGATAAAATGTGGCTTTTATATAATATTTTTATGATGCTTTTATATTTTTAATATTTAACATTTATGGTGTTTTAATATTATTTAATATTCTGCATAATATTTTAAAAATCTAAATTCCATCTCACTTACAAGCATAAATATTATGAAATGTATATTATATTCTGGAACCTAATTAATAAATACAAATAGGCCTATATACATTTGGGGATAAACTTAAACACATTGAAATACCAGATTCTCATGTTTTCCTCACATAACATATTCTGAAGTTTATTCTAAAATATTCACAGGAATGTAAAATATAAGCAGGATTGCAAATGCAGAGCAGAGATGCTCCTCTTAGCAGGTATTTTATTGATATAACTAATTGTTATAAGTTTTCTTTTTTTTGCCTGGATTCTGCCTGGAGTGCTTTTCAGTCCAGCGCTAATGACAGATGCCATCATCTTCAGTCTCAAGTGGACAATTATTTGAAAAGTTTTTTACCATTCTCCTGAAAAACATGGAAACTTTAGAAAACTTTAAACATAGCAGAGAGTATACAAAGAAACATTTCACAATTCAGATACAACTATCATAAATTTTCTACACCACATACTAACAATAAACAATTTGTTCAGATCTGCATTGCTATATTTTGAATTCTAAAGTGGTAATATTTTAAGTATCTGTTACTATAAAATTGACAATATCTGGTATTATATATTTTTCTTTGTAAACATTCAAAATTTACATGTAAATGTACATATACAATCTACATTACTTTCATCAAGTTTTATATGCTCAGTATAAAAATTTTTAAATACTATTTGCATCATAAATTAATTTATTTAAGAATGAAGTGACAGCACAGTAGATAAAATTTTTGCTATCAAATCATAAGTACTTGATTTTACATTCCAACCACCTGTGAAAAAGATTGGGGTGTAATAGGTGGTTGAGACAAGAAGAATCCTAAGGATTTCTGTCCACCAGACTTGGCTCAGGTTCATTGAGATATCTATCTAAAGAGAATATATGGAGAGTGAAAAGGCAGGCCACTAATAGTCATATTCTAACTTCTATTCTAGCATAAAAAGTGTACATACACACTAAACACATGAACCACACATTCTCTCTCTCACACACAAAATATTTTTAAAGACATACTAGTACTCCAACCTAGTTATGAAACTATACATTTACAATCTGACCTGGCTCAAGATGCTCTTTGTGCAGTGATGACAACGATGATACAGACCTTGTGGGATTTAATGACCAAACAAAGGTTGGTTCAACTTAAGGGACTAAGTAGAGAATTAGTCTGCTAGTAGAGAATCCCACACCACATACACTCTGGAATTCAAAGAACTAGAGCCTTGAATAGCCTGAAAAAAACACAACATTACTGGCAAAAGGAGAAAAAAAGAAATTATATCCTGCTATGTTCGTAAATCGATGTCTTGTCCACTGGTCCAATAACAATTAGAGGTATTTCTTCCTGAAACATGGGGGAGCAGGTACAGAGTCCAATATCCAGACCTTCTGAAGCAGAGTCTAAAGTGGTAGTATGCACTGAGTCCTTCCACTTGTCCATATAGGAACACCTAGAAAGAGGGCAAGGAAAGACTACAGGAGTCAGAGGAAATGTAGGTTAAACAGACTTATATGTACTCAAAGTGACTGCAGAGGCAATCATGAGGCTGGCATGAGTCTGCCCCTGCACCTTTGTAAATATATTGTGGTTTTTTTAATGGGACTCCTAACAGTAGGAGTGAGTGTGTCTTTGAATCTTTTGCATGCTTTTGAAACTCTTTTTATCGTATTTATATGTGTTGTTCAACCTTGATATGAGGGCTTTTGCCTTGTCTTATTTTATCTCCATTTTCTTTTGCAGTTTTGGTGATAGTCTCTTTAAGGCCTGCTCCTTTCTGAAGAGGAAGCAGGTGAGTGGATTTTTGGGAGAGGTGAGGTATGTAGGGAAAGTTAGGAGGACTGGAGGGTGAAAAATATGGTTGGAATATAATGTGTGAGAAAAGAAGAGATTTCAGTTAAAAAATCATTCCTCCTATAATACTGAATTTTATTACAAGATCAAGAAACACTGTAATGTTCATTATATGCTTTTAACCTCAGAAGAGTTACTCTTTTAATTGTTACTATTCTAACTGCAATAGTATGAAATGCAACTAAATTTGCAAATACTATTGCTAGACAAAATACTTACTATTGTATAGCATATTGCTCTTCGGTATTTTCATGAAAATTCATTCCAATGCTCATCCATACTGCATTTTATAATGCCAATTATTATTGCATTTTCAACATTCTCTAATATCTCCTTACAGTCCTTTTAATAAATAGACAATCATTTGCTCTAAGTCTCTATCTTGTCTTCTTGTTTACTTATTAGTTTCTTATAGGCTCTATAATGGTGATCAAAATTCTTGAATTCTATGAATATTGCATTATGGTACAAGAAAAGACTTTGCTCAGAATGCTTCCATAGGGATTTAAGTGCAATATTTCACTGAAAGATAAAGGCAGAAAAAAATTCACATAATGTGAGAAGGCAATGTCCCGATAGATCAAAGAGAGTTCTAATGAGTTCTGATGGTGCCATGCTGTGGGCTTGAAGATGCACATGAGTCACAGAAGGCAATCAGTGACATGCACACCCAACAACCCACCCACCGACCCCCCCAACAGAAACAAACAACCACATGAAATACTATAAATAATAAAAAGTAAAAATTCAATTAACACAATGTATCAAGCTATAGACTTAAGAGAAAAAAGATTACCCAAATATTATAATTTAGTGTTCATATTAACTCTTAGGATACTTTTCCAAATTAAACAAAATATAATTCTTGTGTTCCAATCATATCCACCACTTACCTATAATTATTCTATCAGATCTATTGTATCTAGCATCTATCTATCTGTCTGTCTATCTATGTATTGGTCATTCAGCTAGGAACTGGATTGTACCTCAGTAGTAGCAATTCAATTGTTTATGAAACAAAAAACTTCTTATTGATATTTTTGGTAGTAGTGTTTGTGTGTTTCCTTTCTTTGGGTTTTGTTGGTGATGTGTTATCTGTTTTTGTGTGGGTGCTATTAGCTTCCTTGGGTTGGTGTTTTCCTTCTAGTGCTTTCTATAGGGCTGGGTTTGTGATACATATTGTTTAAGTCTGTTTTTGTCATAGAATAGCTTGTTTTCTCCATCAATGTAATTGAAAGCTGTGCTGTGGATAGTCATCTGGGCTTGCATTTGTAGTTTCTTAGTGTCTGCAGCACATCTGCCTAGGACCTCCTGTATTTCATGGTTTCCACTAATAATTCAAGTATAATTCTGATAGATCTACCTTTATATGTTACTTGACCTGTTTCCTTTGCAGATCTTAAAATTCTTTCTTTATTCTGTGTGTTTTGAGTTTTGATTATTATATGGCTAGGGGACTTTTTTTGATCCAGTCTATTTGGTGTTCTGTAAGTTTCTTGTACTTTTATAGGGATATCTTTTATTAGGTTGGGAAAGTTTTATTGTATGATTTTGTTAAATATATTTTCTGTGCCTTTAAGCTGGAGTTCTTCTCCTTCTTCTACTTCTATTAATTTTAGGTTTGGTCTTTGCATGGTGTCCCAGATTTCCTGGGTGCTTTGTTTTAAAAATTAGTTGGATTTAATATTTGCTTTGACCAATGAGTCTATTTCTTCTATAGCATCTTCAACACCTCAGATTCTTTCTTCTCTCTTGTATTCTGTTGTTTACACTTGTCTCTGTAGTTTTTGTTAATTTACCTAGATTTTCCATATCCAGAGGATATTGAGCCTATAGTTCATTATTCTAGAAAAGCTACGTAGTAAGGTAAAACCTAAGAAAAAATATACACACTCACCTGAAAAGTGAAAACAGACAAGATTGTCTGAAAAAAATGGGAGTATGGGGGTGGGGGAAGAAGGGAGGGTAGAATGGGGAAAAGAGGGGAAAAGGGGAGGGTTGAGAGGAGAACTTGGGGGAATGGGGCAGTCAAGAAGGAGGAAGGACAGAGATGAGAGCAAAGATATATATTAGAGGGCTTTGAATCTTTCCCAAAGCAATGTGCCTTACCCTCTTTGAAGATTGGATGAGGGTGTGGGTGGAGGGTATGTAGAGGGAATGAGAGGAGGGGATAGAGTGGGAAGTTAAATTTGTATGTATAATGAAAAAAGATTTTCTTTTTAGAAAATTAAAAATAAAAAATAAATTTAAGAAATAAAAATAAATTTTTATTGAATTTCTCTCTCTGCTTCTCTCTCTCCCTTTCACTCTTTCACACACACACACACACACACACACACACACACGCACACACACACACGTATAAACACTCACACACACATTGTCATGCAATTTTTTTTTTTTTTTTAGTTTTTCGAGACAGGGTTTCTCTGTAGCTATGGAGCCTGCTGTCCTGGCACTAGCTCTTGTAGACCAGGCTGGCCTCGAACTCACAGAGATCCGCCTGCCTCTGCCTCCCGAGTGCTGGGATTAAAGGCGTGCGCCACCACTGCCCAGCTAGTCATGCAATTTTTAACAAAATGGAACACAGGTTTTGAAACTTCAATGTAAGGGTGAAATTCATCCTATTTTTACTTACACTGAATATCTTTGTTTATCTTCATTAAGTAAATATGTAGCAAAAATACAGCTGCTTGGAAGAAAGACATAAAAGTCACAGAATTCCTAATTTCTTAATTAAATGTTTTGTAACAACCTTTCTTAACTAAAGTCAAATATAAAAGTAGTCTCTCTGAAGTGGTTCAAAAATAAATTTTGAGTATTCAGAGGAAAATCATTAAACAAAAACCTTGTAACCTGAGATGCTGTGACTTTTCTCATTATTATCATGTTAAACTCTTATAACAATTCACTAGACTATTTTTCTTCAAGAAAATGATTAAGTCTTTTCTTTGATTCCTCAGTGTACTGTGCAGATATTGTGCATAGGTGGGGAAGGTGAGAGTGGCTGCTGTCTCAGAGTTGAGGAGAGTAGCCTAAGATCTATGAGGTTCCGAATAGAGGAAGTCGGCCTGAGTTTGTTCTATTAGTTAATGGGCAATAACATTCATATCCAATTTTCAGTTTATATACTTCCCTGGTTCCATCTGCTTGCATTTTTGTTAAAAATATCATTTATTTAATATTATAATAATGAAAATTTCCCTTATTATTCCATTTTGAACCATAGCTATCTTTATAAGCTATAATTATTTAATTTTTTAAAAATAAATAATTTTTCATTATTTTTTTAGTTGAGGTTATCTGTAACATTAATCTCACTAATTATTAAGTTTCTCAGTTACAGATAAAAATTAATTTGTACTACATATATTTTGCATACTATTATAATGAGAAATTGTAAGGTAAAACTTATTTCTAGCAAGCAAAAGGAGGAGATTTTTTTAATATCTTGACTTGAGTTTTCCTGAGATAGAAATAAAAAAGTAAGTAAGACAGTTAAATGATAATAAAATTGGATATATTTCAATGTCAGCTGTCAGTCAAAGAGATTCTTAAAGAAATCCTAAAAGCTTTGGGCTGATTTATGATTGCAGTTTAAAACAAATGATGCTTAAGCTAAAATCTTTAGCATTACCATCAGATCATTGCTGAGCCACAAAATACAAATAACTAATTTAATTGAAAGATAAATTAAATGTCTCCTTAATCCCACCTGCAAATGTTACAATCAGCCTTTATTAATTATATGAGAAAATTTTTTCGTAATTGTCAGTTTTTGTTCCGTTTTTTTTTTTATGTTTTAGGAATATACATGATACTTACGATTGAAATGGAGTACTGAGAAACAGCACAATTTGTTTACATCATTCCTATTCTTCTTTAGAATTACAGGTGGAATTCAAATAAACACCAAAATGAATAGCTGCTTCCTGAAACACTGGATATTGGTCATTCTTCTCCTCTCGCCTTTCCTTAACGTTACAGAGAACTTCCAAGCTAGAAAGACTCAGAGATCAGCATCATCTACTGGGAGAGCTAAGCGTGGCTGGGTGTGGAACCAATTTGCTGTACCAGAGGAAATGGATACTAGACAACGTGTTGGAAGGGTACTTTTTTCTGAAAGGATTATAGTAGATGACTTTATAAAGATGTAATGTGAATGTGTATTAAAGTCTAATGACTTTCATATGTTTAAGGAAGCCAGTAGAAAATATTAAACACAGGAATAATTATTAATTGAATTTGCAACAACCACTTTAAACTTGAAGAAGTAACTCCAGTTTTTAAATTTTTCTTTCTCTCTTTTCAAGAAATTGTTATGTCTTTCACTAGCCTTTAGAAATATGATGGTGTTCTTTTTGAAATGGATCAAAGCAGTCAGAGTCAATTATCATTTATCAGCAGTACTCAACTTGGTACACTGCTATGTTAAGTAACTGATGGTTTACCTTCATTTATTTTTAACTATGCACATTAACTCCATCCCTTTTACAAACTTGGAAAATTAAGGAGCCTACACATGCCATGTAATTAGTGAAGTTCATGTCCATGGAATGATTATTTTCACTTTATCAGAAAATTATATGTAAAAAAAAATTCCTAATGAGACAGAACCTATTCAATCTGATTTTTTGTTATTTAATTTATTTTAAACAAAGCTAATTAAGTAGAATGCCCACATTTGTAACTCTCTTGCTCTAAATAGATGTACTGAAACGAGTTGCTGGCTAATTAGGTGGTGGTAAAATTTGATTAGGTCCAAAGGGTGAAGATCTTAGAATTCACTCCCTTATTTTGTTTAATCCATTCAGGAGAGTGAACTGCTAACCTTGTCCTCAAATCTACAAACAATTTATCTATAATCTATCTACCTATCTATCATCTATCCATCCATTTATGTATATACATATATATGTACACACACACACACACGTGTGTGTGTGTGTGTGTGTGTGTGTGTGTGTGTGTGTGTGTGTATACAGCCATCTATTTTAAAAGTCTTCCCATGTGTGCCTGTGTATCTGGCCATAAAGGATAATTTTTCATCACTTTGTTTTCTAAGATGTCTGCAGGCAAATCACATATATAGGTATGGCACATAAATGAAATCAAAGATCTGAGAAGGTAAGTAATATTACTTGAGCAACCAGAAAGTACAAACGAGAAACTTCCAAAATGTGCAACAAATGACAGAGACAACTGACTACTTGGGCAATCACCCAAAGTCTCGTATGCAATGCTGAGGCAACCAATGTTGGCTGAGGCCTGACACAACTGACAAACCATTGTCAAAGACAAGCAACTTTTTTAGAACTAACCTACCCTGTCTTGGCAAGATAAGACAATCCTGTTTTTATTCATTTATGGATACTCTGTATCTTTGTCAGTAGTCAAGGTATGGGCTTTTCTTTGCCCAAAGGCCAGTTATGCCAAGAAGAAGACAAGCTCCAAGTGGAATGTCTTTGGTGCTCAATGTTCTCTCGGGAATAGAGCAGTGTTGCCAGGAGTGATCGTGTCTTCTTAGCACGGATCTCTAGGTTAGATTAAAGGCCATTTTCAACAGCTCTTCGAAGAGGTTGAAGATTATACTATCTATACTAAATATAATCTCTATGTATCTAAAGAACCTGCTTAGCCTAAATATAAATATGACAAACATATAAATAATGTATGACTATTGATTTATAATTCTCGATACTTATCTAACTTGAAGACTAAGAGAATAAACAACTGTGCAACAAATGAGGACAATGACCTTCAAATGTAAACAATGTATATCATTACATAAATAATATCAAAGGTAGAAATGTACACTGCAATATGATAAATATATCTATATATCTATATATATCAATACATAACAAATGTTTTACACAGAGGTAGAAGCATACTCACATACAATATTCAATATACTTTCACTTTTGTATCAATATACAAGAATCAATACCAATATAATGTATTAAAAAAATAAATCACAAACACCAATTATCCCATCAAACCAGTTAATACCCCTCTTTTTTTTCAATAAACACCCCTGAGCCTATAAAATACCTCCCCCATTCCCTCAAACCTATAACAACTCCTAAATGATGTCCCTAAACCTGAGGGCAAACTCTGTTGGAAGAGGGGACATCATCCTCTGAGATTGCTTCCAGCTGTCATGGGGGCGGCATTCTTCTTAGCGGGTCCTGTAAAAGTAAATGATGGTAAAATTCCCAGATTAATATTTGGTTTGAGTAAAATTGCAAATAGTCTCTGAGTGTTTTGAGGAGGTCCTCCCAGAGTGTTGCCAAAAATGTGCATCACGGGATGCAGATGCAGGTGGATCTCTGTGAGTACGAGACCAGCCTGGTCTACAAGAGCTAGTTCCAGGACAGGCTCCAAAATCACAGAGAAACCCTGTCTCGAAAAAACCAAAAAAAAAAAAATGTTCACCATTCGGAACTGTCTGTGCAGCTGGTACCATAAAACAGGTCTAAAATTAGCGCTATCAATATCATAGTAACCAGGTGGAGTTGATGTTGTGGGGCCCCATCTTCATCCTGGAAACTTTAAAGATTACTGCAGGAAAATTTATTGTTTGTTACGGGAAAGTTAAACATTATCTACAAAGACATATACAGCCATATATATTCAATGAAAGGTGTAATAAAGACAGAAACAGATATGAGGAGAGGCAAAGAAAGTTTATTTATTTATTATTATTATTATTCTGTCCCATATCATGGCTTCTGACATGAGATAGAAACTCTGAGATATCTCTTATCAACAGGCATGGAATTGGAGAGGGACTGAGCCAGAGTTCAACTCCAAAATCAGCTCTATATATTTATAAATAAATGCAAATTAATACATATTTTTTAAAAAAATGTTCATACTTACTGAACCTATTTTGTTTTATTGCTGATCCATATTGGGGTATAACTAGTTTCCATCCATCAGTATTCAAATATCCAGGGTCCCTTAAATTCTTTGAAGATGAGTGTTTTCCTGTGGAGATAAGAAGAGAACCCTGGCCCCAACCTATAGGTTTTTCTTACCATTGGTATGATTAGTATCCTTGTGAATGAATTGTTATTTATCTTTTTTGAGAGGCTTCTCTTTTTCAAACCGAACCTTTATTAATTTTGATGGTATCCACAATTTTTCCTCTCCTGTGGTGACAAGAGCAAAACCCCTTCCCCAACGCAGCACATCTCCTGGCTTCCATTGTGAGGTCAGTAAATTCTTGAAATAAACTGGTTGATTTAATTAAGCAGACTTTTCCATTATCCAATGTCTTTCTCTACATGTTGTTCCCTTCTCATTAGCATTGAAAAATTCAAGGTTAATAAAGCATTATGTAACCTATTTCTGTGGGTATTTTCCACCCCTTTTTGTTTGTTTAGTATATCCTTTATAGTTCGATTTGATCTTTCTATGACTGCTTGACCTGTAGGACTGTATGACATATCTGTAAAATGCTTAATATCGTAATAAGCAAAAAAAAACCGTTTCATTTTCCTAGAGACATAAGCTGGACCATTGTCCATCTTTATTTGTGAGGTATACCCATGATGGCCATAACTTCTAATAAATGAGTGATTACTGAATCAGCATTTTCTGAGCTTAAAGCAATTGCCCACTGAAAGCCTGAATAAGTGTCAATGGTGTGATGAACATATTTTAATTTGCCAAATTCTGCAAAGTAGAACACATCCATCTGTCAGATTTCATTCCTTTGAGTACTCTTTGGATTAGTCCCTGCAGGCAGTGGTGTTTGGTTATAGAAAGAGCAAGTAGGGCACTTCTTTACAATCTCCTTAGCTTGTTGCCATGTAATAGAAAACTCTTTCTTCAAGCCTTTGCTATTGATGTGATTTTTTTATGAAATTCAGAGGCTTGCCGCATACTATCAATCAATAATTAATCAATGTCTGCATTACCTTGTGCTAGAGGACCTGGCAGACCCGTATGGGATCGGATGTGTGTTATGTACATAGGACAAAGCCTGTTCCTGATCATGTCTTGTATCTGGATAAACAATGAAGTCAGTTCTGTATCATCTGGTATAAATTCAGCAGTTTCAATATGCAAGATAACTCTTTCTGCATATTGCAAGTCAGTAACTACATTAAGACATTCTTTAAAGTCTCTTAGAACCATAATAATGGAATATAATTCTGCCCTCTGAACAGAATCATAGGGACTTTGTTCCACCTTACTCAGCTCTTCTGATTTGTAACCTGCCTTCCCTGATTTATTATCATCAGTATAAAATGTATGGGCTATGGTTATTGGAGCATCATGGATGATTCGAGGAAGAATCCAAGAAGTTCTCTTCATAAAGTTAAGCCTATTGCTTTTGAGATAGTTGTTATTAATTTCTCCTAAAAAATTAGCACAAGCTCTTTGCCATGATTGATTGTCTTCCCATCACTTTTTTATCTCATCAGTAGTGAAAGGCACTATAATTTCTGCTGGGTCTATGCCTGCTAATTGATGAAGTCTCAATTTACATTTTATAATTAATTCAGAGACTTTTTCCTTGGTTTATATGGTAAAAAGATCCATCCTGAGATAATATCATCTCTCTGCATTAGGATTCCTGTAGGAGAGATTCTGAAAGGCAATATGACAAGAACACAACTAAGCTTTGGATTGACCCTATCCACATGTGCCTCTTGTAATTTTTCCTCAATCATTGTCAGTTCATTTTCTGCTTCAGCTGTTAATTCTCTGGGACTGTTAAGTCTTTATCACCATCCAAGGTTTTGTTTAAATGAACTATTAAATCAGGTGTTATCCCAACAGCTGGTCGTAGGCTGGAAATGTCTCCTAATGATCTTTGAAAGTCATTAAGAGTCTTTAACCGGTCTCTCCTAATTTGTGCCTTTTGTGTCCTAATTTTTTGTAAACCTATTTTATAACCTAGACAATTGACAGAATCTCCTCTCTGTATTTTTTCAGGAGCAATCTGCAATCACCATTTAGGTAAAACTATGTTCACTTCTTCAGTCTTTCTAAGGTATCTATGTTTGAATCAGACAACAAAATATCGTCGATGTAATGGTAAATGATAGACTTAGGAAATTGCTTTTGTATTATTCCCAATGGTTGACTTACAAAAATATTGACACAAGTGGAGCTGTTTAACATGTCCTGTAAAGGACAGTCCACTGGTACCTCCTAGAAGGCTGAGAGTTATTATAAGTAGGCAATGTGAAGGCAAACTTCTATATATCTTTTTCTTGTAAAGGTATAGTGAAGAAACAATCCTTTAAATCAATAACTATGAGAGGCCATCCCTTTGGAAATAGAGAGGGCAAAGGAATTCCATTTTACCACAATTAAAACATTTGGTATCTTGATGCCTTCTTTTACCATTGGAAATTGCTTCCTCTACCCATGCTTCAGTGCCACGGTCAAATGTATCAACATTCATTGTATACAAGACCCATTTGTCCAAGGGCGCTGATCTGATCTTTAAAGGCCTCAGAATTCTTTTGCACTCTATGTTGGCATTCTCGTAAGCCAAAGAGTCAATTATTATACATCTTGCTTCTGGGTCAGGTATCCCTATTTGTACAGCCTTAGTTAGTCTTTGTAAAAAGTCACTAAAGGGTTCTCTCTGACCCTGTTTAACCCTGAGGTATGATTCCACTCTCTGTCCTGGGTCTTGAATCCTATCCCAAGCCTTCAAGGTTGCTGTGGCACATATGGATAAGATGTGGTCATCATAAAGAGCTTGTTCCTGAGGATCAGAGTAAAGTGCTTCACCTAGAATTTGATCTAGGGAAATCTCAGTTCCTTTCGCTCTTTCCTGCTGTTCTAAAAATCTGGCCTCTTGTTTGAAAAGACATTTCCAATGTAATAGAGGTCAGCTTTCTAACACAGCAGAGCTTAATGAAGCCCAATCGTGAGATGTGGCCTTGTTACTGAGAGCCCAGGTTTTGAGCATCTTTCTAACAAAGGATAAAAGTAGTCCATAATTCACAATTGCTTGTTTAATTTCTTTCAGATCACTCATACGTACAGGCTCCCATGTATGTTCCTTAATGATCCTAGGGTTTTTGGAGCTGGTTACCTTTTCAGGTGGAAAGGCAGTTAGAACTCTGGGGAACCTATCCTGGAGAGTTTTACTCACTGACTGAGTTAAAATTTGCCTTTCTACCTTTTGCTACTGTTCATCAGAGTCTATAATTTCCTCAAACTTTTTAATCTGTTTACCATTGCCTTCTGTAAGGCCTGAATCTCCTGTCCAGTATTATGCTCCAAAGCCTTCATTGAGGATTCTAAGGTATGAAGTTTGCTCATTAGAGATAATAGCTCATCCTTGGACATAATCCTCATGGCATGGATTGTGCCTTCTTGTATGGAAATTCCGTCCATTAATTTTTCATACCCTTTGATAAAGTCTTATTAATACATTTAGTGGTTTGAATCCTCTCAGATAATGTTTCAGTACCTACAGACAGGGACTGAAGTTTACGAGCCAAATCAGCTGTCCCCTTCTCCAGAGCAGCAAAGCTCTCTTTAAATGAATTAATATTAGACTGCACCTTTTCAGAATTTTGCTCAATTGACCGAGTCGTATCAGACAAAGATCTAGTCTCCTCCTTGAGAACTCCAAACTCTTTCTTGAGGAGGTTGGTGTCAGTCTGAATTGTTTTTGAAATTACCTCAACCGACTGGAACTTATCATTCAAAACAGTCGTGTCCTTCCTTAAGGTTTCAACTTCTGTCCTAAGAATCCTGGATTTAGTGTGTGAGTACTGCATCATTTTTCTATTATCAAACCATATTATAAAGAAGCTGCCAAAAACAATTAAAATGATAAGGCCCAGAAATAGCCAAACAAGTGGAATATCATAGACATCTTGTAAAATCTCAGACATGGTACAATTAAAGAGGCTGTGAAAACCTTGAACAGTTATGTTGTTTGACATTTTTAATCAAACCTGTATGTGTGTATGTTTGTTTATTTATTTATTTATTTATTTATTCGAAAAAAATCTTACCTGCAATGACTGTTGCCTGCCAGTAGGTGGCGGGGTGCACCTGAATCCACGTGGCCAGGGAGTCAGAACCGGAAAAAAAATTCTGAAATTATATATATATATATATATATATATATATATATATATATATATATACTCAAATCTAGAGGTTAAACTCACAGACCATATGCTGTGTGAGTTATTTAACTACAGGAGGGCAGCAACTTAGGTCAGACTCAGCTGGGGAGGCAGGGCTGGGATGCAGAGCAGTCGCATGTGTGGAGGGCAGCTAACAATGGAGCTGTCTGTGCAGGCCGTGCTGCTGCTGCTGCTGCTGCTGGGCACAAGTACGGCGGGCGTTCAGGAAGCCAGGCTGGTCCCAAAGCGGGGCCCAAAGCCAGGGCCAGGTCGCCGCAGGTTGGTGGGGCACAAGGTGCAAGGGAAAAGGAGTGTGCAAGGCGCAGGGGAGGGCAGCCTAAAAGCCCAACGCTGAATCCCGGTGGGAAATGAGGCCAAATGAAGGGGCGAGGTCGATCGGTATTTACAATTAACCAGACCAGTTTATTATAATAGATTCAGCTTTTAATAAACAGAAGAAAGAGAACTTACAAACCCAGGGTTCCAGTGATCCAGGAGCGCAGGGGACTGAAAGGAAGGAGGCAATTGTACATGGATGTTTTATCTGTTTTTCTGTGGCCCCAGGGGGACACACCCTAAACAGAATGTGATTGGCTGAAGTTCCCTATAACTCTGTTCAAAGGTCTTTGGAAATTATTTCGCAAATGGATGTGGAATACATTCATTCATTTCTAAATTTAATTTATCTTCTATTAGTTATTGAATAAAGTCTCAAGTTACAAAAATGAAACTTTTTTATCATTTTTATCATTTGACGAATTGATTTCTATTAATTTATTACACTATGAAACAAAAACCTCCATTCATTTATAAATAAATTTTTATGCTTAAGTGATGTAGCCAGAAATAAAATCTGTTTGGTAGTTTCTTTATTTCATTACATAAAGGTGATATGGATTTTATTATTAAAACAATATACTGATTATTTAAGCAATGCAATGGTTTTTCTCATAGTTACATATACTATTAATTAACACAGAACAATAATTTACAACTTGTAAAATCAGAATCACTGTGAAATGTGTTTCATGGTTGAATGTAATTACTTGGAAATTTTACTCAGAGGAAGAGAATACTCAAAAATGGTGATGCATGGACAGCCATTTGCTCAATAATAATAATATCTTTGAATTACAATGCAGTGACATCTTCATTTTAGAATAATTTCAAAATGTAAAGTCCTGTAGCCAATTTACTTGTATAAAAATAACACTTGTATTTTTGCATAGAAATTTGAAATTCAGATTAATTCCTTAACTGTATAGATTTTGACAATTGAGATTTAAACAGAATGGCAGAAAAACCATAAGAAGGAAATGTGCATGTGAGAATTTAGTATGTAGTGCAGTGAAATGATTTTTGATTCTTAGCTGGATTTCTATTTTTTTTTAGATTTTTAACTTATTTATCGATTTTCTCTTTGACATATTATCTAGAGACAGGCTATTCTTGGAAGAATATAGAAAAGAGGGTGGTCTTAAATTTATGATATCCTGTTGCTCCTGTGCTGTAGTTAGGAGGCCTCCATTGCTGTCCTTTAATTTAAGTGATGCTAGTGATTAAACTCAGGGAAGTGTTTTTGCTACACAAGCGTTCTGTGGTCAAAGTATAGTCCCCAGCTCCTTGAGGTTTAAATATTTGTAATATAGTGGTCCTCAGGAGAAGACATGGGCCCATACAGACTTTTTTGTCTAGTTTTAAATATACAAAAATTAATGCAATACCAAAAACGTGTAAATTGTTTTGCTACTTCCTTCTCTATAAAGCAGGTGAGGATGTACAGTGGATAAAGGTCCAAGAATTGAAGCCTGAAAAGCTAAGTTTGATCACTGATACCTAAATAGTGAAATGAGAGAACTGACTTTCACCTGTTGTCATTTGATGGGCTACACAAAGTACTATGAAAAATCTTCACACACAATCACACATACAAATGCAAAGAATAGAGAAAATATTTTAAGAGATGCAATGATCACAAAGATAACATTTATAATGATTATAATAATTTTTATAAAAGTATAAAGATGCTCTAGATTTCAAAATAAGCAATAAATGTTTTCATATAATTATTCTGTCTTTTGCGCCTTAATTATATATATATGCATATATGATTATATATATGCATATATATATACAAAATATTTGAGATAATCTTTTTTACTAAGACTAAATTATTAATAATTGAAATAAGTTTGACTTAGTTAACTCAATAAATACTTTTACAGCAATCTTATTTCCTTTTTGCTATTTCTTAATTTGTTTTAATTTCATGTGCTTTGGTGATTTGCCCCATGTATGTCTGCATGAGGCTGTTGGATTCTTTATAACAGTAGTGAAAGACAGTTGTAAGTTACAGTGTTAGTCCTGAGACTAGAACCTGGTCACCTATAAGAGCTCTCAAACACTGAGCCTTCTCTTCAGCCTAAAAAGCCTAAGTTAATTGGTCTAAACTAATTAGAAGTATTTATAAGTATAATTAGTTTAATTATAAATTATACTAAGTTATAATTAGACTAGCTACAAAAAGTATAATTATAATTAATCAAGTTATATTTATTCTAATTATAAATAGACTATAATTAGTCAAATTATAAATAACTCTAAACTAATTAGACTTATTTGTTTAAAATAATGAAATTTTGGTACATCATTATATCGGAAATTTGGAACCACTCCAGTGCTTGACATGGATGTAAATATTACATTAGTATTTTTTCTCAGTTGAAATGATGAAGAATTATAAACTGTGGTGGTGGTTCAAGCATGTAATCCCAGCACTTGGGAAGTAGAGGCAGGTGGTTCTTTAAGTTCAAAGCCAGCATGGCCTACAGAATGAGTTAAAGGACAGCCAGGACTACACAGAGAAACCCTGTCTCAAAAAACAAAATATAATTAATAATAATAATAATAAAGAATTATACAATATTGTTTAATTGATAGTGATTAAAATAAACGAAATGGTGAACACTAAGTAAAATTTTCCACATGTAAGAAAACTCACTTGTCTATTTTTACTTGCAGCTAATATCTGAATTAGACAATGGAAATCACACTTTCCAGTACAAGCTACTGGAAACTGGAGCTGGAAGTTTCAGCATTGATGAAAGAACAGGTGACATATTTGCTATAAGGAAGCTCAATAGAGAGGAGCAATCTCTCTACATCTTGAGAGCCCAGGTAATAGACAGCACCACTGGAAAGGCTGTGGAACCCGAGTCTGAGTTTGTCATCAGAGTTTTGGATATCAACGATAATGAACCCAAATTCCTAGATGAACCTTATGAGGCCACTGTACCAGAGATGTCTCCAGAAGGTATTGTATATTAATTTACATCAGAGCCTTATTAACATGACAATAAATTTAAAATTTTGAGTATATGATTGGCAAAACATTGATTTATTATCCTTATTAACTTCTCCTGTGACAAAATTTTAAGTAAAATATTTTCAGAATCATCAAATATAACATTGTATAATATAAATTTAGAAGAAAAATTAGAAAATAATTTCTAGTGAGCTCAATTTAGTTAGTACTTTATTATTGCTTCAAAATGGCTTTTTCTCGAAGGGATAATGTGATGGATTTATTTTTCTATGCACTGTATGAAATACAAACTTCTTTACATATAATGCTACTTTTTGTTAGTTTTATTTATATCTGAAGTGAATTTAATTTCAAGTGGAACATTCAAGTGGAAGTGAGCTAAAATTTATATGTTTATCATTTGCAACTCCATATTACAAAGCAATTTTTCTATAATTCTTCAAATCATGTTTAAAAGGTTTAGATATATATTTAATATATTAACAAATATATAAGATATGCATGACAACTTAAAGAAAATAATCCACACAACTAAAACTAGTACAATCATCAAAAACAAGGAACACAAAGATAAAAAAGTGCTTAAACATTTACATGTGGCTTTGCTCATCTCAAGTTATTTTACAACATTTTTTATATTAAAGTTTAAATTGAGAAAATTAGTAAGAGATGTTTTCAAATGGACAAAGTTGTCATCTTCTTTGCAAATCAAAATAACTGAAGCCAAGGAAATTTACATTTATGAAAATATTTTGTCTTAAGTTAGCCAAAATATTGATATCACAATATACAACATAATTTAATTCAAAATTTTGCTTAAAATGATATACAAATGCTTTAGCTATCATCATGTTAAAATAGGCTAACTTATTTTGAAGCTCATTTATGGAAAATTTGCATAATTATCCATTGATTATAAAGTGTATTTCTCATTGTATTTTTCTTTTTAATTTAAGCTTACCAGTTATAAATTAATGGTGTCATCTTGAATTGATTGGAAGATAGTATTTTTATTTGGATGAACATAATTACAACATACATGACACATAAATTACATAATATGTGTCAAAAACAAATTTTATTAAAATATTTTAAAACTCCTTTAAATTTGTTATTATGATAGCTCAACAAACAAATTTCTTGTACTTCTTATTTGATTCTCCCCTTCCCATATTCCTTGCTATGTTCTAATTTATTTAATCTCTTTCTTCTTCTATTCTCTTATCTAATAAAGTTTGTAGTATTATCATGTACTGAGAACATTTTGTTTAAAAGTAAAAAAAAAATAAAATCATAAAGGAATTTTATTAGTTAATTTGTAGAATGGCATTTATGCCAGTTAAACACATATCAATGAAATATTTTAAATAAGAATGACATACAATTAGTGTGAGATAAAAATGATAAGTACAGGAGAAGTATGACAGTCATTATGCATCTGGAGAAGTAGAGTAGATTTTTGAGAGGGAAAAAGTGAAAGAAATGATAAAGAGAGGCCAATCATGTGTTCTCGGTGAAGACCTCCATAGAAAAGTGACCACAACCACATGTGTGAATAATTTCATAACATGCAAAATGCATATATCTTAGACTTATACACAAGCACATACACAAAGATAGTATGTGAAATGATTTAAATATAAGTAATTAGAATCTAATATAATCCATATTTAGGGAATGCCAGAGAAACAATGTAACTGTTACCAAACTATCCTTAGAAAAAAGGTTTTCCTCTGAATATGTTTAGAAAATTCATAAAAGATAATGGATTTCTTATAAATCAAACAATGTGTAGTTGTTTACGTTTAATATTTCTGTGATACTTAACACACAGAGTAGAATTTGGAAAATGGTCTAATACTTTATATGGAGATGAGGAGAAATGAAATGAATAGTTACTTACAGAATTTGAAATCATATAAGGATTCAATGTGCTTTGTTAATCGTGTTACCGCATAACTAATAACACATTTTTTCATGCTGTTTATGTTGTCCTAAATTTTATATTTTTATGATAATCGCCATGACAAAATGTAACAATAATGTGGGGATGAAAAGATTATTTCACTTTATAATTTCATCAGTGAGTGAAGTCATAGCAGAAACACAAAGTACAGCTGAAACTTGAAGGTATGAATTCCAGCAGGAGCCATGGAACTTGCTTGCTTCTGGTTTCTTTCTTATGTCTTACTCTTCATTCTAACTTATTACCCAGGAGAACCTCCTGAGTGGAGGAATCACTTTCCTACAGGGAACTATTATAGAGGCATTTTATCAATGTATATACCCTCTTCTCAGATATGTCTGTGCTTGTGTCAAATTGGCAAAAAATACAACACATTTGGTGTTCATCATATTTTTTTTTCTTTTTTTATATTAAAAATTTCTACCTCCTCCCCTCCTCCCATTTCCCTCCCCCATTGTAGTAATCAGAGCGGTGGGGCTGCATCCCAGCACCCTGGCTTCCTGGCTAGCTTATGCCCAAAATAACAACACACAAACTGTATTCATTTAAACACTGCTTGACCCATTTCTATCTAGCCTCTTCTAGGCTAACTCTCGCACCTGGACTAGCCCATTTCTAATAATCTGCTGTAGCCCACGAGGTGGCTTACCAGAGAGATTCTAGCCTACGTCCATCCTGGGTCAGAGCTTCATTGTGTGTGCCTCAGAGAGCAGAGCTATCCCCACGTCTCTGCTCCAGAAAGCAGAGCTGTCGAGTCTGAGCTCACTTCCTCTTCCTCCCAGCATTCTGTTCTGTTTACTCCTCCCACCTATGTTTTAACCTATGAGGGCCAGCCAAGCAGTTTCTTTATTTTTTTAACCAATGACCTTCCTCCATCATTTCCCTTTTTTCTGTTTAAACAAAAAGAAAGGAAGGCTTTAACTTTAATATAGCAAAATTACATATAACAAAACAGTTATCAAGTAAAAATTACAATATTTACATCTATTTTATCTTTTTTCATAACTAAGGAAAACTATAACTATCTATATATTCTTTAACTCCATCAAAGACTCCAGAAGTAAACAATAAATCCAAAACTCTAGAAATGACAGAGACATCTCGCTTCCTGGACAGTCATCCAAAGTTTCTCTGTACCATTGGGGCATCCATCTTCGGCCTACAGGCCCATAGTTTCCAGCAGACATTTCCATGAAGCAGGAAATTTTAAAGTCAGTTCAGTCACTATCTGTTGTGTCCTGCAGAATGTCTTGCAGACTCCTCCATGAATCAGAAACCCCGAGAGATCATCTCACCTTTAGACAAGTTCAGCAGTCCTCTCTGCGGGTTCTTTGTGTCCAGTTTATGCATCAGTCCAGGCAAGAGCAGTTTCTTGCCCAAATGGCTATCAAATTCCATAAGGATCCTGTTCGATGCCCATCTTCCTCTTGAAGTAGATTGGTGTTTCCAGGATGTCTCATTGTCATGAAAAACCCTAAGTTATTAAAACATTTAAAATGCCATATCCTATAATCTTTGAAAAATATGAAGAATGCCTAAAATATATCTATGCACATCTAGAAAATCTTAACTAACATGACTACAAACTTGACTATTATGATTACCTATTAACTACCTATATACATTACATTTTTAAATGTACTACACAATCACAATACCTTAATAAAGATCAGAAATACATATACATATAACAAAATTGACCTTAAATCTCTATCAATAAAGCAAATTATTCATACCTAAATCATATCCCCCTTTAAATGTAAAAGAACGTTTATAAACCATATTTGGGAACACGGGTGCAGTTTTTTCTCTCCAAACTGCTTCCTGCTGATTGGGGGCATCATTAATTAGGTCTTTCATGGTATAACCTGTGTGCTAGTTTCATCTCAGTTGGCAGTTGAGCGAAGCAATTTTCTGAAGATGCAACCCTTCAGGAGGATGTGGTCCATCATACCATATCGGAATAGAAGAAATGAACAGGGTCTCACCCTCTGTGAAAACAAAATAAAAAACTCCTTTCCAAAGCTTCATGTCCTTAGATCCAAATTTCAAAGTCAAGGCATTTTCAAAATATCTATGTTGGATTAGTTCAGCAGCATTTATAAACAAATATCTTTTAGCAGCTGTTGCTCCTTCCTCAGCATTCAAATAATTCAAAGAGAGCATAATAGCATACAGTATCAAAATTCTCTGTGTATTTTCCATACACATTTTCTTGTGCGCTTTATTTTAACCTCTATTTTGTTTATTTTTACTTTTATTTTTTGCTTTTTGAGACAGGTTCTCTGTATCTTTGACCTGAAATGACTCTGTAGACCAGGCTGTCCTTGAACTCTCAGAGACCCACCTGTCTCTTCCTCACAGGCATTGAGATTAAAGGTGTACACTACTACACCTTGAACTCACAGAGATCTGTTTGTCTCTGCCTTCTAGGCACTGGGATTAAAGGCATGTGCTACCACACCTTGAAGTCACAGAGGTCAATCTCCCTCTGCCTTCCAAGTGTTGGGATTAAAGGTGTGTACTACAAAGCACAACAACTCTCTTCCCTTTTTTTTTTGTTTTTTACTTTAAGAACTTCAACTTTTAGTCTGCATATATTTTTAACACACAGTAAGCCATTTAGAAATTTTCATTGTCTTTGAATCTCTCTTTACTATATATCTCTCTTTTTCTGAACACATGAGTTTTTAATTTACCAAGCAATATCAGTATGACTAAAGCTGATGCTTTGCCAGCTAGATCCAGTCCATTCCTTAGCTTTCCAGCCTCATGGCTGAGGTACTGTCTGTAGCCATGTTTATAGCCACAACTCTATGGCATTTCAAGGTTCCTGCTTCAGCAGCCTGTGCATGCAAACCGCATGAACTGTCTGCGTAAAAGAGTCAGAGTGTGTCCTGGCAGGACAGCCCAGAAAGCCGGCATTTTTAAACGGCGCAGCTTTTTTTCTGCTACGGCTGAAAACCAAAAAGCATGTGTTCAGCTTTTCATCAACACCGTTTAAGTATTTTGTGGCAGGACCTCTTAAGAGCTGCAGGGTTTTGCAGCTGAAGCTGAGTCAGGAAGCCTCTATTAGATGAGAGTGCTTGCTTGCCTCTAGCAAGCAGAGTAGAACCGAGAAATTGTTGCTATAAAGAAAACATGCTTTACTCTTTCCCAAGCTTTTGCAGGCTTTCTGTGGATTCAGTTGTCCACACGTCTGGGTGCCATTTGTAGTAATAAGAGTGGCAGGCTGCATCCCTGGCACTCAGCTGCCTGCATGGCTAGCTTTACAGAAATAATTACACAGAAACTGTATTCTTTTAAACACTGCTTGGCCCTTTATCTCTAGCCCTTACTGGCTAATTCTGATATCTGGATCAACCCATCTCTAATAATCTGTGAGCACCGGTCTTACCGAGAAGATTCTAGCCTACGTCCATCCTGGGTCAGAGCTTCATTGCGTGTGCCTCAGAGAGCGGAGCTATCCCCGCATCTCTGCTCCAGAGAGCAGAGCTGTCGAGTCTGAGCTCACTTCCTCTTCCTCCCAGCATTCTGTTCTGTTTACTCCTCCCACCTATATTTTAACCTATGAGGGCCAGCCAAGCAGTTTATTTTTTTTTAACCAATGACCTTCCTCCATCATCCCATCTCCCCACTTCCCCTCCTCTTCCCTCTCCAGTCCAAAGAGCAGTCAGGGTTTGTAGCGGCGTAAATGAATGCAGACAGATTGTAATAATATATACAGCTTTAATGGGGAAATAGACTTACAGAACCACAGGTTCCCGTGGAGAACAGGAAAGCAGAAGGGGTGGCTGGGAGCATGCCCGCAATCTTTATAAGTAAAAATTATCCTTGGGGGACCACTCCCCTTGCTGACAAGGTGATTGGCTGGGTCTCTACTACAAGGGTTACCTGCCCTGTGTGAATTCCAAGGTTCTCCCCCCTCCATCCAGGTCTAGGAAGCTGAGCATCCAAACAGACTAGTTCATCATATTTTAAAGTTAATTTACAAACTATTCAGTTAATCTGTGTGATACAGTAGATCTTTTAGGGTATCAAACAGAGTTAAAATTTATGTGGAATCCAAATATTAACAACTAGAAATTTACATTTTTGGAGAGGGCACCAAGGGAATGAACAAAAGTTTTTATTAAGCTCGTTACTGTTGAAGTCAGGGATTTTACCACTGTTTTGTTCATTTAACAATGATTCCCTTTGGAAGCAGTAGTGCATAGCTGTAACATTACACAGTATGTAAAGAAATCAACAAGTAAGATAATATAGGTAGAGGCTACTAGTTCATTCTCGGCCACTCAGATCTGAATAATCACACAAAATCTATATTAATTACAATACTGTTTGGGTTCCTTACATCTTAAAACATTCCTACTATTTTGTATTTTACTGTGAGTCTCATGGTTCATTGATAAGGTTCTGGGGCATCTGTCTTCTTTGGCATCTACATGCCATCTCTCTGATTCCACCTACTCCCTCTATATATCTCAGTTAAGAATTCATGTCTGGCGATTTTCTGCTCTTCCATAGGCCAAAAGCTGTTTCCTTATTAACCAACGGTAATAAAAAATATTCACAAAATAAAGAGGGGAATCCCACATCACCTCCTATTTTCTTTCTAATTCAAAAGGCAAGTTTCAAATTTATCAGAGTAAAATTACATATAAAAACAGTTATCAATTAAGAATTACAGTTACACTATTTATAGGTACTTTTTCTTTTATCATGACAAGTGAAAATTATAACTATGTATTCTTCAACTACTTCAAAGAAGTCAAAAGGACATAATAATACCTAAGTTAACAGGAAGTGCATTGTAAAGAACTTCCAAAACTCTACCATTAACAGAGACATCCATTGCCTGGATTGTCACCCAAAGCTCTTCTGTAACATCAGGGCATCCATATTTAGCCTACAGGCCCATGGTATAAAGCAGACTTTGCCATGAAGCAGGAGATTTGTAAGACTGTTTTGTCTCTATTGGCAGTTTCTCAGTCACTCTCTTCTCTATCCTGAAGAATGTTTGGAAATTCTTTAATGAAGCAGGAACCCTGAAGGACTGGGCCTCACCTTTAGGCAAGTTGAGCAGTCACTTTGCTGTGGGCACTTCATGTCCATTTCATTTAGCATACCATCAAGCCATCAAGGCAATAGCAGTTTCTTGACCAAATGGCTAAAAACTCCAGATGAAGCCTCTTTGCTGTCCATCATTCTCTTGAAGTAGATTGGTGCTGCCAGGAACAGATGTGTTTAATTGTCATGAAAAGTCCTAAGTTCTTAAACCATTTTACATGCCATATTCTATTAGTCTTCGAAAAGTTTGAATAATTCCTATCCATCCGAAATATATTTTTGTACATCTAGAAAACCTAACTAACATGATTACTAACTTGACTGTTATAGATAACTATCTATTAACCTGTATTTCTTAATTATACATTATATTTTTAAATAAGTTGCACAAACACATTAATCAAAACAGAAAAATACATATAACAAAGTTGACCTTGAATTTGTATCAATAAACCAAGATCTATACCAATACAACGTCTTCGTCTCTATAGCATATTCCCCTTTAAATATAAGAAAACATTTATAGACAATTATTTAGGGAATTAAGGCATTGCTCTCTAGAATATTTCCTGCAGATTTGGGTCAATGTTAATCAGGTTTTTCACAGGGTATCATTGTGTTAGATCCTCCTCAGCCAGTAGTCTTGAAGTTGTTGTGGCTGTTGGACCATTTGGGTCATTGCTTCAGGCAGTCTTGTTTGATAAAACCATATTTGCTGGTAAAAAAAAAAAGAAGAAGAACCTCTTTTCCAGAGTAACATATCCTTAGACCCAAATTTGTAGTCAAGATACCTTTAAAATATATATGTCAATTTAGTTGAGCAGCCCATACAATGAAATGTCTCTTTATACTTAGCTCATTTACAGTCAAAAATTTAACACAATAATATACATAATTTAGACTCTCTGTGTATTTTCCATCTTTTTATGTTTTATTTTCTTTATTCCTTTAATTTATGACTAGCTGTATTCTGTCTCTTTAAAGACTTTGTTTTATTTTGTAAAATTAATTATTTCTTTCTATAAAAGTCTATACTTTTTTCTCTTCTCTCCAAAGTCTATGTACATTTATCAAAACACACTTGTGACACTCTGAGGGGTTTATTTATTTCTTAATATACCTTTATTGCATATCTGTAATCATTTTTTAATCAGGAGCACTATTAAAATGTTAAACAGCTTGATTGCAGTGTGTGTATATGCTGCCAAGTACTTGCAGCATGCTGCCCACAAACCCACTTCAAGTGCTTAGCCTCCTGGTAGAGCCAGAGCTGTGTATGCAGTTAGCATGAACCAGGAAGCCTTCTTAAAGGAATTGCTCATCTTCTACTCCTAGCAATGTGTCAGGAAGTTTTCTCTTAAAGGAATCATACCTCTGATTGCTTCTAGCAAACAGAGGTAAACTGAGAAAATTCTGCAGCCATGAGGCCATGCTTAAGTCCACTCGTGTGTTTGTGTGTGTGTGTGTGTGTGTGTGTGTGTGCAGAATTACTTCCCAATCTCTCTCAGGTTTTATGTGATTCTAGTCACCCCACAGTGGGTTCATTTTTGTAGGAAGAGGCTGCTCATTCGTTCTCAGCCATCCACATAATCACACAAAACTCTATTACTTATAATACTGCCTGGCTAATAGCTTAGGCTTCTTCTTAACTAACTCATACATATTAAATTAACCCATTCCTATTATTTTATATTTTACCAAGAGGCTCGTGTCTACTGGTAAAGTTCCAGGGCATCTGTCTCCTTTGGGAGCTACACAGAATCTCTCTGACTGCCCCCAATTCAGAATTCCTGCGTGGCTTTACTCTGTCCTGCCATAGACCCAAAGCAGCTTCTTTATTAAGCAATCATAAGAAAACAAATTCACAGCATTCAGAAAGAAATCCCACATCAAGAAAATACATGTTTTAATTTGTTTTTCTAACTATATCTTTATTATGTGTTGTGAATTATTTTCGTAAATACATTGTTAAATTATTGTTTAACTTATCTTTATATTCATTATCAGAAGATGGTTCTTGCTCCCGGTTTTTGTGTTGCCATTTTACAAGGAGGAGTGCTTCCATATTCACTTTTTATTAATTTAGACATCAGTTACTGTCAAAGCTTTAGTTAATGTTTCTTAAATGTATCTGTTTTATTAGAATCAATTGCCAACTACTTTGTATTTGTACTTTTAACTAAAATTTGACTTAGATCGCTATAGCAAATTACCATTATATACATTACCAAAAAGTATAAACAAATTACAAATTAATTTCTAGTTAGTTATTTAGTTACATAGAAACTTAGTAATAATACTTAGTGTGCCTTATTATAAAAAATTATAAATAATTCTAAAATACAATGTGTGCATTAATCACTCACTTCCCTTTATATAGTGTTGTATTTTAATTGATTACATCTATACATAAAATGGTTTCTTTCAAGTTTGGACTCTCAAATGGAATTGAGCTAAAATTGTATGTGTGTGTGTGCGTGTGTTCTCATTTTTTCAGTTGTACTTCAAAGTCTTTTTCTTCTTTTTCTACATAAATAAAATTCATAAGATTCACAAATGCAGAGTTATTGAGGTTCAAAATGATCAAATAAATGTACAGAAGTGTTCATGTGTGTATGAAAGTGCAACACTAACCATGAGATTTATTTCGAAGGTGATCAATTTATATGTAAGTGAGACACCATTGACTGTGTAAACAGTGACTCGAGAGATTGCAAATTGCTATTAATTAGTCAGTACTTATTCTGGAATATTTTGTTCATGAAGTTGTATTTATGTGTATGACTTTGGGATTACCTGAATAACAACTTATTTTGACTATCTTCACTTTTTAAGATTGCTGTAAGTTTTTATCCAAAATGTAATGCAGAGAGAGAGAAATAAAAATAGATTATGTAGAGCTAGAGGGATAGCTCAGCAGTAGAAAGAACTAATTGCTCTTTTCCAAGACCATTGTTGTTTCCATAAGCCCACCAATGGCCTCATGCCACTTTGTAAATCCAATTCTAGTGACTCTCATAGACTCTTAGGCTACTGAAGGTACCAGGTACACAATTATTGCACAGGCATATGTGGCATCCCAATAGCTCACATAAAATACAATATTATTTAGAATATATTTATTACCTGTCCATTTGTCAGGAAACTTCTTTTAGCTAGGTATGTCACAGTTCTACATAGAAACATTTGCAAACCCCTATTGGTCTTACTCCCACTTATAACACAAACTCGAAAAAATTATTTTCTGTATATTATTTTAAAATATTTTTTCAACAAATTAGGATCAACAAAATAATGAATAAACATTTATAGTTTTCACACTCTGAATTAAACTTATTGAAACCCCAAACCATTATGTATGTGTATAAGCAAAAAGAATATTGTAAAGGTAAACTCTTTAAAACTTGATTTTGTGTGTTTCCCATTACAGAGAGAAAAAAATAGCTAGTAGTAAAATCTTATTTATCCTTATTCCTATATTCTTAATGAAATAAATAGAATTCTTCAAATTCTTTATAGCAGGAGATACCCCAGTCCTTCAGTTTACAAATGTGTAAGCGTCTGTTGCTACTTACAATATTATCATGATGATTTTATTATCAAAGTATAATGTGACTTGTGAATGAGACTCTGTTGACTTTACTTATTAATAGTGACTACAATAGCATTTAAACTTTGAAATGAAATAAAATGGTCGTATTGAATTCTATTATATTTAACTGAATATCTTATATTTTGTGTTTATTGTTTTTGGAAAAGTTCATAAAATAGTGCTCAATAATACCATCAATATTATAAAGTATAATATAATATACAGTCATAGTTGTGATAAAACTGATATATTGAAACACAAATATTAATTACAATTATTTATCAGAAAATATTTTATTTTTAAATTTGGTAAATTTGAAATGTTGATTCTCAGAATTTTAAATTTATACATAAATTCAAATTTATGAATTTGAATGAGGTTTTTTCTGTTCCTATTTAACTTTGTTAAACAAAACTTGACACACATTAATGATATTGTCTACAAGTTTTAAAGGTACATGTATCAAAGTCGTAAGACATAAATGCAATCACTGACCTGTTTTTAGATAGCTGTGGTTAGAAAAACAAAGTGCTTGGAGAAGACTTTACACAATAAAGGTGGAAAGTGGCAAAACAGGAACTGTTTCGAATTGCTACTTGTAATTTCTGATATGTTAAGGAATTGTCTCTCAAATAAACATACAATAGCATTATGCCCATTAAGCCTTACTAATAGGTGAAATTCTCACTATTAATTAAATTTTTCCCAATATGAATATAAAAACAGAGCTCTGATGAAATAATTGCTTCTTTAGTGAGTCTCATTATTTAATCATTTATTGAATCTCTTATCTATTTCGTTGTTAGAGAAGTAACTAATGTTAAGTACAGCCAATGTTTTATATATTATGTGCTAGTTTAGAGTTAAAAACCACAGAAGTAAATATCTCAATAAATTCAAGGTGAATAAAACTGTGTGTTAAAATAGCAACCTTAAAAATGAATATTGTTTTCCAAACGTTAGTTCCAGCTCTAAGTAGACAAAAGTAGGTAGAACTCTATGAGTTCAAGGTCAGCATCAACTACACCAAGAGTTTCAGGCAAGCCTTTATAAAGTAGGCCTTATATCAAAATAAAAAAAATTGTCTCAGAACAAAATTTATATCTACAATATAGAGAAAATATTTTAATTGCATATTTAAAAACTTCAAGCCAAGATAATACTTACGTATTAATATAAAAGTGTCATATTGAAATCCATGGTTTGACTCTCAGTAGTCATTCTGAAATAAACTGTAGCACATGTCTTTAATTAAGCATTCAAAAATAAATACACGATTTAATTATTTGCTGGCCTAGTAACAGGTTGCTAAACTCCTTATAATTGGTGTGCATTTAAAAAATTTATAACTCTTATATTTTTGTGTTTGGATTCCTCTTATTATTATTAGAGCATAAACTACTCTTTGTGTAATGAGATACCACAAGCCGATAAGGTTCTATTGCAGATGTAAAAATTAATAGTTGGATAAAAATAGTTCCATAAATATCATAACATATTTTATGTAATCCATATTGACAGAGTCACAATTTTCTTATATGAGGTTATATCTAGTGCCTACAGAATAACTTTGATTTGTTGAGAAAATCTATTTTTGGTCCTATCATTAGCATTTGTTCTAATCTAATCTTCAAAATTTACTTGCCTTTATAGTTTAGCACTTATTAACATTATCTCAAACATGGTGATTCATATGAAATTGTAGATATGTTATACAAATTTTCCTCTACTACTATATAAGCATATCATATTAATCCAATATCTCATAAAAATTGAAAGAATTTAATCAGAAAGTTAAATTACTAAAAACTAGTAAACTGGTCTTTTCTCTGGAACACCTGAAATAAAGTTCCATGTCACCTATATAACAGCTATTCCTGCAAATAAAGTGACAACTTATAAAAATTCTAATACTATGTTTTAACAAAAATTATTTATTATAGTTGTAAAGACTCAGAAGATAAACAGACTTAATATTCTAATTTTTATTTATGAGAAAGTGTCTTACAAATTAGATGTTAACTATAAATTCAAATGTAGACCAGATTGCACTGTGTAAGTTTTATGTTTATTACGGGGACACATAAACTAATTAGTGGGTTGGTATTTACAAGTAGTCTTTTGTTTATTTTTACACACCAATCAAAATTTTCCCTCACTCCTATAACCCCACACCCTCCTGCACCACTCTCCATCCACACCTACTTCTCTGTTTCCCATCAAAAAAGGTGTACATCACATGAATCTCAGATAACCATGGTATATCAAGTATTAAGTCGCAGTGAAAGTAGGGCATCTGCTCTTTTGTTATGGCTGGACTAAGCAAACCACTTTAAGGAATGGGTCTCAAAACAAGGCTACAGAGTCAAAGAAAGCTCCTATTTCCACTGTTAGGAATCCCAAAAGAAATCAAAATTGCACGTCTCTAATACATATGCCTCAGGCCAAGCTCAGTGCCGTGCAGGATCCCTAGATGTCTATTCAGACTTCATGAACCACTATGAGCCCAGGGTATTTAGCTCTGTTTGTTCTCTTGTGGTGTCCTTTACTCCACTGTCTCCTACAAGCCGTCTTGCCCATCATTCTCATGATTCACTGTCCTAGAGTTTGTGAGTCTCTGCATCTGTTCTCGTCAGTTGCTGGCTCCAGTCACTTGGATGAAATTTGAGAATAGCAACTACAGTTAGGAATAGGCAACAATCTAAGAGTAGTATAGAATGTCACTTGGAATCATTACATTTACTTTTTCCCTGCCAGCCCTGTTTGGTTCTTTCCTAGGTCTCTGGACTAGAATGTGTCTGAATCATGGTCCTGAGGACGAAGCTCACTCTTATGGTATAGGTGTTTAAGTTGGGTCAATCATTGATTGGTCACTACCACAATTACAACACCACTATATATGGGAATATTTTGTTTGTGCTCCAACAAACTAATCTTTCCTGAATATCAAAGTGTCGAGCTAGCCACTAGTTAGCCATAGAGACCAGGCAGTGAAGCACACACCTTTACAAGTAATTGGGAAGCAGAGGCAGATGGACCTTTGTTATTTTAAGGCCTCCCTGGCCTGCATGAGATTTAGCCAGACTCAAAGAAAAATCAAGCAAAAGTGGTGGTGTCTTGCACATTTATTTTTTTTAATTTATTTATTTATTAAGGATTTCTGCCTCCTCCCCGCAACCGCCTCCCATTTCCCTCCCCCTCCCCCAATCAAGTCACCCTCCCTCATCTGCTCAAAGAGCAATCAAGGTTCCCTGACCTGTGGGAAGCCCAAGGACCACCCACCTCTATCCAGGTCTCCTAAGGTGAGCATCCAAACTGCCTAGGCTCCCCCAAAGCCAGTATGTGCACTAGGATCAAAAACCCACTGCGTTGTTCTTGAGTTCTTGACAATTAATCCCAGAATTTTGAGAATCGCATGCCTTTAATCCTAGCATTAGGGAGGTGGAGGGAGGAAGGAATATGGCTTGGAGGGGAGAGGAATATAAAGTGGGAGGAGAAGGGTATTCAAAGCATTCAATCTGATGATTTATACAGACAGGATTTTGCTTTCTTGCTTCTGAGGATTTTGTATAAGGAAGAACTAGTGGCTGGCTGTTCTGCATCTCTGATCTTTCAGCGCTATCACCTGAGATCTGACTCTGATTTTTTATATGTAAGAATAATTAGAATTCATGCTACATCTGGTGCCCAATGTCGGACACAAATTCATGAAAAATTGGTTTTCTTATGTCTTTGCAGACACTGGCATTGGCCAGATCTACTTGCAGCCAGATTCACCACCCTGATGGCTAAGTTTTCCTTTTTTCTCACACAGAGGGTGGTGGGCTTTCCCTGCACCCCCTTATCAGGCTGTTCACCAATTAGGTAGCTGCTTTGAAACACACAGAGACTTCTATTCTACGTAGCAGCAGTCAGTCTCAAATATTCCTGGTCATGTCTGCAAATTTCGGAAGAAATTTGGAAATTCTTAAAGGGAAGAGTTAGTTAAAAGAGAGAGTTTTTACATATTAAAAATAAGAAATACTACTACAATGGAGAAAGTTATCTCTCTGTTTGATTATACAATGCATGATTTAAAAATAAAGAAAATAAAGAATGGATAATTAACATCACTGGTAATGATTTAATGTTAATTTTCATTTAAAAATGTATTACTGTTCATTTGATGATTTTTGATATGAGTTCCATGATACAGGCATTAGAAAAACTTATTTAAAAAGATAATTGAGATGTTCAGATTCAAACAGGAAAATTTAAAAGAGAAACAAAGAAGAAGTGCCTAGTGTTTTCAAACAACTGACTTTAATTTATCCAGTTACCTTACAGAATGAGGCAAATGACAACTATTCTCAAGGCTGCTTAAGTGCTGAATGGAATTCTAAGGAGATGTTAGAATTCAGGAGATTCAAGAAAACAATATTCTCTTATGACATGCATTCACTTTTTGTGAAACAGATGTTAAATTCGTGGTCAATTTGGTATAGACTTATCCCTTAAGACTTTAGAGGATTGGAGCCTTGTTCCCAAACACAGTGGATCACCTGGTGAAAAGATGAGGCTAAGATTACTGAATAATACAATACATCTATAGGTATGGAAATCTCCCAAGACTAACTTCATGGAGAGGGATATTATGTTCATGCACAAAGGCAATCTCTATATGATGACCACATTCTGGCTTTATGCCTTGCAGCAGCTTTGCATGCTTTTGGAAGAATTAAAAAGGTATGAAATAAAATTGTGTCATTTACTAAAGCTATGCAAGACCCAAAATAAGTCTTTGGTAATTCCTCACAAAGATTTTTGCAGCTAGACAAAGAATAATTTAATCTCAGGCTTTTGAAAATGCTAATTCATAATGCAAATTATTATTAGGCTATTAAAGACAAGATCAGCACCCTTGGAGGAATGGATCTGAGATACAATCAATATTGAATGTCATGACTTTCCAAAGGTTTGAAGAAAATCAAATGCCAGGGACTTCGAATGCAGAAAACATGATCACCTAATAAGAAATTGTAAACAGGGAATTTAAGAAAAAATTATTTTTCTAAATATAATCCAAACAGAAACACCATACTTTCTGGATTATGGAGAAGGTATGGAAAATGCAGGCATTGAATTATTGAATGAAGTTCAACAAGAGTCAGTCAAGGTAATACTTTCTCATCAGCAAATGGTTTGAGCGGACTCTCATAGGCCCCCATGCAAAATTCAGTTATTTCTTGCATATGTGGAGGAAACTACTTCCAAAAGTAGCTAAAGAATCTAAAGCCTATTGTAAAAACCATACTGCTCTGAATGCTAGAAAACCCATGGAAGACAAAAGTTTCCAGAAAAAACATGAAGCAAATAATATGTAGTAAAATGAGCAGGCTGCATCCCACCGCACGGCTAGCTTACACCTGAAATAACCACACAGATATTCTAATAATTAAGTCACTGCCTGGCCATTATCTCTAGCCTCTTATTGGCTAACTCTCACATCTTGATTCAATCCATTTCTAATAATCTGTATAACACCACGAGGTCGTGGCTTACAGGGGAATGATTCTAACCAGCATCTGTCTCAGGCAGGAGAACCATGACATCCTGCCACACTGCCCTTCTTCCCAGCATTCAGTGCTGTCTTCCCCACCTATCTAAGTTCTGCCTCATCAAAAGGCCAAGGCAGTTTCTTTATTCAACCAATGAAAGCAACACAAATACAGAAGCACCTCCTACACCAATTATAATTACTAGATTTGAATAAGAGAGATTTCTTAGTCAGAAAAGATTTCTTAGTTCATCCAAGAGCATGGTCTAAACAAACCTATAAAACCTACAAAACTAGCAAATGATTTTCCTTTGACTGGATATAAGTTGCCAAAAGTGAACCTCACCAAATTTTGGTTTGGGGAAGTTTTTTTGTTTCTGTCTTTTCAGTAAATTAAGGTCATCCAGCTAAGGAATCTGAAGTCCACTGGACAAATAAGACATCTAAAGGAAAAGCACAAATCATCAAAAAAAAATTTATACCAAGAAAAAGAGTAGATTGGCCTATTGGTATATTATATTACCGACAGGATAAAATTTCATAAATCTTCCCAAATGTTTATTTCTGATTTCCTTTATAGAAAAACAATGCAAATGGTCTTTTTTGTAAATAAAAATTAAAGCTAGATCATGCTCCAAATCCAAGCATACTTGTTAAAGTAAAATTCAAAATCTCTGTATCATGTCAGAAAAGCCACTTGATATGGAACAGAATAAAAAACAAAATTTAGAGTCTATTTTATTGTCACAAATATCATAAAATCTCATTATACACACACACACACACACACACACACACACATATATATATATATATATGTATATATATATATATATATTAATATAATATTTTTTCTGGAAATAGCCTTTTTCTACCTTCCTGTACATAATTTTGGATTTGAGACTCTATGAGTTTTATGCAATAAATCATGACCATGCCTAACAGTTACTTTTTAAGGCTCTGATCTGATGAAGTAACCCAATAACAGTGAATCCCCCCATGAGAGTGATAATATCACTAAGCTGAAAAACACCACCTAATTACCTGCTTTGGACTAAAACCTGCTTAGGACAATTTTGAAGTGGTAAGCTGAAATGATTCAGCCTCACAGACTACTCTAGCCAGAACTTGAGATAAGTGCTGCATTTTCACAGTACACAGAGACTGGATAACAAATCATACAGCTACCTCTCCCAGAACTTGACAATTTACCAAAATTATTCTTTTGTTTTGTTTTGTTTTTTGAGACAGGGTTTCTCTGTGGCTTTGGTGCTGGTCCCGGAACTAGCTCTTGTAGACCAGGCTGGCCTCGAACTCCCAGAGATCCACCTGCCTCTGCCTCCCGAGTGCTGGGATTAGAGGCGTGCGCCACCACCGCCCGGCCAAAATTATTCTTTATGTTTGAGTACAGGATGCCTAAATTTCCAAGAAGTGAGGTGGATGGTTTTGGGTGCAATGGATTATGGGTATTCATCATAGTTTAGGGTGGCTTGTTACAATTGTTTCCTGGTAATGGTCAGGAAAAAAGCTGAAAAGAGAACTTTAGATTCAGGATTCTTGATTTGTAAACCCAAACAGAATATTTTTATAAGACTATGTTATAAGAGTTAAATATACTCTTAAAACAAAAATGGCATATATAGAAATAGGATAAAAGGTAGTTAATTGAATCTAACTTTAAACCAAAAAATCAGCTACTAATTGAAAGTATTTTATATTACTATGGATTATTGTATATTGATACAAATTTAAGGTTATTTTGATAGAAAATACTCTGCATACATTTCTACTTTGTTCAAAGCATTACAACTATACAGCTAATTTAACAACGTAATACAAATTACTAGTTATTGAAAGCTATTATTATGAACTCCTTAGGGCAATAATGAAATGCAGCTTAGTAATTAGTCACCTATTACATTCAACATGTAGTCATATTAGGTATCCTTAAAAGGTCAAACAGAGTTATAGTTTAGAGAGATAGATCACCTTCAAACACTTCAGAGATGTACAGATTTTGGCACTCAAAGTGTTTTAATAACATAAGGTATTTTTATGAAAATGAGACTTGTCTGCTCGTGACTATGCCAGTCTACTTTGGAGAAGATGATGGCATCAAACAAACTCCATATGAAGTTTGCTTTCTTTGTGACAAAAGCTAGCCACTAGGCAAAAAGGCTGCTCTTGCCTTGACTGCTGACAGTATATTCTACAAATTGCATGAACAGGACCCAAAAGAAAATGACTGTCAAACTTTGCCAAGTTTGACGAAGTAGAAAAGTAGATATGGTAGCATAGTAGGTGTAATATGTATGCTCCAATCTTAGGTGACTTGAGATTTCTCCAAGTCATCAGTTGTAATTTCTCACTTTTTTTTTTTGGAAGTAGCTTGCTTGTACTTCCTGCTTACCTAGAAAATATTATTTCCTTCTCAGGTATCTGATGGAGTTGGACACTTTATAATTATAGTTACATTTATAGTTTTCCTTTTCATAATCAGAAAAGAAATTTACTAATGAAATGTAAAGTATATCAGGTTGAGAGACATAAGGGGATAGTTTTGGTAATGCAATATGGAATAGAAAGTGAATTAGGTGTGACCTTTAAGACTCAACAAAATAAGATAGATAATGGAGTATTTTCATTGAAATTCTCAAATATTTATGGGCTTGATATTGTTGATGTATTTTGGCCTTTATTCATTGTTACATATTTATTGTATTTGTTTAACATAGTTTTCTTATATTACTTATAACTATTTTTTATTTTAGACAAAAAAAATGGAAATGTGATGGTATGACTTTTGTGCTTAACAACTAAAGTTAGCCTAGATATCAGAGTGCAGAGCTAGACAAGAGTTAGCCATAGAGACCAGGCAGTGCTGGGTCACATCTTTATTCCCAGCAATCAGGAGACAGAGGCAGAAAACTCTCTGCAAATTAATGGCCACTCTGGTCTACACAAGATTGTTCCAGACTCACCCACCCCCAAGAAAAAACATAGCCATGCAATAGTAGCTCACACATTTAATCCCTGAATCTGGGTGTCACATGCCTTGAATCCCAATGCTAGGGAGGTGGAAAAAGGAAGGGATATGTATGAATGAATAGGAGAATATAAAGCAGAAAGAGGAGCTCAAAACATTCAGTCTGAGGATTTGGTAGAGACAAGATTTTGCCCTCTTGGCTGTGAAGATTTTGAAGAGGTACAAAGTAGTGCCTTGTTGCTCTGCTTCTCTGATCTTTTAGCATTCAATTCCTAATATCTGACTCTGAGTTTTTATTAGTACTTGAAAAAGTGTCCTTGCGGTGGGATTGAGCATTCTTTCCATATATGCCCAAGAGTAGTATCTCTGGGTCTTGAGTAGACTGGTTCTTAATTTTCTAAGAAAGTGCTTAGCTTGTTTCAGAAGTGGCTGTACAGGTTTTCACTTGTGCCAGCATTAAGGGAGTGTTTACCTTGCTCACCTTATTCCATATCTTCTCCAACAAAATCTACCATCAGTGCTTTTGATCTACCCCATTCAGACAGGTGTAAGATGGTATCTCAGAGTCGGTATGATTTGCATATCCCGGATGACTAAGGAAGTTGAGCAAATTTTCAAGTGTCTTTTGGCCATTGCGATTCTTCTGCTGAGAATTCTCTTTTTAGAACTACATCCATTTTTCAAGTGAATTATTTGGTATTTTTATGTCTGGCTTCCTGAATTCTTTATATATTTTTGAGATCAGCCTTCTGTCAGATGTAGGGTTGGTAAAGACCTTTTTCCATTCTTTAGTCTGGTGTTTTGACTTATCTACCATGTTCTTTGCTTTACAGAAGCTTTTCTATTTTAGAAGGCACAATTTATTAGTTGTTGATCTCACTGTCTGTGCTACTGCTATTAAAACCAGGAAGTAGTCCTGTGTGCCAATGAGTTCAAGATCATTTTACACTTTCTCTTCTATCAGGTTAAGTGTAGTAGGATTTATGTTGAGGTCTTTAATCCACTTGGAGTTGAATTTTGTGCATGGTATCAGATATAGATCTATTCTACATAGAACATCCAGTTACGACATTAGTTGAGTAATTTTGAATTCTTTGTCAAAATTTGAAATATTTTGAATTCTTTGTCAAAATTCAGATGTTCATATGAGAGTGGATTTATGGCAGGATCTTTGATTCAATTCAATTGATTCATGCTTTTGTTTTTATGCCAATACCAAGCTGTTTATATTATTATAAGTCTATAAGAGTGTTTGAAATCACAGATAGTGATGCCTCTGGAAGTTCATCTGTTGTACTAGATTCTTTTTAGCTGTCCATTCCACCCCCCATGAATTTGAGTATTGCTGTTTTGAGGTCTGTGAAAAATTGTGTTGGGATTTAGGTGGTGTTACATTGAATGTGTCAGTTGCTTTTGGTAAGACTGTCATTTTTACTCTGTTAATCCTACCTCTCCAAGAGTATGGGAGATCTTTTAATTTTGCTATATTTTGTTCTTTTTTCTTTTTGCAATGGCTTAGCATTCTTTTCATGCAAGTCTTTCACTGTTTTGATTAAATTTAATCCACAATATTTTGTATTATTTGTGGATATTTAAAAGGCTGTTGTCTCTCAAATTTCTTTATTAGATATAGGAGAGCAACTGAATATTTTATTTCATTTTATATTCAGTTACTTCATTAAAGGAATTTATAAACTATAGGAGTTCCCTAGGAACATTTTGTGTGTTGTTTTTGTAAACTATGATATCATTTGTGAATCAAGTTTCTTTGCCATATCCCTTTTTAATTTCTATCCCATTGACCTCCTTAAGTTATCCTATTGATCTATCTACAACTTCTAGTACTATATTTAATAGGTAAGGAGTAAGGTGACAACCTGTTTTGTACCCAATTTTACTAAAATTGCTTTGAGTTTCTCTCCATATAATTTTATGTTTTGTATTGGTTTGCTGTATCTTGCCTTTATTATATTTAGATATGCTCCATGTATCCCAGATTTCTCCAATTCTTTTATCGTGAAGGAATCTTTGATTATGTCAAAGGCTTTTTTTTCAGTATATAAGGAGATAATCTTTTGTCTTTCAGCTTGTTTATGTGGTGAAATACATTGGAAGGTTTTTATGCTTTGAATCATACCTGCATCTCTATAATGATGTGTACTTGTTCATAAAAGATTTTTTTATATCTTTTTGGATTTCATTTGAGAGTATTTTATTGAATATTTCTGCATCTATATTCATAACATAAATAGTTCTATAATTCTCTCTGTGTGGTTTGGGTATCAGGGTGACTATCACATTATAAAATAAATTTAACACAGTTCCTTCTTTTTCTATTTTAAGAAGTAAAGGAGTATAGGTATTAACTTTTCTTTGAAATTTCAATAGAATTCTGCACTAAAAGCATCTGACCCTGGGCTTTTTTGGTTTTGAGAATTTCAATGAGTGCTTCTATTTCCTTGGAAGTTATAGATATATTGAAATTGTATTTTTTGATTTTCTATTAAATATGATAAATGCTATCTGGTGGGATAAATGTTCAGTTCTTTTAGATTTTCTCATTTTGTGGATTATATATTTTTAAAGAATAACAAAATGAGTAGGCCCTGTTCCTGGACCTCGCAGCCAATAGAGAAGGGATGTGTGGAACAAAGAAGCCCCTGTAGCAGGAGCTGAAGGGGCCCAATGTGGGAGCTCACCAAGGCCAGCTTGACTGGGTCTGAATGAGCATGTGATCAAACCGGAATCTCTGAATGTGGCTGACAATGAGGGTGTACTGAGAAGACAATGATAACGACACTGAATTTTTATTCTACTGCATGTACTGGCTTTTTGGGAGCCTAGTCTGTTTGGATGCACACCTTCCTAGACCTGGATGGAGGGTGGCCTTGGACTTTCCACAAGGCAGTGTACTGGAGAGCAAAGGGGAGGGGGAGTGGGGGAGGGGGAGGGAAGGGGGAAGATGGGAGAAGGTGGAAATTTTAAATAAATAAATTTAAAAAAATAAAATAAAAAATAAAGAATAACAAAATGATTCCTTGTATTTCCTTGGTGTCTCTTCTATGTACTTACTTTTTATTTCTGATTTTCTTAAATTGAATATTATGCCTTTGCCTTTTAGTTAGATTTAGTGGGATTTGTCTGTCTTGTTTATTTTTCTCAAAGAACCAACTTTTTCTTTCATTGACTGTTTGTAAGATTTTCTTCATTTCTGTTTATTGCTTTCATTCCTGTGTTTATTTTTTCCGACCCTCAACTCCTCTTGAATGTGTTTGTTTCTTTTAGCTCTAGAGGTTTCAGGCACACTGATATATCACTTGTATATCAGGTCATTCTATTTGCCTCATGAAGAAAATAAGTGTTTTGAATTTTTCTCTTAGTACTACTCTAGTTGTCTCCCATAAATTTGGATTTGTTGTGTATCCATTTTCATTGTATTTCAGGACATTTTTAACTTCTGTCTATATTTCTACCTTAACCAAGTGGTAACTCAGTAGAGAGTTGATTAATTTCTCTTAGTTTGTAGCCTTTTTTTTCTGTTGTTGAAATTCAACTTTAATGCTCTGAGAAAATACAGGGGATTATTTCAATTTTGTTGTATTTGGTGAGATTTACTATGTGTCTAAGGATGTGGTGAGTTTTGTAGAAAGTTCTATGAAGGGCTGAGAAGCTATATTATTTTTTCATTTAGGTGAAATGTTCTGTAGGTATCTTTTAGGAATATTTGGTTCCTAATTTCTGTTAATTTCATTTTTTCTTTGTTAAGTTTATGATTGGGGTATTTGTGAGAGTGGGGTATTGAAGTCTTTTACCATTAATGTGTATGGTTAAAGAGTTTATTAAACTTTAATAATGTCTCTACTGCAAATGTGGGTGATATTGCATTGGGCATAAATGTGAAGAACTGCGGTATCATTCTGGTCAATTTATACTTTAATAAGTATTAAATGTCTCTCTCCTTGTCTTTTGATTAAATTTTGACATCTATTTTATTAGATATTATTTTAGCTAAACCAGCTTGGTTCTTAGGTTCATTTGATTTAAAAGTTCTTTTCAATCAATTTACTCTGAAACAACATCTATCCTAATTTTGAGGTTTGTTTCTTGTATAAAGCAGGATAGATGCTGTTTTCATATCTATTCTAGTAACCTGTTACTTTTTACTTATGAATTGAGTCCATTGACACTGAGAGATTATGATGATGTGTGTGTGTGTGTGCGTGCATGTGCATGCATGCCTGTGTGTGTGTGTGTGTGTGTGTGTGTGTGTGCTTGTGTGTTATCCTTCTGTTAATTTTTGTTATGTGAGAATATCTATTGCATATGTTTTCAAGTGTTGCTAATTTGCTTGGGTTATAGTTTTCCTTTAATACCTTTTGGATGGCTAATTGTTTAAATTTGAATATGTCATGAAACACTGTTTTCTCCATCTCTGGTTACTAAAAATTTTACTGAGTATAGTAAAGAGACTTTAACCCATACTTTTTTCTTCAACTTAGAGTCCTTTAAGCTCATTTCAATAATGATTACAATTTTTTTCAACATTACTTATTTCTTTGATCTTTAGGCTGTTTTTACATATTTGATCATTTATTCAAGTTCCTACAGTGAACAGGCACCTTAGAAATATCATAAACAGTATGTGTCAATGTATTATGTAGCATTTCATTTCATTAATTAGAGACTGCAAACTTTTAGTTCTCAGTACTTTTGGAAATGAGGCATATTTATAAAGCTATATTTTTTTATATGTTCACAACAAAAGTTGTGATTTGAAAAATAAAAAACAGTATGGTTTTCTTTAATGTGGCCATTTTGCTTCTTTTACTGAACTGAATTGTTTATTGAGTAAGACTCAACTCTAAATTTACTCTTAATGTATCTTTTCTCTTTAGGAACATTTGTCATTAAGGTGACAGCCAATGATGCTGATGACCCTACAACTGGCTATCATGCTCGAATCCTCTACAACTTAGTACAAGGCCAACCATATTTTTCTGTTGAACCTACAACAGGTATTTGTGAATTAAAAAAAAATGTAACCCTCTCTGTCTCCTAAGAAGAAAATGAGAGCACATATCACCTAGGTACAAACATGTACTACAGAAGATGCCATATTTCATCATTAGTTATGATGCCATTCCCTAATTGTGTAATTTTGCTGACACATAAGCAGTGTTTCCATGATTCATAGATTGGGCTATCTATATCATAGATATGGATATTTCCATATTTGATATAAAATATTTGTAATGAATCTTATAAATGTATCAGAGAAAAAGGGCAAAACACTTTAAAAATATGAGAATTAGACATTACAGATAATTGACCAGATGACATTTGCCAAAAGTCTGAAAGCATCTTAAAAATTTCCAACTGCAATAAACTCTAGGAAACCAGAGATAAATCCTCAAAGACACATTTACATGACTAACCAGATATCTATGAATCACTATATAATATTAAATATGTGGTATCATATGATAAAGAAATTGCTTAAAACACATTTGGCACATTTTTGTCTTTGGGACAGGCTCTTTTTAAATTTTATTAAACAAAGATTATCATTGCATTTCCTGATTATATTAAACATTTGAATATCCTTAAAATCAAAGTGGAGTTCAGGTGTTTTTTTTAAAGTACGTATTAAAAACAATTAGTAGTTATTTTATAAATATTGCAAATGATCCTTACACATGCTAAACAGAAACTTTACCCAAAACTCTATTATCAGTTGTAAACATATCCACTGGCTTCTAAATGTTTATATGACTCTGCTTTTTCAATGAGTATTAACTATTACCTAGCAATTCAAAGCAAAACCTTCCTCTTCAGAACTTAGAGGCTTTAAAGACTCAATATCCTAGCTAATTGTTACAAAATTTTCAAAGTAAACAAATGAACAAACTTCTGACTATTATTAAAATAAAAAGTCTTACGTTTAAAAAATAGTGTATTTTGCTAAACAATATTTTTTATGAATTTATTTGGAATATGTTGATATTTCTCTCTACCCTGTATTCTTGATACTAAAAAGCATGAAATATGATGTTTTGTTGTATTGTGGTGGTAATAGTCTTACTTCTCACCAATATTATTTTTATAGCTTATTATTTGGATTACTGAAAAGAGATGCTGATTTATTTTGTATAGTACCTCTTTTTTTAAAGACATTTCTCTTTTAATAATATTTTTTGTTATGTATTTTGATTCTGTTTCTTCTCTCTCAACTAGTTCTAGAAAATCCAAATTTCATTGCTATCCTAACCCCTAGCTTTATTCTCTCTCTCTCTCTCTCTCTCTCTCTCTCTCTCTCTCTCTCTCTCTTTCTCTCTTCAAAACAAAAATAAAAGTAAAAACCAAGAAAACAAAAACAAACAAACAAAATACATGAAAATGAAAACACATTAGTAGGCTCAGGTACAGCCCATGCTAGTCATAGGTATGGTGGTAAGAGGAACACCTACCCCTCCTTAAGTTTACAAACCCCAAAACCCAACCCACTGTTACCCTTTTTTGACAAATGGACTTCTGGAGGCCTTCCCTTGACATTAGCAGTTGTAAATACTCACTTCTCAGCTTTAGATCACACAAATCAGAAGAAGAGATACAGGCCATGTCACTGAGAAGAACAACTGGAGTCAGTACCAGTACCATTTTACAGAGAATATATTTCTGTTTATGATAAGAATCATAAAAAAATTGGTGTTTAATTTTACCATTATTACAATTCTTTTAGTTAGCAGCTAGCATATAGCAGAATAACAGTTACCTGTTTGGGATGCTTACAAAGTCAGATATGAAGAGGTCATGGATAATAACAATAGAAATTGTATTACTGTTTTAAAGGAGTCATAAGAATATCTTCTAAAATGGATAGAGAATTACAAGATACATACTGTGTAATTATCCAAGCCAGAGACATGCTTGGTCAGCCTGGAGCCTTGTCTGGAACAACAACTGTATCAATAACACTGTCAGATATTAATGACAACAAACCAATATTCAAAGAAAGTAAGTAGAAAGTTTCTTGGATTTCCATTATAATTTAAATCATTGTAATATACACAGATGCTAAAATTGGCTCTCTATATAGAACATTGAAGCAGTATGAAATTTACATAAAATAAATGTGCTAATTGTATATAGTAGAATTTTTCTAATTTAATATAAGAACACAAAATAGAGAAAGAGTATTGAGTCTGTATTCTTCTGTTGTACTTACAAAATGCCACAACTGACAACTTATCGATCATTTTAAAACATTTTGGCTAGGTCTCACTAGGCTATAATCAAACACCACAGAACATTTTCTTGTATCTTTTGGGCATGATCCTTTACTGTGTTCATGTCAGTGATGTTGACATTGTTCAGTTGTCTGCCTAGCTAGCACTAGAATCTTTTTTTTTCTTAATGGCTGTTAGCTGAAAGACTAACCTAGGTTGTCTGCTAATTCTTGATTGACCAAATATCTCAGAGCATATCTAAGCACAATATTTTTGCCTATATATCTACTTCAGTGGGTTCACAAAGTGAGTCATGATAAATTGTATTTGTCAACATTACCTTATTAGCAAATTAACTCTTTCTCTAAGCCTGCTTCCTGTGACAGTTTCACTCAACCATTCTTGGCATCATAGAAAATTGACATGAATACACCTTTGGAACTGTTTTTCTGCACATACAAATGATAATTTAACTTGAAGTTTTAGCTTTTCTTCTTTAGGAATAGAAGGTTACATTTTCTCTGATTTTTTTTTTTATTGCAGATGCTCAATCATTTAAAGTTTCTTTAGTTTTCTTTTCTTAGGAAGTCTCTCCTTAGTAACAAAAATTCACTTAAAAACACATTTAAAAGAATGGACAATTGTCAATTGCCATAATAAAATGATGTTTGGCAAGAACAAAACAAAGAATGAAGAGAATAGCAGATATATTAGTAGGATGCATTTTTGAGAAAATTCTGATAATTAAAGTAGATGCTATAAAAATCTCCAATTTCCAATAAGAGAGAAAATAATAAGTGTATATGCACATATCTAAGAGAGAGAGAGAGAAAGAAAGAAATATTAAAACCTAAAGCAGATAGCTTTCATGAAAGACATAAATTTTCCTAGGAGTAGAAATAATATGATAAAGTTGGGAGATTCATATGATTAAAAACTTATCCTAAATAACTGGAATTTTAAAGGTTTCTACCGATTCACTGTATTGGAATCTGCACCCAGTGGAACATCTATTGGAAAAATTATGGCATATGATGATGACATAGGAGAGAATGCAGAAATGGAATATATCATTGAAGAGGATGATTCACAAACATTTGATATCATCACTGATAATGAGACCCAAGAAGGTATAATTATACTAAAAAAGGTACATATATTTAAATAAGAGTACAGAATCTCATAAAATACATATAATTATTTTGATAATAATAATACATATATTATTTTGTTGATTATTGTTTGCATCACTGATAATTGAACTCAGGGATCATGAAATGTATCTTGGAAATTTAATTAATTTAGAGATGAGCAATGTAGACACTTAAAGAACTTCTTAATTTTAATTTGTTCTTAAAATTATTTTAGAAAAAAATTAAAAAAAACATTTAACTAACAGGAGAGTAATTCTCAGTTTTTCAATTTTTTTTTCACTTTTCTCTAACTTTTAAGTTCTTAATTATGGAATTTTGGTTCTATTTTAAATAATAGTTATTTCAAATATGCTTAATGATCATAACCAATGACTTTTCGAACATTAAAATCAATCCTAGATGAAAGAATGGGACATGAATAAGTTAATGTTTCAAAGTAAAAATTTAGTTAACTGAAGTTATTTCTTCTAAACATCCTATATTTATTTGTAGAAAGTTGATTTTGAGCACCAGAGCCACTATGGCTTTAGAGTTAAAGTTAAAAATTGTCATGTGAATGAGGAACTTGCATCAGCCCATGTAAATTCCTCCTCAACATATATTAAAGTTCAAGTGGAAGATGAAGATGAACCTCCAGTTTTCCTCTTACCGTATTATGTATTTGGAATTCCTGAAGAAAAGCCATATGGATCAATTGTTGGAACAGTATCTGCTATAGATATGGATAGAAAACAATCTCCTATAAGGTAGGTTTTTAGATTTACTCACATTAGCATTGTGTAAATAAATGACTGAATAGGTTTGTATCAACTAATGTCCATTGAAAATGCAAAACAAAATTTTTCTAACTAGATCTTTATATATAAAAATAAGGGACTTGTAAAAAATATGAAAAGAAAGTTTAAATACCCTGTGTTGTTCCAAATATATTGAAACAGTCAAGGTGAAAATATTCAAGAATAGAATAAACCTCACCTAAAATTCATCACAATACACTATGTATACATCTTGGGGGGGGGGCATGTGTCGTGCTTTACCATTTTCTGAATTATTTCTATGAAACATATTCTTTCACTGAACATGAGACTAAGTTGGAAGCCAGCAGGCATTATAAGTACTTATGTCATCCATAATCTGCAGTACTAGAATTACAGGCTCATAAAATGAAAACCCTGTATTTGAAAATCTAGGTCATTATGGTTGAACAGTTTGTGCTTTAATCTACTGATACATCTCCCTGGCTCTGGGAATGAAATATGCTTGCTGGTGTGTGTGTGTGTGTGTGTGTGTGTGTGTGTGTGTGTGTGTGTGTGTGCATGCAACTGTGTGTGTATACATTTTTGCTTGTTCTTGTTAAGAATAAAATTGTTCAAGTCAGAAGTAAAAATTTGGGAGTTGTTTTTTTTTTCTTTTTCCTTTTCTGTCCTAGAGATAGAATTCAGATTTTCAATTTTTTGAATAAAAGCTTATACTAAATGTGCAAACTTGCTGTCTGCCCTACTTCCTTAACTTGGGAAAAGATAGAAGGACTGAAGGGTTATTAATAATGGGTGAGATAAATTTATGTCTTTAGTAAAGGAAAAATGTCCTTTTTAAAAAAAAACAACATAGTTTTAGTTACTATGTTTTAATTGATTTTTCCAAAATATAAGACATAATTTCAATAAATATAAAACCTAATATTTTATATACTTATTTTTAGTAATTTCCCTGGCCTATTAACTCTTCCTAGCTTTTATCCAGAATAATACATAATATTTCACATTGACTTGGAAGCTGAGAACTTTTTGCTCTTTGAAGGCACTATTTATACCCAAAAGTTTCTGTGTTGTATTTATACTAAGTTATTATTTTCTTTTTTTATCTCTTTCCTTAGGATGTTGCCTTTAAAAATGTAGATTTAATGACACTGTTCTGATTTTCCATTAAATGGGAACAAGGTGAGGATGTTTTCTTGAACTACTCCAAGAAAACATAGTATTAGAAATGCTGGCCTACACAATAATCAAGAGAAATAAATAATACATAAAAAAATCAAAGGCAATAAATACATTTCTACACTAAACACCTAATTTCAAGATTAATAAAATAACTTCTAATAGTAATGAAGCTTACCATATAGAATTAGCAGAAGATCCTTCTTTAATCCAACCATCAGGAATTTTCCTGAGAAGACAATTGTCCAAGAGTAGTGAAAACATATTATGTGCTGAGAAATGTCTACAACGAAATATTGATTGACAGCACCCATCGTGTAGAATAGAATATTATCAGCAAGGCATATTACATATCTTTAACAAATATGTAATTATTTATGAACTATACTTGTACATATTTAGAGCTAGCTATTTATGTATATATGCATGTAATGAAAAACTTACATGAAGACCTTTATAACACATTTTACTTATAATCTCTAAAAAAAGGAAACCATCATATTAGTCACATCCAGACAGCATTGAGTACATGATTTTCTTTCTGTTTTATCTGAGTAATATATTTTATGAACTAAATTATTCCTTGGTGATTTCCCTAACATAGTTTTTCATTTTCACCAGAAACATTACATGTAAATTTGGTAAAAAAAATACATGTATGTATGTATGTATATGTGTATAAATGAATGAATGAATATATGTCTCTGAGCCATTAAGTTAACCAATGCAGCAGGGGTGGAACGGGCTTCTCTGACATGCTATGGATGAGTTGATTAAGTTCGGTTCCTGGTATTTGGATTGGAGAAGAAAAGTACTAAATCATGCAAGTTGTCCTTTGACCTCTTGAGTTGTGACACAATCAAGTTCTCAAATGAGGCCTATGGGGTTGGATTGGCATATTTGTTATAATTATAATACTTATAATAATTTAAAAAACTTCAAAGCCTTATTTTGTGATTATCTTTAAATATTCATAATGAACTGTTCTCCAGTACTCATAGATATCAAAATCCATGATGATCATTGGAAAAAATTGTTTTTCAATTGAAACAAATACATGTAAAAAGTCTTGGCATTTTTATAGCAATAAAGTGGTTTTGAAATATATAAAGAATAGAAATCATTATTAACTGCACCAATATGCCCAATACTTATTAACTTGCTGAAAACACTGATAGATGAATGATTGAGAAAATATAGGATAGTTTCAAAAGATTTTCAAGAGCTCTTTTTTAAAAATGGAGAAAAATAATTCTTTGATGAAGAAACTAGCATATACTAACCTAATCAAGTGATCAAGTATTCATGCAATCAACATTGGTAAGACAGTGTCAGTATCATCCACCGTTGTTAGAATAGAGTGAAAATGAAATAACACATTAAGTTATTCTTGCTCAAAATATAGAACATTATTTTTAATTTTGAGAAAAATGCCAAAAATACAAGATATTTTACCAAATATAAAACTATGTCTTTAATAAATTTCAAGGTATAAATACATTATGTAAGAGAGAACAGAAACTAAAGAGGTAATTAAAAGAGGGTGAACTGGGTGGGAATATTCATGCAACAATTGTGAAAGTTAAAAAATAATTAATATAGAAGTGTAATATTCTTTCAAATTAAAAAAGTAAATAAAATAGAAAGATGTTGAAAAAGTAACGTTGCAAGTAAGAAAACACAATGGTGAAATGCAATGAGAAATTTTAGATAGGATCATGAAAGTAAACTTAAACATCCTGTAAAAACTGATTATATCTCCTTGTAATTGTAGTCTAGTTAAAGACATTAGATAAAGAAATTTTTTAAACTTTGAAATAAAACTGTATTTAAATATTTTTCAGAGGACTCTACATGAAAATTATCTTGTAACAGTTCTCTTGGATGAAAATTATTTCAAAATATAATTTAACTGATCAGTGAGTAATTTACTGTGATACAGTAATATTTGTTACTGTGAAAGTCAAGATGAAAGTCAAAAGATCCAAATGTCTTACTATTAATAAACTTCATAACTTGTTTCCTACTTTATAAAAGGAATGTAAAACCAAGCATTGTGATCTACCTATGTAATATTAACACTTAGGAATCTAAGAAAGGAAGATTGTTATATGTTTGAAACCAGCTTGGGCAGCAATATAAATTCTAATCCAATGGTACTTAATATTTTTAACCCTATGGTCCTTTAATATTATTCCTTATATTGTGATGACCCACTCCAGTAAAATTATTTTGTTGACACTTCATAACTATAATTTTACAGTGGTTTGAATCAAAAGATATACAGGATATCTGATGTGTGATCCCTATGAAATGGTGACTGCCAGAGGGGTCATGAACTGCATGCTGAGAACCACAGATCTAGCCTATCAAAAATTTCGGAGTGTGATCATTTCTAAGAAAATCTGGCCTGTTGGTGGGGCGCATGCCTTTAATACTAGCACTCGGGAGGCAAAGGCAGGCGAATCTTTGTGAGTTAGACCAGCCTGGTTTAAAAGAGCTAGTTCCAGGACAGGCTCCCAGATACAGAAAAACACTGTCTCAAAAAAAAAAAATGAAGAAGAAGAAGAAGAAGAAGAAAGAAAGAAAGAAAGAAAGAAAGAAAGAAAGAAAGAAAGAAAGAAAGAAAAGAAAGGCGCGAGGGGTGCACCCACACACTGAGACAATGGGGATGATCTATTGGGAACTCACCAAGGCCAGCTGGCCTGGGTCTGAAAAAGCATGGGATAAAACCGGACTAGCGGACAATGAGGAATACTGAGAACTCAAGAACAATGGCAATGGGTTTTTGATCCTACTGCACGTACTGGCTTTGCGGGAGCCTAGGCAGTTTGGATGCTCACCTTACTAGACCTGGATGGAGGTGGGTGGTCCTTGGACTTCCCACAAGGCAGGAAACTCTGATTGCTCTTTGGGCTGACGAGGGAGGGGAACTTGAACGGGGGAGGGAAATGGGAGGCGGTGGCTGGGAGAAGGCAGAAATCTTTAATAAACAAATAAATAAATAGAGAAAAAAAGAAAAGAAAGGAAAGAAATAAAATCTGTAAGATAACATAAAGTAAATACACATATTAATTTTCAACTGAAATCAAGACCAAGAATAAACAATCCTCTGAATATGGACTAGAAAATAAATGGCACAGATACATGAAGACAGGGGTTTCTTTAATAAAACAAGAGAAAGAGTAAATGTTGACTACCTATCTATCTATGCTAGTTTAGTTTGAATAGTTGTATTTTTATAATATTTTTGAAAATGTATTATAATTAAGAATTTCTCCATTCATATATAAACTTTTTTCTTTCAAATCCATGACCTCTGTTTTTATTAATTGCTCTCTCTCTCTCTCTCTCTCTCTCTCTCTCTCTCTCTCTCTCTCTCACACACACACACACACACACACACATACACACATATGTACAGATTGTGTATGTGTACACATATGCTTATATACATGTTTTCAGAATTGACCATTTGGCATTTGTTACCACTTGGTGTGGTATTCCCTGTGGAAGGTTATTTCTCCCATGTACAGGCTTCTTAAATTGCTTTCAATTTTTTGCATAGTTTTGAAGCATCCTTGAGATTTTTACATCTACTTTGGCATGTCTGTTGGTGCTGTCCTTGTTCAACTCATGTTTGCACAGTCAAAAATAAGATTTCCAGGTTGTAGCTTCTGAATTTACTAGAAAAAAACAATCTCACCAGGCGGTGGTGATGCACATCTTTAATCCCAGGACTTGGGAGGCAGAAGCAGGCAGATCTCTGTGAGTTTGAGGCCAGACTGGTCTATAAGAGCTAGTTCCAAAACAGGCTCCAAAAGCTACAGAGAAACCTTGTCAAAAAAAAATCTTCATGATCTTTGAATCATAAAATATGTCTGACCCCTCTTTACCAATATCCCATGATTAGGTGTGAGAGTGATTTGTAAGAATGGACTCTGGCACAGGGCTACAGAGCTCTGTGAATTGAGTAGTTGTAATTTTTTGTAATGGTCTATATCTGAAGATTCTTTAATGAGGGCTAAGGACTATATGTATCTGTGGTTGCCAGAACAACAAACAACATGGCAGGATAATCATAATGTTCAGGAGTGGAGCACATATCGTGGTGGAAACCAAAAGCTCCCTAAAGCTCACCTAACAAGAGGAAAATTATGACTGATCCTAGAAAGATAACCAATTGCTCTGGGCTAGTGAAGTCATGAATCATGGAGAAGAACCTACCTAAAACAATCAATTCACTAATATAAGATAATTCCTACATCTGTTTTTATTTCCAGTTATATTTTTATGGAATCTTGTTAACTTATTTTTATCTTTGCTATAGTTCCTAATTTCTAGAAGATATATATTAAATTATGAAGAAATATTGTTTCTCATTCTTTATCAGAAATGGTATTTTACAGAAACAGCATTACATGTTTGTAGATGGAGCGGCTGGCTGTGTCCCGCCACCCAGCTCCGGGCCACCGGCTAGCTTTACCTGAAATAATTATATGGAAACTGTATTCTTTAAACACTGCCTGGCCCATCAGTTCCATCCCCTTACTGGCTAACACTCACATCCTGCTTTAACCCATTTCTAACAATGTGTGCAGCCCACAAGGTGGCTTACCAGGGAAGATCTTAACCTGTGTCTGTGTTGGGTAGGAGAATCATGGCATTCTCTTCTGTCTACTCTGCCTATCTAAGCTGCTGTCCTATCAAAAGGGCCAAGGCAGTTTCTTTATTAACCAATAGGTATATGACCCTCCTCTATCATATTTATGACCCTCCTCCACATGTTAAATAAAAAATAGAGCCATTAAAGTGCTGTTATATTTTGCTAGCAACAAATTTTCAAAAATGAACCACTTGTAGATAGTTACATAAAATATTTCATAATATTTTGTAATCATTGGATATAAAAATAAACTCTTCTAAAGTCTCATTCTAATTTTTCTTTTAAGATTCTCTTGAATACCATTCTCATATTAGTATACTATTTTAAGAAAATTGTAAACTAAAGCTTAAAGTAATCTCATCCCTAACATAACTATAGCAAATTTTATGCATGTTTCTAGAAAGTCTTCAGGAATATGTTTGTAATAAAAAGCCACCTAAGCCCCAAGTATTATTCTTCTCTAATTATTATTATTAACCAATCTCAAGCAGGTAAAACATAGTGATTGCTTCAACACCTTCTTTTGTTGTAAATTGGAGACCATTTTGTTCAAACTTTTTTGTGAAATACTTTGCTGGAATTACTTTCCAAACATACTAAACTAATAATCAATGTTTACCTCAAGAAAATAGATTAGAATAATTTCTCCTATTTACCAAAAAATCATATTGATATCTTCTGTAAGCAAAACTTATTTTCATAAAAAGTATTAAAATATTTTCTTTAAACATTTGCAGATAAGCATAATTTCATATGTGATAGAACTTACTGATTTTGACATTATCCATCATATAAGGTGGAGACTAAATGGATCGGACTGAACAAATAAAAGTGTTTACTTCTTCATGAAGGAAAAAAATAGAAGGTTGCAGAAATTTCATTCATAATCAAGTTGAAGTATGGTTTATGACAAGCATGTGTATTAGTCAGGCAGTGGTAGTGAACACCATTAATCCAGCCTTTGGGAGGCAGAGGTAGTCAGATTGATCTTTGAGAGTTTGAGCCAAACTGGTCTACAAGAACTATTTTCAGGACAGGCTCCAAAGATGCCAGAGAAATCATGCTCAAAAAAAAAAAAAAAAAAGCAAAAACAAACAAAAAAAACATGAAACAAACATCTATCTTGCAATTGGTTTCAAAAAAATCCTTCATCAAATAAAACTCTGTCACAGATATGCATATGAGAGTCAGGTATTTGCATTTTAAATATCTCCATTTCATTCTAAACTCATTTTAATTTCAACTTTTCAAAAATTATTTATATTAATTTTGGATATTATAATATAATTACATCATTTGTTTCTTCTCCTTCCTACAAATCTTCCCATATAAACTTCATGCTTTCTTTAAAATTAAAGCACTGTTTGTTTTTCAATAATTGCTATTTTGTGACCGATGTGAAAAAGCATCTATTCTGCCCAGATTCTTAATTATGTGAATGTAATTTATTGGAATTATTCACCATCATCTTTGCTAAATAAAATATGTACTTAATAATTTGACTTAAAACTTTGAAATTTGTTGATCCCTATAAAATTGCTTTAAAATAAATAATACTATCTGTTTTATCTCTTTTCCTTTTGGTGCAGATATTCACTCACTGGAAGCAAATTGTTCGATATCAATGACAATGGAACAATAATTACCACTAACGTGCTTGACAGGGAGGTCAGTGCTTGGTTCAACCTGAGTGTCCTAGCTACAGAAACATGTAAGTCCTGGCTGACCAGCCCCACACTTATTTAGTATATTCTCTAAACAACTAGATAAATTTTAAAACAGAGATTGATATATGTTAAATGTTTTAGAAATTACTTAAATTTAAAAATCAATATATATATATATATATGTATATGGCATTTTACTTTAAGTTATTAACTTTCTCACCACAACTCATGCTTCCTATGATGTCATTACTAATTTTTGAGTTTTTCTTAGTAAGTGATTATGGGTTCTATATAAAATAAAGATATAATAAAATCAAATATAATAAAAATGCTCTTTTAATTAAAATGTGTCATTCTGCTTTTTGATGGCTGACAATAAAATGAATGGATGTTTCATAGCTTTTAGCATATGAATATATGTCTATTATATATATGAACATGTCCATGTCTATTCTTAAGTGGAATGTTTAATGAAAAACTCTGGAAATTTAAAAATCAGGTACATTTGAAAACACAGTTGAAATGCCACTGACTAGGCATTGCCTCCTAAATTCTCCATTTACTAAAATGGTATCTTAACTTTGCTTCACTATTGTGCTAAAAGTTAAGGCAATGAGTGGAGTTTTAGGTTATTATCTTATGACCTTCACAGGTTAGACTATACATTTGTAGATAAAATGAAGAAACTGAACATGAATGCCTCTACATTTTCCTATTTTTAGAATGAAATATTTGAACTAATTTTGTATATTAGTACTAAATCACATATAATGTAAAGCATACTTCATTCTGATATTTTGTGAAATATGAGAGATTCCGTGAATATTTATTGGTTATCCATATAGCATCCATGTATCATCACAAAATCATGAAGTCATTTTGAA